>NC_134358.1:171840813-172159313 GCF_048569485.1 Anomaloglossus baeobatrachus
CTTTACCAGTCTAAATTGCTGTGCTTGTCTGGTTAATTCAGACAAAACTACAGCAAAGCCTCGGACGTAGATGCAGTCTGCTCTTTGGATTAGATCTTCACATACGCCATTTCTTATACACCAGGGTCCTTGGATCCATGAAAATACGAGTGGAATGAGAATTCATAAATTATTTCAAGTGGCAAAAACCATTCAGGATCTGCAGACCACATCCCTCCATTTCTGGATTTTCAGATAAACTACTGCAATGCTAACGCAGGAAACCCGTCCTGTGCGCAGTCTTCAGACATGGCCAAGACTCAGCTGCTTATCTTCAAAGTTCAGTTCCCAGGCAAGAGGAGACAACGACATCAACAAAAACCTACGAGACATGGGAACGTATCTCCAGAAAACTCAGTGTAATGACCTTTGGAAATCTTACAGTATTGTCCCCTAGTGGTCTTCAGATAAGTGACAAGCTACAGTTCTGACCCCAGCACAGGCCCACAACTACAGGCACAGCTTTTTAATTTACACTTTTTTAGGTTTGTATTTTTACTTCCGTTAAACACCTTATAGTTTGTCATGTGATCTGATTTTTACAAGTTTTTGCAATTCATATGCAGTTTGGTTTTCCAACTAATTTACTGGGAGCAGATGAGGTTTGTTTTTTTCCCCCTTTTTGTTATGCAGGCCATTGGTCAAAATAAAAACAGTGACCCGTGAATAACTTTATAGTATAAAACGCATCCATGCACAGACCATGAAAAAAAAACAAAAAAAAAAAACAAAAATTCTGTAAATCCCATATACTGTGCTTGTTCTTCACAACAAAGCAAAAATACGCTGCATCCAAAACGCTGCTAACATTGATCATGGGAACATACCCTTAGGGTTATAGCTTATTCACCATCATTGTTAGGAAAGGCCATGTGATGCACATTTCACAGCCTTATAAAATCACAGGTGCCGCTAACCTTGTGCAAAAAAAACATAGCTATGGGTTCTTTTAAGCCGCTGCCTAGCACTCTGAAAATGGTGAAGGTCCACAAAGCTGGAGAAGGCTCTAAGAAGATAAAAAGTTTTCAAGTTGCCTTTTCCCAATTTGAAATATACAGTAATTAAAATGGTGGTTAACAGGAACAGTGGAGGTCAAGATAAGGTCTGGAATACCAAGCAAAATTTGTGCTAGAAGGATTGCTAGACAGGCAAAGGCAAACCTCACTTTGACTGCATAAGACCTTCAGGAAGATTTAGCAGACTCTGGCGGCGTGGATACCTACACAAATGTCCTTCATGAAAGTCATGAAAAACATCAGAAGTATGCAAAAGAACATCTAAAAAAGCTGATGCATTTTGGAATCAAGTCCTATGGGCCACAGAGTTTAAAATAGAACTCTGGCCACAATGATGAGATGTGTGGACAAAAAAAAAAAAAAAGGGCCCAGAATTTCAGGAAAAGAACATATCGCCAACCATTAAGCATGGGTGTGCATTACTCATGCTTTGGGGTTCTGTTGCAGCCAATGGCACAGGGAACATTTCATAGGTATAGGGAAGAATAGATTCAATGAAATTTCAACAAATTCTTGATGTAAAACATAAAAAAAAAAAAAAAAAAAGTTGAAATTGAGAAGAGGATGACTTCTACAAATGGATAGTTATCCTAAACAGACGTCAAGATCCACAATAGATTACCTCAAAGGGTGCAAGCTGAATGTTATACAATAGCCCTCACTGACCTCCTGATCTGAACATCATTGAAAATACGTGGCTAGATCTCAAAAGAGCAGTGCATGCAAGACAATCCAGGAATCTCACAGAACTGGAAGACTCCTCCAAGGAAGAATGGATGAAAATCCCTCAAACAAGAATTGAAAGACTCTTGTCTGGCTACAAAAACAGTTTACAAGATGTGAAACTTCCCAAATTGGGGTGCTACTAGGTACTAACCATGCAGGGTGCCCAACCTTTTGCACTGGCCCATTTTCCTTTATTAAAAAATGTAAAAAGGATGGAAATATATATTATTTTGTTTGCCTAAAATACAAAAGAAATGTGTCATTTTTAACTTTATGCCTTTTATAGATCATTTTATCTTCAACTTTCTTAATGTTTAACAATAAACAGTAATTTTGACTAGGGGTGCCCAAACTTTTGCATGTCACTGTATAAACTAGCCATCCCGGAGAAGCTGGAACCTGTGCTACCTAGTGAATGGGCTGAAGGCACTGCCTCGTGTTACCATTAGTGACAAGGACACTGGCAACACTAGGTCAGAATCAGTTAGCATTAATAAGGAGAGTAATTGTTACCACCGCACACAAAACCCATTTCCTTTTAGGCTGCTTTCACGCTATGCGGCACAATCCGGCACTTTGCAGGAAAAACGCAACAGTTTTTTTTTTTGCTGCCGGTTGCGTTTTTCCTGCATAAACGTTAGTGCCGCATTGCCTTGCGTTCGGTCCGTTTTTTGCCGCATGCGGCAGATTTAGCCGATGCGGCGGCCGGATGGAACGTTGCCTGGCACGTTTTTTTGTGCGGCAAAAAAAAAAAAAAAAAAACGCATTGCGCCGCATCCTGCCGATGCGGCGCTTTTCTCAATGCATCCCTATGGATGCCGGATGCGGCGCGATGCGGCAAAAACCACATCCGGCCGCCGCATGCGGTTTTTGCCACTGCGCATGCTCAGTAGCATGCCGCAAGCGGCAAAAACCGGACGGGCCGCATGTAAAAAAACTTATGCAAAGGATGCGGTGTTTTCACAGGCCGGATTGAGCCGCACGGCTCAAACCGGATGTGTGAAAGCAGCCTTAGGGGTTGTCTTGCTGGTATCTCTCCAGCGCTACTCTCACTTTTACAGAAGCAGGGCTTCTGCCTCTGACCTGGACAGTAGATGTCCCTGGAGTACAACTGTGGTTAAAAGGTGTTTTCCTCCGAACAAAGTTAATTTTAATGTAGATTTTTTTTTTATCTTTGAGTAATAATAATAACCATAATTGGAAGATTTTATATCCGCACTGATTATTTTTTTTTTTTTTTTTTTTTAAGTGAACCTGTCAGGTCCAATATACACCCAGGACCACGAGCAGTTCTGGGTGCATATTGCAAATCCCTGCCTAACCGTCCCTGTATACACTAGCATAGATAAAGAGATCTTTAGAAAAAGTATTTCTAAAGATCTTTTACCGTATGCTAATGAGCGCAGGGACTAGTCCCCTGGGCATTAGTTTCGCGGCCAGTCGCCCTCATTAGCATGTTAGTATGCCCCTGTGGGTGTGCTATCATGCTAATGAACACGCAGAGTCACAGGATGATCTCACTCACCTCTCCGCCGCCATTGCCACCTGACGCTGGATTTCGGCTCCGTGCGCATGACCCCAGACTTTCGGTCATGCGCACTACTTCAGTTTGGAGCCAGGGCGCGTACACTCAGCTTTATAGTGCGCATGACCCTAACTCCGGGGTCATGTGCAATGAGCCGAAATCCCCCATCAGATGCGATGGTAGCGGAGAGGTGAGTGAGATCATCCAATGACGCTGCACATTCATTGCAAATTTGGAAGAAGGAAACCGGGATATAACGCGCTGACATCAAACATGCAAAAGTTGATTAATTTCTCTTTTATTTAATCAAGTCTACATGTTTCGGAGGACACAGCCTCCTTCAGGACAATGACAGAAAAATCAACCTTAATCAAGATTAGCCCCCATTAGCATATTAGCACACCCACTGGGGCATACTAACATGCTAATGGGGGCGACAGGCCAGGGTACACCAGCTTGGACCCTGGGCTTTGTTTTTAATTAAAGGTAATTGGCAACAATCTCTGAATTTCATTTTCTTTGCCTTTATGCAGACTATCATGCATATACTCCATATTTATGGCTGCTTTTTGTTTTGATATTGTTACGCCCTGGCCTATCGGGTCGTCACAAGGTATTGTGCAATCTGCCCTCCTGTGTAATATCCACCTCCTCCTTGGTTACGGGTCCCTCACCTTTAGTGTTGCCAAGAACAAGCTAATCAAAATCCTAGGAACACTACACCACACCCACACCAGTGGACGGCCTGAGTGGAATAGGGTTGCCCACTTGGTGGGTTGGTAAGGGGGGGGTCAGGAATGTTAGGAGACAGTTAAGCAGTGCCTCTCAGGGCTCATTCATATAACCGTTCCGTTTGTCTTGGTCAGTTCCTGATTTTTTGCGGACCCACGGACAGGACCATCTTTTCAATGTCTTGTGTAGGATTGGATGGCACACGGTAGCACTTCCATGTGCATCCGATCCTACAAAACAAAAAAAACACATCGGATGCTGTATGTCCGTTCCGTTATTATGGAACAGATCCTATTCTGTTCCGTAATAACGGACCGTGACTCAATACAAGTCAATGGGCCCGCAAAATCCCTAGAAGCCGCACGGAAGCACTTCCGTACGACCTCCGTCGGGTGCCCATGCAGCCTGTGTCCCGATCCCTGCCAGCCCTGCGGCTGCCCGCACTGCAGTATCAGCAGCTTCTCACACTACAGTGCGGACAGCCACGGGAATGACTAGCGCTGCTGTCAGGTGGTTAGATGAGATCATTACCTGCTGTGACGATCTTCTGCACTCCTGACGTTAGCGCTGTCACTGTCTTCTATGCTCGCCGCATTCTCACATCAAGTCTCGCGGGCGGGCCGAGACTGTCACTAGCAGTGACGTTACTGGCTCCCGCGATTCTTCGCTGTGAATGCGGCGGGCATAGAAGTCAGCGACAGCGCTGATGTCAGGAGCGCAGGAGATCGTCACAGCAGGTAATGATCTCATCTAACCTCCTCACAGCAGCGCTCGTCATGCCCTGCAGTGACCTGGGCTGACCTATTGATGTTAGCTCGGGTCACTGCACTACTCTCCAAGCCAATGGGGAACATTCTGTTCTTCATTGACTGGGACAGTGACTATGGTATGGATCGTCGTGGGACCCCCTTAGTGGATTATGCCGGACCTGGATTTGATTGTTCTTTGCAATAAATTGGTGTAAGAGGGAATGTTTTGGGGAGTGTTTTTTTCAAAAAACTTTTTTTGTTGTCTTTTTTTTTTATTACTGACTGGGTTGGTGATGTCAGGTATCTGATAGACGCCTGACCTCACCAACCCCAGGGCTTGATGCCAGGTGACATTACACATCTGGCATCAACCCCATATATTACCCAGTTTGCCACCGCACTAGGGCAACGGGATGAGTTGGGGCAAAGCGCCAGGATTGGCACATCTAATGGATGCGCCACTTCTGGGGTGGCTGTAGCCTGCTATTTTTAGGTTGTGGAGTGTCCAATAACAGTGGACCTCCCTAGTCTGAGAATTCCAGACCACAGCTGTCCCCTTTACCTTGGCTGGTGATCCAATTTGGGGGGGACCCCGTGTTTTTTTGTTTTAAATTTTTTTTTTAAATTTAAAATAACACAATGTGGGGTGCCCTCTGTTTTGGATTACCAGCCAAGGTGAAGCTGCCAGCTGTGGTTTGCAGGCTGCAGCAGTTTGCTTTACCCTAGCTGGCTACAAAAGATAGGGGGGACCCCACTTCATTTTTTTAAAAATTATTTATTTTTTGGCTAAATACAAGGCTAAGCACCCTTTAGTGCCACATGAAAGTCACAAAAGGGTGCCAGCTTAGAATATGCAGGGGGTTGGGACATTATATATGTCTTTCTCATCTACCTATCTATCCATCCATCCCTCCAGTCATTCATTTATCCCTCTCTCTGTCTCTATATCTATTCACCTCTATATCAACTCATCTATTTACCTTTCTTGCTGCTTCTGTTTTTTGCGGTCCGCAAAAAAAATGGAAGGCACACAGATGACACATGGACCGTATACGGAACAAAGTGATGCATCCGTGAAAAAAAAAATGGACTTTTTTGTGGCCCGCAAAAACGGAATGGTCATGTGAATGTAGCCTCAAGAAGAGAGGTCACAAGTCAGTTGAGGAGTAACTCAAGAGGAGAGGTCAGGAGCTGGGCTCCTTGGAACTACTAGGTGGCAGACGTTGGTCTGGGCCTGGTAGGAGCTGGACCCCGGTTGCAGTGGATCATGACAAGGGACACGGATCTGCCAAGGAGGGCAGCCGGCGGCCTTGTGCTATCACCGGGCAGGGGCCAGGCACGACGGGGTACGTGGACCCTAGGTCAGGGAGTAGCTTCAGGCGTCCTGGCAATTTAACCTGATGGGGAAGGAGCCTTCAAGATCCGTTCACCTGCTCCAAAATCGGGGTACTAGCGCAACAAGGGGGATAGGACTTTCCTCTACACAGTCCAGAAAATCCCAAGCGTAAACCCTGAGAGCAAGCTTCCCCAGATAGCCACACTGGGGAGCGGGACCCGATTAGTTTGAGACTAAAGGAACCAACTAGAAGACAAGGTGCCACGGAAAAAGGTCACAGACTAACGGGCAACACCAATGGACACGGGACCCAGGCGTGCTCCCTCCCAGAGTCAGCGGTGTCCAGAACTTTGGTTTACTACAGTTGTCGGTGTCAGCGTTATTGGACTGAGTGAGTAGACAACTGACCCTTACCTCCCCAACGGCACTTCCCTGTCACCATCACCAAGTCCCGGCGCATCCCACCCAACCCATGGAGGGGTTAAACACCTAGCTGCCCACACCATCGCCACCGGGTACTCCCGATCGCAGCGGTGATACTCCATCTTACCACGCACCACGGTTGAAGTCACAAACTTTGCACACCATCCCCTGTACATAATCCCCCTTTGTTTGAGGAGCCGTACGACCATCGGGTGTCGCGGGGGCGACAATATATATGGCCCTATTTTCACTGGCCTTACAACTGATCCAGGGTAGGGCATTTGATGTTCATCTGTCCTGTAATATTATATACATATACACACATACATACATACATACACACACACATACATACATATACACACATTCTATTACTGTTTATTATTGTAAATACATAGGCAGGACATTTTTGGGCACAATGCCAACTATTCTATGTAGTGGTGTTTTTCTTTGTCCTGCACATGTATTATTCTTCATGCTTCTTGTTACTGCGCATGCACTTTTGCAGGACAATTTTTGGGATTTTTAGCCACTTACCCTCGTTTCTTATGCACTTTTGCACTTTGTTGTAACATTCAATAAATTTTATACATTTTTCAGCATTCACTCATTGTCCTCCTGTTACCTACTGTTTTTTTGAGTTGCTGGTAGTCTGGTTTGGGGGTATTTCCCCTTCCTGACTACAAATTTGTTGTTTTTGGATGGAAGCAAGGTATTTAATCATTGCATGCCCTATCTGTGTGGCATGGCGCATTGTCCTGCTGGAAAAAACAGAGCTCAGATTTTGGGAACATTACCTGAGCAAAAGGAAGCAACTGTTTTTCCAGGATAACCTTATATGTGGCTTGATTCATAAGTCTTTTGCAAAGTTTAATCTGCCCAATTCCAGCCTTGCTGAAGCATCACCAGATCATCACCGATCCTCCACCATATTTCACAGTGGGTGCAAGACACTGTGGCTTGTATGCCTCTCCAGGTCTCCGTCTAACCATTAGATGACCAGGTATTGGGCAAAACTGAAAATTAGACTCAGAGAACAGTACCTTACTCTAGAAATTGGGCAAATTAAACTTTGTGAAGGACGAATGAATCAAGACGCATTTTTACCGCATTTGCCCAATGTGTTTTTCTTTTTTTTTTTTTTTAAGTCAAATCATTGACTGAAGGGCTCAAAAACGCAGTAAAAACGCAAAAACAATTGATATGATGCATCTTGAAAAACACAGCCAAAATGCAGCCAACAAAAGATGCCCAGTGTGGACAGCAAAATAGAAATCTTCTAGACTTTGCTGGGGGAAGGAAATGTATGCATTTTGGTGCATCATTGTGACCTCAAAAATGCACCAAAAACACAGCAAAATATGCCCTATGTAAAGCATCATACACAGATGTCCGTGTAAATACCGATACAGACTGTCCGCAGATCTCCTGACCTGAGGTTGACAGCCTTGTATATTAGGTATCAAATTCAGGTCAGGAGACCCAGTGGCAGTCAGTGCATCATGGTCCATACCTGAACATCTGAATGGGGCCTTATACTGTGAGGCTTGTGCTGCTGTTAAACATCTGCAGATTGTGATCCAAGCGCAAACCATAGTAGAATAGTGATCAGATATGAGGAGATCAGGTAGATTCCTTGGTACAGTTTGTGACGGGTTCACTGAGGATGTGGTCCGGAGGTTATACAAGTCCGGCATGTGCTACTTTATCTGTAGGTTACACAACACTGCCCCACCTCCCAACATTCACTTTCCAGTAAACACAAAGGTCATGTTTTCGCTCAGATGAGATTATCCTCTGTACATGGCAATCACAACAGATCTTTCCCTTGTATAATACTACTTGAAAGGTGGGTAGTATCTAGACTGAAAGCACAGACGCAGCAGGGAGCCAAACACCAGTAACCCATGAGGTCTAATTCATCTTCTCTTCTGTATCCCACACATCTGTTTGGCTCAAGTACAGCCAAAAAGTGGACACCTGACCATCACACCTGCATATCTTTTCAGACACTATTCGAAAATCATGAACTTTAATCTGAACGTGGGCTCGATTTTAAGGCCATATCGTCCTGTGCTCTTCAGAAAAGCCTTTCCACAAGATCAGGAGGCTTTGGTTGTGTAAATTGGCACAAATTCCCAAATATTGTCCTGGGGGATAGCATTAACCCCTTCACAACACAGGCAATTTTTGGTTTTGTATCTCCCTGCCCCCTTCTTCCCAGAGTCATACATTTTTAATGTTCTGCCCACATAGACCTATGAGGGCATTTTTTTGTGAGATGAGATATGTCTGACACCGTTCATTTTACCACAGAGTACTGTATTTGGTGGGGGGGGGATCCGAATCTGGAGAAATTGTGAGGGGAAAAGACCCATAAATTCTGCCTCTTTTCGAGGTGGGGGGTGCCTTGTTTCAGTGTACACTTCATGGTAAAAATGACCACGCAATAGGATTCTCCTCATCCGTGCAATGTCCAATTTTATTTTTATTGAACAAAAAAAAATTATATATAGAAGCTTGCAAACAAATTGTGAGATAGTGCTGTCCTTTGACCGTCTTATTTGAAGCCCATCCACAAGCAGGTTTCAAAGAAGTGCTGCTTTGACCAGCATAGAGGTCTTCAGCAGACCCCCTGCTGCCATTGCAACCCATTTGTGACCAACAATCACTGATGCGCCCCGAAGCCAGCAGCTCCAGTCTTTTATGGAGTGCTCTGGAGGTCACAACTCAATACAAGTCTATGAGAGCCTTATTCTGGCTCTCAGTTGTATCAAGCGCTTGAGATTTAACTTGTGACTTACAGCCAATCAGAAGTTACAGGCACAAGATGGCGCCGAGGGACCAAAACGGCGCTGAAGAAAGGTGAAGACAAGTCAGGGAAGTCAGATTTAAAGTGCTACTCCAGAACCAAAATGAAGGAAAAAAAAACAAAAAAACCTCTGGTCTGGTGCTTTAACGGAAACCATGGGCAGCATGACACAGAGTCCGGCTTCAAGATTGCAGCCAGGTACGATGTTCTCTGAAACATTCCAGCAATTCACAAAAAACAGTTGTAAGATGCAGCCTGCGACCATAGGCAGAGAAGTCTGACACCGCCAACTGCTCTGTGGCTGATGGATCTCTCCTGACATGCTTAACTTTATAGTTAAAGGGGTGGTTCACTATTTAGCCACATGGATATAACGTTCAGAAACAAGGCTTCTCTCAAATACCTTGTTCAGCTAATTCTACCTCTGAGCGGCGCTATTGCAGTCCGCTCATCCCCCATCGCGTGACCCGTGTGCCGCGACCACCAAGATCCGGTGATGAGACGTCACCGAATCTCAGAGGTCACGGAGCCGGGGGGGGGGGGGGAATGGTGTCACTTCATGGGGATGAGAGGACTGCAATAGCGCCACTCACAGGCACTACTGTCAACACAAAGTATTTGAGAGGAGCCATGTTTCTGAACGTTATATCCATGTGGCTAATAAAGCTAAGTAGTGAACCATCCCTTTAACTATAGGACATGATCCAAGTCTCACAGACTGGACAAACATTTTTAAGAAGGATGTGCAGATGAATCAAGAAACTATGGGTCAGTGAGCGGGATTTGTGAACAAAGCCTCAGGCACACATCGGTGTCTAAACACATACATGGAAAAATGGCACCGGTGGCTGTCATCAGCGTCTCTCTCAGATGGATAAATAAATTCTAATGCATCTCCTATAATTTGCAATGTTAAATGTAATACTAGAGTGGGGGGGGGGAATAGACATGTCTCCATGAGTTTGCACTGACAAGGTCTGTGAATGTAAAATACATGGATATATGAAATGCATTAAAGAATGGTCAAAGGTTTCATCCGTGAAGAAAAACACCCCAGATACACTGCATACATTCAACACGGACATGTGAACGAGGACTTAAGCTGTATTTACACATCCTTGATGCAAGGAGTCTCCTCCTAACTCCGCAGCCTCAGACGCACGAGGTTGTCCAGTTCAGGTAAGAGACCTGCAGCTAGCACATGTCATGGTCCATGAATGCGGAGTCCAGCCTAAGGAGAGAAAAAACCTAACCTGCTGGAGAAGAGGTCAAATAAACTTGTCTTCAAGACTGATGCTCCAAGCGTGCTCCTGCCACATGCAGTGGTCAAGTCGCCTTACGTGCACCACCACCCAACAGTGGCACCATGATGGAAGTGTTGAAGCATGGGCCTACTGACTGCTGAACAAATGACTAACAGCATATCTAGAGCTCACAAATGGACCAGAGCATAGAACAAATAAGGATATCAAATAGGGATTTTGCTGAGAAGCGCAAAGTTTTATATCTTCTCTCATATTGCAACATCATAATGGATCTCACAAATTCCTCAGTTCTGCATCTTCAAGGAATGCTTTTGGAGGATTAGTAATAGTAATTATCTCACCAAGCCTCATTGTGATCATAATTACCGTCCTCAGGACACCACCGTCGAGGCTCATTGTGATTCAGATATCCTGATGATGAATGTGCATAAAGCCAGGGGCCACAACAACAGTCACCAGCCACCGCACCTGCTCCCTTCATAAACACATGAGACACATTCCTTGAACAGGTCTCTATTTTCTACCATAGTACTACGGCCCAGATTCATCCATCCAACCATTGTGCAAGCAGTCCTAAAGAAGATCTGTCACTTTAACATTGAATGAAATACCGTACCTTGTAAAAATCCCTGAACCCCTGGATCTGCAGTTTTCCCCCCATTTTGCACTGCATACCTCCACTGGCCCCAGCTGCCACAGTCAGGAACCTCATCTAGCCCTACCAGGAGGAGACCAAGCCCGAGCAGAAGGAACCTGCGTATTCTTATCCCAATTACAGACTATACTGGCTAGTAGGGGGATGAAAGGCGCAGAACGATGGTCCAGAGTCTGCTCCGTGAAGCCACAGAGAGCCCTGGTGTTGCGGCTGCTATACAGATAAGGAAATGTGCCCACATTACTACACGACAGTAGGAACATCGGATAATCTGCAGGTTATCACTAAGGGGCCATTTACACAGCCCGGCCAGCAGTACTAGGCGGTGGTTTAAATCGCCTGTTCACACAGCCAGACAAAAGTATATGAAGCACACTGGGTGATCTGTAATAACTCGCTCAGTGCACATAGGCTGCCATTGTTCTAGGCAGTGGGAGCCCTGTTGACACATGGATAATGCACCGCTCAGAATGAGGATATATGCGCTGCGTTTGCCTATGGATAGCCTTGAATGTAAATGCAATTTAAAGCACCACTCTAGTATTTTGCGTTTTTAGGGGGTTTTTTTTCAGCGTTTGAGTGGTGCTTTAGATGTAAGCACCCCGTCTTCTATCTATCTAGCTTCACCATTTCCCGACACTGCTCCAGTCCCACAGAGTCATCTTGTGACTAACCTATGGCTGTCCGAAAGTCAGAAGTTACTTCATATGTGCTCCATGCAGTTCTCATAGACTTGTATTGAATTGTGACCTCCGCTGTGCTCCATGAAACACTGGAGCTGCTGGCAGGTGACAGACCGCCAGAGACCGACTGCGAGAGAAGATTAAGATGGCGGCAGATAAATATAAGATAGGGGGCAGGCTACTTTGATTTAAAGGGGCCCTCCAGTGCTGAAATTAAATAAAACCACTAGAGTGGTGCTTTAAAGGGAACCTATCAGGAGCAACATGCACCCAGACCCACGGGCAGTTCTGGGAACACATTGCTAATCCCTGCCTAACCGTCCCTGTATACACTAGCATAGATAAAGGGATCCTTAGAAAAAGTATTTCTAAAGATCTTTTATCGTATGCTAATGAACACGGGGACTAGTCCCAAGGGTGTTAAATCCCCAGACTATTCCGTCCTCTTGTGGGGACGTACTAACGTTCTCTTCAATGCAGTGTCACCAACGTTGATGCGCGTACTTGTGTCCTCAATGAACGCTGAAGCTGAATGCCCCGACACTTCCGGTAATGCGCAGTAGATTTCTCTGAAGCCGGGACACGTACACCCGGCCTCATACTGCACATGACTGGAAGTGCCCGGCATACAGAAGAGTGGTCACAGCAAACACAGGTACGCGTGTCACCGCTGGTGATGCTGAACTGAATAGTATGTTAACATGGTAGTGCACCCACAGGTGTGTGCTAAGAGGATGGCTAAGGCTAGTTTCACACTACGTCTTTTTAACATCCGTTGAAAACGTTTTTTTAGCGGAAGTACGGATCCTGCTTTTACAGCAAATAACGTATGCAAACGCATATGTTATTTTGCAGGATCCTGCACTGGATGTTTAGGGGCGGGCATTGGAGTCATGTGATCGGGAGTGAGGGGAGCTAGACTGGGAGGAGGCTTCTGACAGCTGCAGACGCTGGTAACCAAGGTAAACATCGGCCTTGGATACCCGATATTTATCTTGGTTACGAGTGTCTGCAGCTGCTAGGAGCAGGGCTGCCTGCACACGTAACGAACGTAAACATCGGGTAACTAAGAGAAGTGGTTACGCGATATTTACCTTGGTTACGAGTGTCCGCAGCTCTCAGGTGGGAGAGAGAGGAAGGGGAGGAAGGGGGAAAGACAGAGATAGAGAGAGAGAGGGTGAGGGAGGGAGTAGAGAGATAGACAGATCACGCGAGACTGGTTCTGGGCATGCTCAGTACTTTCTGGGCATGCTCAGTACAAAAGCAGGATCCTGTCTATCAGCACGCCAGCGTTCACCTGCGTTTGCGTGCGTTATAGTCAGGATCCAGCAATTTGCAGTATTTGGACGGAGCTCAAAAACGCTACAAGTAGCGTTTTTGAAACATGTTAAAAAACTGCAAGTTACTGGATCCTCACTATAACGCAGGCAAACGCAGGTTAACGCGAGTCCATTGCAAATGCATTGAAATGAAAACGCATTTGCACTGGATCCACTTGTCCGCTAAAATAACGTTAAGGACGGATGTTATATAAACGTAGTGTGAAACCAGCCTAATTGGGGGATATAACACTCTTGGGACTAGTCCCTGCGCTCATTAGCATAAGATAAAAGATCTTTAAAAATACTTTTTCTAAAGATCTCTTTATCTATTCTACTATATACAGGGCCAATTAGGCAGAGATTAGCAATATACACCCAGAACTGCTCGTGGCTCTGGTTGCATATTGCCCCTGACAGTTTCCCTTTAAGCCTCGGGCTGTGCGCACAGTGCGTTTTTGGTGCAGTTTGTGGCCCAAATCTGAATGTCTCTCTTCATGTCAATGAGAATTTTGAAGCTGCTTATTTTTTTACTTGCAGATATGGTGAAGAAAAACTGCAGCATGTCAATTGTGCGTGTGTTTCTTTCCTACGCTTTGTAGCCTTTCCACCAATTGACTAAATTAAAAAAACCCATTGTGTTTTCCTGAGAGAAGGTGCCGATTTCAGCTTTTCTGCACCAAGTCTGCAGCATGCGCACATACCATTAGGACTCATTCATAGGTCGGGGGAGGAGGTGTTTTGCCAATGAAGAAAAATCAGTAAGGCTGCTCTCACACATGCGGCTCTTTGCTGTGCGGCACAATCCAGCTCTTTGCAGAAAAAATGCAACCGTTTTTTTTTTTTGCCACCGGTTGCAGTTTTTCTGCATAGACTTTCATTAGTACCGGATTGTGCCTCATGGCCTTGCGTTCGGTCCGGTTTTTGCCGGATGCGGCATATTTAGCCCATGCGGCGGCCGGATGGAATGTTGCCTGGCACTTTTTTTGTCCGGCGAAAAAAAACTGCATCGCGTTGCATCCGGCCAATGCGGCGCTTTTTCCAATGCATGCCTATGGACGCCGGATGCGGCGTGATGTGGCAAAAACCGCATCCGGCCGCCACATGCGTTTTTTTGCACTGCGCATGCTCAGTAGTGTGCCGCAACCGGCAAAAAACAGACGGGCCGCATGTAAAAACTTATGCAAAGGATGTGGGTTTTTTCGCTGCATCCGTTGCATAGGTTTTAGAACCGGATTTAGCCGCACTGCTAAAACCGGATGTGTGAAAGCAGCCTAAGCTGGACACAATTTTCATACGCTATAGGTCCAGGTGTCCATTTTTACCATCAGTAGACAAACAGGACTCCATTGACACGGGTGGTAAAGCCTGTTCTGTCATTCAGAGAATCACTGATTTGAATGGGCGAGTTTAAGCAGAGATTTGTGCATGCAAAATTGTGTTTTGGATTGCTGGGATGGTATTCTTATGAAAAGCTATGGCCATGTCTAGACAACCCTGTGATTGCGATAAAACCACAAACTAAAACCAAAGCATAGCATTAACTTGCAGATATGGGGTTAATCTGTACGTTAATAGTGTTCTGATGCCATGCGGCCACCACAGCGTCCCCTTACCTGGAGGAAATCATCTTTATTGCTCCCAGCAGCTTTGGGCTTTCAGTCATGGAGGTGCAGCTTCAGTCACTGCTCTAAACAGTGAGCAGCAGCTATAACCACCCACCTGGCATTGACGGACAGCTGGCTCAGCAGTGCATCAGTACAGTGCCCGCTGTCAATCAGTGCCAGACACTGTTAAAACTGCCACTCACTATGCAAAGAGCAGTGACTGATATGGCGCGGGTCACACCTGCATGACTGATAGCCAGAGGCTGCCGGGAGAAATAAAGTTAATTTCCTACTGGCAGCGGGACTCTCAGCGCAGCTAATAACCTGCAGATAAACCCCATATCTGTTGATAGCATTTTTTTTTTAATACATATGACAGGTTCCCTTTAAAATGTGAAAAAAACAAACCATATTGCATTCTGTTACAGAGCTGATAAGAGACTTCCAGTTTATGGTCCCCTTCTTGAAATACAGTGTCCTAATAAGTCAGACTGCGGCATGTGTCAATATGAAAGTAAAAGTAGACACATTAGAAGTTTCAGAATGAGTATAAGGTAACCAGAGATACGTGACCCAAAACACAGGAGAAAAGACTGTCCCATTCAGGAATATTGTTACAAAAAATATCAGCGTAGCAAGCATCAGAGACCCGAACCCCTCATCACTCCACCAGACTGGCGTGATGAAGAAGGACGGTTAGTAGGGACTATTCTATGGATTTCTAGGGCTAGAGTCACACCAGCGCTGAGCTCGCCATTGAGCCAGATGTCGAAGAATTCCAACGGGAAACCTTAGACTATTTCAGACAGAACAGGTTACCACATTTTTATCCATGTCAGAAAAGAAGAATACCGCCAGGACAGAGGCCAAACTCCACATGTGGATACATAGTTTACTACAAAAACTCAGCATCACAGCGAGCCCTCCCATAATAATCAGATAATAAGGTGCAGAGGTTCACAGAATACTAGAAATCAACATGACCTGCCAATATAAAGCAATTAAACAACTGGTTATACTCAGTCACTCGCTCCTGTAGCTGACTGCCATCTCCCAGTAATACGAACACGCACATCATTCTACACAGACATCACTGTCCCCATTGAGGCTCACAATCTAAATTCCCTATCAGGATATATTTGTATTGTGGAGGAACCCGGAGTACCTTGAGGAAACCCACACAATCTCAAGGCGAACAAACTCCTTATAGATGTTGTCCTTGGTGGGATTTGATTGAACCCAGGACCCCAGCGCTGCAAAGTAACAGTGCTAACCACTGAGCCACCTTGCAGCCCAGAGGTTAGAGGGTGGCTGTCCATTAACATTATATTATTATAGGATCTTCCCAATGTTATTAGAGGTTTAAAAGAAAATCCTCTTAAATTCAAAGACATATTGGCACAATGATTACCGTTCTCTGGCGATTTGGTATAGAGGTGGTTTTATCAGTCCAGGATCCAGCTGAACGTGACCTCAACCAAAAACATCCCAAAAATAAAGCAGGCAACAACTAGGCACCAAAGTGATCTGGAAGCTGAGATTTGCCAGCCCAGGGATTAAAGGTAATAGATATGGAGAACTTACCAGCAAACTGGAAGAGACTTGCTCATCATCCTCAACGTCAGACTCCTGCTCACTATCTAACTGGAACATTGCGCATTATCCAGCACTACAAGGTGGTATATAGCATCATATACTGGATGGAGATGCTGTATGGAGACCTCTCCTCACCGCCCCCATTACAGAAGCAGGCTCCTACTGCCCTGCACACTCTCTCTGTGGCTTGTGAGAATCCGGCTCCTACTGCCCTGCACACTCTCTCTGTGGCTTGTGAGAAGCAGGCTCCTACTGCCCTGCACACACTGTCTGTGGCTTGTGAGAATCCGGCTCCTACTGCCCTGCACACACTGTCTGTGGCTTGTGAGAATCCGGCTCCTACTGCCCTGCACACTCTCTCTGTGGCTTGTGAAGGAAATAACTTGTGTATCGAGACATTCTACTATCTGACACGAGGAGACCAATAGTTTCAGTTTCCAGCAGAACCTCCTTCATGTATGTGGAGACAATAACATGAACATGTCCCTTCAGTAGAGGGCATGGCCTTGTCCTCCGTCACATGCCGTGTGCCTGCACTTCTGCGAAAGCTTCAGATTAAGTTAATGATTCTTTCCCACTTCTTGGCACCATTTCTTTCCCCATTAATACAATGAATGATAACGTCATAGCATCGTTATCTAGTATGCCCGATTGGATGTTATCCACAGCCGCTGGGTTATTACAAGGCATATGAGGTCATGACAAGTGCTAAACCCATTAGTGATGAGCGAGCACTACCATGCACGGGAGCTGGGTACCCACAACAGGTAACCAGACGCTTTTCTGGAAGATCTTCTGCAAAAATGCTCGAGTTCCCCATTGACTTCCATTATACTCTGTGCACAAGTTACGCCCGTCCGAGCTGCCGACTGCTTGTTACGAGTACTGAGCACCCGACCATGGCAGTGCTCGCTCATCACTAGTATCTGTCCTTTCACCTAAAAATGTGGACCAAAGCATTATCTTTGCGTTTCCTGTCTATCAACAAGCAAAAAAACTGCTTTTAGGTAAACCTACCACCTAAAAGTTACACAAACTATCCCTATTTTCATTCCCTGTAATTTGCCATTACTCATAAGTTAATCAATAGTCTATCAGCACTATTAGTGCTAGAACTTCCTTCCATCACTTCTCACCGTGCATTTCTCCTGCCAGATGAATGGGAGGAGCAGTTTGACTCATTAAGGATGGTTTCACACTTTTTTCCCTTCTATATGACAAATGGTCTGTTTTCAGGGTGGTGTTTTTTTTCATTTAATTTTTCCTGTATGGAGGGAGTAAAAAAAAAAAAAAAAAAAATATACACCTTATAGTCAAACAGTAAAATATGCACAGTGTTTTTCCCATAGGTAAATTGGAAAGTTTGATCAAAAACAAATCAACAAAAACGCCCACTTGAAAAGGCATGCCAAAAAAATGATGTGTGAAACCGGCCTAAAAATGATACTTACAAGGTGCATCAAGGTAAAAAGTCACTGACACAGCACATAAATGGTTCCCCTTCTGCTGAATGTGAAGCACAATCCTATTTTAGGGTCAGAGCCCCATCACCACCCAGTGCTGTACACACATCAGGTGACCAGTGATGCTAGCTTCTGGCTACCCTTACCGCAGCCATCACAGCACTTGTTTGTCCAACTCTTAAGACACACTGATCTATTGTGATGTATAATCAATTGGATGTCCTCCACAACGCATGCTCATTGCCTGAATGCACGAAACCCAAACCCATCACACACAGGCCATACTGCCCAATACTGGGCGAATGCAGACAGGCCTCAGTGATAAACAGCAGAGGTAGTGCAAGTGCAGAATACTGATGAACAACACTCACACCATGAGAAGGGGGGTGCTCAGCACCATGAACGCACATACGTGTACAGTCCATAATCATTCAAAGGTTAGTTGGAATCAGGAGGGCTGCATAGCACTATATAAAGGGAGCCATCACCATGAAAATGCAGTCCACTCTGCAGGAGGAGCGGAGAAGATTATGTACAATTTTGAGAGTATAGATTCTGTGTTTTAATCATTTACACCTCTCTGCTCTTTCTAAGGGGTCCAATGGGCGGTCCGATCAGTGACCACTGCCTTTATACAGCTCTGGCAAAAATTTAGAGGCCACTGCAAAATTGTCAGTTTTTCTGATTTCTCTCTTTATAGATATATTTGAGTAAAATGTAAATTGTTCTTTTATTCTATAAACTACTGACAACATAACTCCAAATTTGCAAGCAATACATTTTGTATTTATTTTCTGAAAATGAGAAATGGTCAAAATAACAAAAACAATGCATTGCTTTCAGACCTCAAATAATGTAAAGAAAACAAGTTCATAATAATTTAGAAACAACAATACTAATAATGTTTTACCTCAGGACGAGTTCAGAAATCAATATTTTGAAAAATAACCACGATTTTTATTCGCAGCTTTCATGTGTCTTGGCATGCTGTCCACCAGTATTTCACACTGCTTTTGGGTGATCTTATGCAAAAATTTAAACAGTTCTTTGTTTGATGGCTTGTAACTATCCATCTTCCTATGATTACATTCTAGAGGTTTTCAATGGGGTTCAGGTCTGGAGATTGGGCTGGCCATGACAGGGTTTTGATGTGGTGGTCCTTCATCTACACATTGATTGACCTAGCTATGTGGCATGGTGCATTGTCCTGCTGGAAAAAACAGTCCTCAGAGTTGGGGAACATTGCCTGAGCAGAAGGAAGCAACTGTTTTTCAAGGATAACCTTGTATGCGGCTTGAGTCATACGTCCTTCGCAAAGTTTGATTTGCTCATTTCCAGCCTTGCTGAAGCATCCCCAGATCATCACCGATCTTCCACTAAATTTCACAGTGGGTACAAGACACTGTGGCTTGTACGCCTCTCCAGGTCTCCGTCTGACGCGCTTGCTTCTGCGGATTTTGCCGCGGAAAACCTGTGGATTTATCTGGATTTTCCAGATAAATCCACAGGTTTCAGCATGTACAGACACTCCCCATGTTATCCTATGGGACATGGGGAGTGTGTGTCCACGCTGCGGAGTGTGCGGCTGCGGAATATGCTGCGGATGTCCCGCAGTCACACATAACTGCATGTCAATTATTCCTGCGGAATTACCTGCGGAAATCCCAGTGCTCCACTATGGAGATAAAGGCCGGGACGTCCGCAGGTAAAAAAATCGCATGAAAGTCCTCAGGTTTCCCGCAGCTATTCTGCTGTACTACCGCAGCTAAAAATAGCTGCGGATGCCGGCGGGCAGCTGCGGTAAACCTGTGGACGCACCTGCGGATATATCTGCAGGTACAGAGTCCCGTGGGCACATAGCCTTAGACAACCAAGTGTTGTGCAAAGCTGAAAATTAGACTCATCAAAGAAGATTACCTTACTCTAGAAATTGGGCAGATTAAAATTTGTGAAGGACATATGAATCAAGCCACATACAAGGTTATTCGGTAATAACAGTTGCTTCCTTCTGCTCAGGCAATGTTCCCCAACTCTGAGGACTGTTTTTTTCCAGCAGGACAATGCGCCATGCCACACAGCTAGGTCAATCAATGTGTAGATGAAGGACCACCACATCACATCAAAACCCTTTCATGGCCAGTCCGATCTCCAGACCTAAACCTCATTGAAAACCTATGGAATGTAATCAAGAGAAAGATGGATAGTCATAAGCCATCAAAGAAAGAAGAACTGCTTACATTTTTGCATAAGGTCACCCAAAAGCAGTATGAAAGACTGGTGGAAAGCATGGCAAGACGCATGAAAGCTGTGATTAAAAATCATGGTTATTCCACAAAATATTAAATTCTGAACTCTTCCTGAGTTTAATCATTAGTATTGTTGTTTCTAAAATGATTATCCCCTTTTTTTATTTGCATTATTTGAGGTCTAAAAGCAATGGATTGTTTTGTTATTTTAACCAGTTCTCATTTTCAGAAAATACAAAATTTATTGCTTGAAAATTTGGAGACATGTTGCCAGTAGTTTATAGAATAAAAGAACAATTTACATTTTACTCAAAAATAAGAGAAAAATCAGAAAAACTGACAATTTTGCAGTGGTCTCAATTTTTTCCAGAGCTGTATACACACTTGTACAAAGCAGTCAGTTAAACATTGATAGAACTGCCCAGAAAAGAGCAGAGGTAGAAATGATCGCAGAGACAGGCTGTACTGAATCTCATCACACAGCTATGTAGCAATCTGTTCTGCTTTTTAGCATGATCCCTGCGGATAGTACTGAATCTTCACAGTGACAGGCCCCAGAATACTGGTACTGAGACCACGTATTGGTAAGTTTGGCCTCCTCCGTCCTGTGTTGTGTCTTGGCTGAGTAACCTACTGCTCTAACATGACACTAGTGACACGTGACAAAGTAATGTAGAGCACAACACTCGAACATGAGACAAGCAGCAGGAATCTAGTGAGGACAGACACTCCTGCTGACTCACAGCCCGGGTCATGCAGGCAGCGGCTGACTCACCTATATTTATAGCAGGAATGGTACCTAAGCAAGTGACGGCATCACTCCACAGAAGAACAGGGTCTATATAGTGTCACTTCACAGCTGATCTCCAAAAAAAGCCATGACAAGCTACATTATTAATATACTATTGTACAGCTGAGATGCAAGTGATTATGTCGTGGGCGGAGGAGGGGACGCTGCGCTCTCCCACTGCTCGGGTCCGGCTGCTGCTGCTCGGCGGTAGCTCGAGCGGTGGGCCGGATCCTGGGGACTCGAGCGGCGTTCCTCGCACGTGAGTGAAAAGGGGTAGGGATTGATTGGATGGTGGATTTGAGTATTGTCCGTGACGCCACCCACGGTTGTGGTGATTGGTGACACCACCGCTGCTCTGGACGGGGATCCCGGGAGCGGTGACAGGGAGCAGCTTTGTTGTTAGTTCTCCCCTCCGTGGGTAGGGGGTTGGTTGTCCCGGAGCCCGGTGATGGGGAAAGGATGGATGGCAGGCAGGTTACAGGGCCTGGTGAGGTGCAGGGTCGCGGGGCAGCGCTGTGCCGCACGGCACGGTGGTACTCACTCAGCCAATGATGAAGACACAGTTCTCGGTAAAACACACGGCTGGATGGACGGGTCCCACTGACTGCTGCGGTGGTTTCTGCTCCCGGCAGGTTGATGGTGACTGCCTTTCCCTGCACCTATGTACGGTAGATGGTTACGATGGGTTCCCACCGGTAACCCGCTCCCCAGCTTGGATAATCGCTGGAGGAGCCCCTTTTTGCCCGCAGGCTCTGGCCCTGGAAAACTGTTGCCTTGGCGGTGGCGGTGTCTCCCTCTCACGGTTGGGCGGTTGCCTTTTGGTCGGGACTTGGCTGCTGGGGAACCCAGAAGGTTCCCTTCGCTGACGGATTCGACAAATTCACGGCGACTCCTAGCCTTGTCAGGGTCCGTAAACCCCTGCCAGATGGTGCTGACTTCTCTTTGTGTACCGGTCCGGTAGCACCGGGCCACCGCCCGTCCACGGTCCTTACGGTAGACTCCAATCGGTCACTCCTGCAGACGGTCACCACCGTCTGCCAACCTTGCTGTACCGCCCGGGCCACACACCCGGACGCTATCAGTTAGTTGCTCCACTACCACTCTCCTTCCTTCCACTTTCACCTCCAAAACTGATCTGTTTGCTTTTCCCGCCTCCAGGACTGTGAACTCCTCGGTGGGCGGGGCCAACCGCCTGGCCCACCCCCTGGTGTGGACATCAGCCCCTGGAGGAAGGCAACAAGGGTTTTGTGTTTGACTTTGGTGTGCCTGACCGGGAGTGTGGGGTGTGTGGGTGTTGTGCTCTGTGGCCCCTGGCTTGTCCAGGGCGCCACATTCCCCCTTAGTTAAATGCAGACCGTCCGCGGGCTGCCCGTCCATCACCAGTTTTATTTTCACAACTGAAAAATAGAAAAAGGTAAAACGGTAACACATTACAATTATATTAACATCTTCCCACATCGGGAGGTACTCTTACTTAAACGTTACGGTTATGGCTTCCGCTCTCTCCCACCCAAGGCAGCATCCCTTGACCCCAGTCCAGCACAAGTTGCCCGAGCGGGTTCTGTCCTTTTCAGGGGACCCACGTCCATGGGGAACCCCTGAAACCCCCAGAGGATTGCCACCGGTTGCGGTGGTGGCTGGGCCCCAGCCTACTCCACTGCGGGCCCTTCCTCCAATCTGCCTCTCCGGAGGCGGTCACGGTGAAAGCCACAACAACATTATTTACATGCCACAAGTTTGTGGTTGCCATGCTAGTTCTCGGGCCTGTTCATAAGGATTCCCTTATGCAACTTTTGTAGACAGTCCCTACAGGGACAACGGTGCCGGCAACGACCGGTTTCAATCAAGCTGACAATCAGGTAACTCTTCGGTAAATCATTTGCTTATTTCTCAAAACTGTTAACAGCACTCTTGTGGTCCCAACGGGGGACAATGACAACGGTTTTCCGCTGCCCTTACTCCGACTCTTCGGTATCGGCTGGGGGAGGGGACACGGTGGACACCCGGGCCTCCTGGTTGCCCCTCAGCTTGGCTTCCAGCGCAAACCACCCCCTCTCCCCACAGTGCCGGGTGTACTGTACCAGGTCCCCTGGCATCAAGTTGCGGCCTGGATGCTCTTCTGGCAGGTGGGCGTTAACGTCCTGCCGGGCTATGAAGACCTCGGCTTCCAGTCCCGGCTCATATATGAAGCCAAAGCCCCGGCGGACATCAAACCGCCTCACCTGCCCTTCATACAGGGGGCCCCGGACACGGAAGGTCGCTTGGCGGAGGCTCTCCTTCTCCCGGATCGTTCGGGCTACCATCTCCGCCTTCTTCCTTTCCCTCTCCGCAATCTCCGGGCCCAGCGGTATTGGCTCCCTGTCCCAATACGGTGCTGCTGCGAGCTCCGGCGCACGGGTCGGGCCCCGCGAGACCTTTTGGACACTGCCCACCACTGGCAATCTAGGTGGGAGGTCCCGCGGTGACTTGGCCTGGGGTGCTGCTTTGCAGCGGCAACCCGGCGCAACCTCAGCCGAGGTGTGGGGGACGGGCACAGGGGCTTTCTTCCGCTGGGCCTTCTGCACGGAGCGGCCTGTCGGCTCCGGGGAAGTCTCTGTAAATGCCTCCGGTTCGGGCTTCTGGACTTTCCAGGGCAGCACTTCCGGTCGGTCCCGGGCTCCGGCTGCAGGTCGATCCGCCGGGGCGGACGTGCAGGGTACCGCTACCGGTTGTGGGGGTAGCGGGCCTAGTGACGGGGGCGCGGCGGCCGGTACGGGTAGCGGAGGAGGTAGCTGGGCGAGCAGGCATGGACCGGGTCCCTCGGCCGCGATGACCGACCCACTAGGGGCACAGGGGGATGGGTCACTCACCCTCCCTTCCGCAACTTCCTCCTCGCGTCTCCGCACGGTCTCTACAACCTCCGCCATGTCGGCCTCCCACTCCTCCAGGAAGAGCTGCATTTTGACCTGCAGCCGTTGTTGGAGCTGCGCGGTCCGGATCTCCACCCACGCCGCGGTTCCAGGCGCGGGGGGCCACGGTGCTACGGGACAGCATATACATCTTGCTGGCGGCCTCTCCCAGGAACAAGATGGCCGCAGGGTCCTGGCGTCCCTGCCTTTATAGCTGCGCTCACATGCGACCAGTCGCAATTTCGTCCCCCTTAGTCTTTTTCCGGCTCCTTCTCTACAGGGGCGGGGTTTTGGCCTTCGCGCCTCCACTACTCGAGGAGACGCTCGAGCGGGAATTCTTCGCGCCCAAGATGGCGGCTTCACAAATTTTCCGGCCGGACACCTCCGGCGGTAACAAGGCGCACCTCTACCAGACGGCAGAGCGGTAAGATCCTGTTCGTGACGCCAAGTTGTCGCGGGCGGAGGAGGGGACGCTGCGCTCTCCCACTGCCCGGGTCCGGCTGCTGCTGCTCGGCGGTGGCTCGAGCGGTGGGCCAGATCCCGGGGACTCTAGCGGCGTTCCTCGCCCGTGAGTGAAAAGGGGTAGGGATTGATTGGATGGTGGATTTGAGTATTGTCCGTGACGCCACCCACGGTTGTGGTGATATTAGTGACACGACCGCTGCTCTGGACGGGGATCCCGGGAAGGGTGACAGGGAGCAGCTTTGTTGTTAGTTCTCCCCTCCGTGAGTAGGGGGTTGGTTGTCCCGGGGCACGGTGATGGGGAAAGGATGGATGGCAGGCGGGTTACGGGGCCAGGTGAGGTGCAGGGTCGCGGGGGCTGCGCTGTGCCGCACGGCACGGTGGTACTCACTCAGCCAATGATGAAGACACAGTTCTCGGTAAAACACACGGCTGGATAGACGGGTCCCACTGACGGCTGCGGTGGTTTCTGCTCCCGGCAGGTTGATGGTGACTGTCTTTCCCTGCACCTATGTACGGTAGATGGTTACGATGGGTTCCCACCGGTAACCCGCTCCCCAGCTTGGATATGGGCTGGAGGAGCCCCTTTTTGCCCGCAGGCTCTGGCCCTGGAAAACGGTTGCCTTGGCGGTGGCGGTGTCTCCCTCTCACGGTTGGGCGGTTGCCTTTTGGTCGGGACTTGGCTGCTGGGGAACCCAGGAGGTTCCCTTCGCTGACGGATTCGACAAATTCACGGCGACTCCTAGCCTTGTCAGGGTCCGTAAACCCCTGCCAGATGGTGCTGACTTCTCTTTGTGTACCGGTCCGGTACCGCCAGGCCACCGCCCGTCCACGGTCCTTACGGTAGACTCCAATCGGTCACTCCTGCAGACGGTCACCACCGTCTGCCAACCTTGCTGTACCGCCCGGGCCACACACCCGGACGCTGTCAGTTAGTTGCTCCACTACCACTCTCCTTCCTTCCACTTTCACCTCCAAAACTGATCTGTTTGCTTTTCCCGCCTCCAGGACTGTGAACTCCTCGGTGGGCGGGGCCAACCGCCTGGCCCACTCCCTGGTGTGGACATCAGCCCTTGGAGGAAGGCAACAAGGGTTTTGTGTTTGACTTCGGTGTGCCTGACCGGGAGTGTGGGGTGTGTGGGTGTTGTGCTTTGTGGCCCCTGGCTTGTCCAGGGCGCCACAATTACACTATATGTTACTACCTTGGGTAACCTTCACTACCACCTACAGAGGCAGCCAGTACTCCGCACACCGCTGGAGATCGGTCCGGAAGCGGAGCACATTCTGAGGAAGGTCTGGAGGCTGCTCTCACATATCGAGGTCTTCATCCAGACTGCAATATCTGGCCTGACCACAGAATCCAAGGGATACAAGTCAGGAGAACCAGGCCAGGAACTGCAACCAGAATGGGCCTGCAAAAGAGGTCATGTGAATGTAAGCTCAGAGGGGCAGGGCCCTCACCCTCTGTGCCAGTCTGTCATTGATATAGCCTGTGTACTGTAATCAACATCTGTATTTTGTATGTGACCTCCTCCCATCTACAGCACCATGGTATCAATGGTGAATTATTATTATTATTATTAATTAAGTGTGGGTGCTAGAGAAAAAAAATAAATAAATAATAATGGACATCACACGAACCATCCGTATGCAGTCCAATTTTTCTGGATACATCACCATTCTGTAACACAGAACACTGTAAATGCTCCTGTAATTGACGGTAGAATAATAGCTGCTGAGAAAAAAAAAAATCAATGTATTATATGGACAATCAGCAAACTGCATCATATTGATAGTTCTCATCACTTGTCTCACCAACTGCACTACCCCCTGACAAAGCACATTGTGCTAAACACGCGTCAGCTGCGGTGGGGACCTTGAGCCTATTTTAAAAGGTGCTATGTTTAGGTTTACACACACACACACACACACACTGTCTGAACTCGATCATGCTGATTCATTTTAATCAGTTTTGTTTTTTTTTTAATTTTTACCTAAAGCATTTCCAATGAAGATTGTAATGTTTCATACATCATCAGTGTTTGCTTGTTTTCATGCTTTCTTCATAGGTTTGAAACTGCACTGGCAGTGCTTATTACTAAATGATAAGCAAGCATTATAGTGCTCATTACTCGAATTGAGCAGGTGAGAATCTGACGGGGTGGACTCGAGTAATGAGTATAATGGAAATCAATGGGCAGTCCGGCTCTCCGCCCACCGGCAGTCCCGGCATCTGATTGGTTGCAGTCAGGCCATGCACGCCCCCACCTTGTGTGACTGCGAGTCTGACTGTTTGGAATCACACACGCTCTGTGTCCCAATAGTGGTGTATAACTAAAACAAATTGGCATTTGGTCCCCCCCTCCATATTATGATGCCCAGCACAGATTAATATATAGTGTATAAATTTTCAGCACCGAATGTGCATCTATTTGGCTAAAAAGAAAACCAAAAAAAACAACAAACTGTTTTTATGCCAGGAGATACAGGTCTGTAAACTAAGTTCACCTGAGGTGAGGTCACAATTTAATGAGGTCACCTGAGGTCAGTTTACCTGCAGTCACAAGTGGGGTACCGTGGAAACCTCCAGCTATGACTGCAGATAAACTGAGTGATGTCACTGCTCACAACTGACTTAGTCTCTGCCTGAAGCCCATATTCTGAGCCCACATGCTGTGACTTCAGTATGTATGTAGCAGAGCCGGAATAGTCGTGGAATCTTATGTGGATTATGTCAGAACCAATCTAGGGCTTAGTGGCAGCTGTGAGCTGTCACTGACCCTTTATATTACCCAGATTACCATCGCAACAGGGCACTCAGGATGAGCCAGGTAAAGTGCTAGAATTGTCACATCTAAATAGATGCAACAACTCTGAGCAGCTGCAAGCTGCTATTTTAAGGCTGTGGGGACCCCAGAAATCATAGGCCTCACCAGCTTGAGAATACTAGCCGGCAGCTGCTGTTGGCTTCATCATGGATGGGCATTGAACGCCATTTCTTAAAATTTCTTATTTAATTAAAAAAAAAAGCCACATGGGGTCCCTCATATTTTTCTACACAGCAAAGATAAGCACACGGCTGGGGGCTGCAGCTGTATGCTTTATCTATGCTGGGCATATGGGGGATCCAATACCAATTTTAATTTATTTTTACAGCACTATAGACACGCAGACCGTGTGCTCGAATACAAACAGTCAGACACGCTGTCACACAGGGTGGGGATGTGGTCTGACTGCAACTAATCACAGATGCCGGGACTGCCGCTGGGCAGGGATAGCAGGGACTATGCATGAAGTTAATGAGTGGCCCCGGAAGTAGTGTTACAGCTGCGCGGGAGAATCGGCAAGCATAATGCTCCTGCTTATCCGTATTTTCTTTTATTATTATTCAGGTGGCAGGATCCAGATAGTTACCCGGAATTCCGTGAGAAGTGCGGGCCTGGGGTCGGTGCACAGATACTATGTATCCAGCATGGATCCGGACTTTCACCATCAGAGTTCACTCATCACTAGCAAAGATGTGATGTGCGCTTTTTCACTAATTTTTTTTTAAAGACCTATTCAGAGAAAAAAATAAATCTCAAGATGCAGAAGTCTCAGTTGCAATATGGAGATGGAGCTTTTGGGTTTTTTTTTTTGTAGTTTCTATCAATTACCCACAGGATTTAAAGACTGCTAAGCTCTTCCCCTGTGAAACAAGAATGAAGGCAGTCGGTGTTTCTGGGCTGTAATTGGAAACTCATGGATTTTTCAAAGAGATCAATTTACAACCTAGATGAATGAAAGAAAGCCTGCAGGCTACACACGGACAAAGAAGTCACCTAAATGCAGCACAGACCTAAGTTGTGATTTTTTTAACAATCCCTTTATAAACTTTCATGACTTTCCCCACCAAAAAATCTTATTTAGCCACAAAAATCTATGTACGTGTGACTTTCCAACAACTTTCATTTTAGATTGTGTTTTCTGAAAAGGAGTACAGTAGTGTGTGTGTGGCCACAAGCCGGTATCGTCATGTAATGTAGATTTGGACTAAACACGAAGCACATATTAAAGACTCGGGCTAGTATTACATCCACAGAGCAGGGCTGGAGGGGTCCAGTTTCCTGTAGCTTACACATACATCACTGCCAGCCTGGCACTCCCTGGCTTCCCATATAATTAGTGATGAGCGAGCATTACCATGCTCAGGTACTCGTAACGATTAGTGGCGAGTGAGCACTACCATGCTTGGTACTCATAACAAGGAGTTGGATGCTCGGATGGGTACGATTCAAGGACCCAAGTATAATGGAAGTCAATGGAGGACTTAAACATTTTTGCAGAAGGTTTCCCAGAAAAATGCTCAAGTCCTCCATTGACTTTCATTATACTGGGATACTCGAGATGTGCCCATCGGAGCGTCCAGCTGCTAGTCATGAATACAGTGCACGGTAGTGCTCGCTCATCACTTCATATCTTTGGTTGGATAGGCATTTTTTGTGTCCATTTTATTAATGATATGTTTCTGGAAGTTTTTCAACTTTTCTAATATAATGTACAGGAAAAACTGTTTTTGCCCTTAAATCTTCCCTCCTTCCTTCTGAGCCATTATTAGGGTACGTGCCCACAATCAGGGTTTGCAGAGTTTTGGATGCAGAATGCTTCAGCTGCGTCCAAAGCACTGCGTTGTACAGTACAAGTATAGTGGATGGATTTCTTGAAATCCCGTGCCCACTGTGCTTGTTTTTTCCGCAGCAAACACTGACCTGCGGTGCGTCTTTCCAGAACACAGCACATCAATTCTTTGCTGTGGAATTGCATGCGTCCTCCGTGGGGAGAACACAAGTAAGAGACCGCAGAACAATGAATCCCGATCGTGGGTACAAGCAGTTGCGATCTCCTGCGGAGGAGACTCGCAGCCCCGCAGGTCAGGACCCGCTGCGTCCAGGAGGCAGTGAGTACTCATGCTGGGCACATACCATTAAAGAGGTACTCAAGTTTGGAAGTTATCCCCCAACTAGCATATGGGATAATTTCATGATATGACTTCTGGAAATCCCACTGATACAGAGAATCATGGATCTGAAAAGGCTAATATGGATGAAGTGGTAGTCCGTTAATCATGCGCACTGCGGCTCCATTAATTCTTAATAGGACAGCTGGAGATAACTGAACACTGGTTTCAGCTGGTCTTCAGCACTCCCATAAGAATGAATGGCGTTGCAGAGTGCATGATTACCACCGCTCCAGTCATGGGGCTTAGAGCCAATTCTCAGAAACAATGGGAATCCCAGCGGTTGGACCCCATCCATTGGGAAGTTAGCTCCTATCTTGGTTAGGAGATAAATAAGTGTTCTTAAGTTTGGAACCTAAGTTAAAAGATGGAGGCCTGAACCTAATGGACTCCAGGGATTTCATAACACTAAACCACTGAGACCATATCCGCAATGACCCTCTATACTAGAGGTCTAGGGTATCCATATCAGATCGGTTAAGGCCCAGTCACACTAAACAACTTACCAGCGATCCCAACAACGATCCAACCTGATAGGGATCGCTGGTAAGTTGCTAGGAGGTTGCTGGTGAGATGTCACACTGCAACGCTCCAGCGATCCCACCAGCAACCTGACCTGGCAGGGATCGCTGGAGCGTGGCTACACGAGTTGCTGGTGAGCTCACCAGCAACTAGTGACCAGCCCCCAGCCAGCAGCGCTGCGTGGAAGCGATGCTGCACTTGGTAACTAAGGTAAATATCGGGTAACCAACCCGATATTTACCTTGGTTACCAGCGCACACTGCTTAGCGCTGGCTCCCTGCACTCCTAGCTACAGTACACATGGGGTTAATTACCCGATGTGTACTGCAGCTACATGTGCACAGAGCAGGAGCCGGCACTGACAGCTGAGAGCGGCGGAGGCTGGTAACGAAGGTAAATATTGGGTAACCAAGGCAAGGGCTTCTTGGTTACCCGATGTTTACTGTGGTACCAGAGTCCGCAGAAGCTGGCTCCTGCTGCCTGCACATTCAGTTGTTGCTGTCTCGCTGTCACACACAGTGATCTGTGCTTCACAGCGGGAGAGCAACAACTAAAAAATGGCCCAGGACATTCAGCAACAACGAACGACCTCACAGCAGGGGCCAGGTTGTTGCTGGATGTCACACACAGCGACATCACTAGCAACATCACTGTTACGTCACAAAAGTTGTTCGTTAGCAGCGATGTTGCTAGCGATGTTGTTTAGTGTGACTGGGCCTTTAGGAAGCCAACACCTACACCTCTATCAGCTGGCTGAAGGGGCAAACCTCTGTACATTGCATTTTGGCCATGAGCACTGGAACAGCTCTCTGTAGTTAAGCAGGCGGTGATCTTGGCCCCCATGTAGAGCTTCCCATCAAAGCTCAGCCATTTGTGATACAGAATTGCACTTCCTACTAATTTTCTGAAGACTCATTCAGACGTCAGTTTCTCACAGATAGAACTTGTACCTATGCTACTCATCTATGGGGCTGCCGGTCACTTCCTGTCGATTTCCGCCTTTGGACACCGGAGCAAAGAGAAGCCGGCGGTGACAGGACTCAACTTCACATGAAGCCCTGGAACATGAGCCCTGACACCACTGGATCAGTGCCACCACCGGACACAAGTGTAAGCTTTTTATTATAAATTTGGGAAACATTTGGAAGGAGAATCAGTTATCCTAGAAGAGAACAACCCCTTTAACATTACCCCAAGATTTTTTTAGGATTGAGTGGTCCACACAAAACATGGAGACTTTTTATTTAAATCAGAGTCAAGGATAAAACTCACCAATGCATGTTTAGAGTCCGAGACAAAGAAAAAATGAAAATAAAGGACAGCACTCGGATGTCATCTACGTACTATTCGTTTTTCACGAACTGACTGATGTGAGCCCTGATGGGAAGTTATTTTCTATAAGATGGCATTAGCTGTAGTGGAGCTGCCGTTTGGCCATGGTCTTCTCGTCATCTCCACCCAACTGCTGGCTGACATTGCTTTATCACCCTCTTCCCATTGGTAGACTCCCGTGCTCCCCACCTCTCACAAGCAGACACCGTTTCCTTGAATCAGCGCAGATGCTGCTGTAATCACAGGATTTTATTGTCTTGAAGACACAACCTTCATTCCAATCCCCGTATGGGCACGATATTAAAAGCACATTTTTGTATTTCTCTACTGATCTGTTCCTGCATTGCTCACTGTAATTAATGTTTTGGGGAGCAAGAGGAAAAAAAAAATAGAAGAGTAAATTGACTGGATTTGTGGCTGAAGTAATCTAATGGGAGACATTCCTGGGAACAGCCCTCCATCTCAATAGTGCCCCATCCAAGTCTCTCTAACCTTCCATGGTCACATCTCCGCTCCCATCTCTGGCAGACAGCTGTTTACTCCATTTCCTATGTCTGTTGTGACATTTCACAGGACAAATGAGGCTTTTTGTCTGAGAACCGTCCTGGTATGGTGGGATTTCGGAGTTTACATTTCCCACTGCTGCTGAACACTGGGCTCCACAGACCGGGCGCCCATACTGGAACAAGCAAGTCTTTGTTACTATTGTAAGAAACTACTACGAGAAACGAGGTTTCCTGCTCCAGTAAAAGGACTTCTCACAGCCCAGACATCAGTTTATAGATCATGAGACTCCAGACGACTCACAAAAAAGCTCCACCAAGCAGGAGGAAACATCAAGGCAAAGCATCACCTGTCATAAGAGGTTAGTATGGTCCTCCTGTCAATGGCACCCATCACCCCTGCAAATTTAGGGATTCCACAAGAAGCAAAAGCCAGACTACATCCACTAACTAAGGGCAAAAAGGGTCACATTACTCACTAATAAACCAAATACCCTTTGGCAAAGGCAGCATTTGTAGACAGATTAGGAATCATTCCTTACAAGAATAGGCATCTTTCTTTCCATAAGGCAATGCAGTTAATAGGGTGCCAATGAAAGAATGGGCGTCAGTTTTCGGAAAAATCAGGTTTCCAGCCCCAGTACAGACAGGACCGCTGTCAGGGATTAGGACTAGTACAGCTCTATGGTATAGATTTGTTCTGTAGATGTGAATGATGGGACATTCAGCCTGTGCAGCTGAAGGGGCCAAAGGGCGCACTGGTCTCCATGAGTCTCTGCTGGGTTACCGCACACTATCATCACTGACAGGTTGAATTACAGGAAACATAGGCAACTTTTCAATTTACCTTTTATTAAAAAAAACTTTTCCATTCTCAAGGAACAAGGGATTTTCCATTCTATATTTTACTGCTCGCCGCCTCGCATGCCGGCCACTGCTGCAGTCTATCAGAGGGGTCAGTGCTCTACACAAGGAACATGTAAGCTCTTCTCCAATAGTGATCAGCCACCCTCACAGCCCCTGCGTCTACGCTGCAGAGAAAGCACAGAACGGGCCAGAAGCACAGCCATGCCGCTGGTCCAAGCATGGAGCAGGTGGTGCCACGTCCTGGACAGGGGCTGATCCAAGTGGCTTTAATGGACAAGTTAGAAACTATCAAAGCACGGGATCTGTGGGGACTCAGCAGAACAAATGGGCATTATGGGAGAAATGAACATATGAAATGATCACAAAACAAAAGCAGACACCCCACACAACGTGTCCTGTGCTGAAAAAGGAAGAAAAAAAAAAAAAAAAAACCTACAAACCACCACTTCCCCTTTCCCCCCCCTATACTGTAGACAGGGTCACTTCCCCTTTCCCCCCCCTATACTGTAGACAGGGCCACATCCCCTTTCCCCCCCTATACTGTAGACAGGGCCACATCCCCTTTCCCCCCCTATACTGTAGACAGGGCCACTTCCCCTTTCCCCCCCTATACTGTAGACAGGGCCACTTCCCCTTTCCCCCCCTATACTGTAGACAGGGCCACTTCCCCTTTCCCCCCCATACTGTAGACAGGGCCACTTCCCCTTTCCCCCCCTATACTGTAGACAGGGCCACTTCCCCTTTCCCCCCCTATACTGTAGACAGGGCCACTTCCCCTTTCCCCCCCTATACTGTAGACAGGGCCACTTCCCCTTTCCCCCCCCTATACTGTAGACAGGGCCACTTCCCCTTTCCCCCCCTATACTGTAGACAGGGCCACTTCCCCTTTCCCCCCCTATACTGTAGACAGGGCCACTTCCCCTTTCCCCCCCTATACTGTAGACAGGGCCACTTCCCCTTTCCCCCCCTATACTGTAGACAGGGCCACTTCCCCTTTCCCCCCCTATACTGTAGACAGGGCCACTTCCCCTTTCCCCCCTATACTGTAGACAGGGCCACATCCCCTTTCCCCCCCTATACTGTAGACAGGGCCACTTCCCCTTTCCCCCCCTATACTGTAGACAGGGCCACTTCCCCTTTCCCCCCCTATACTGTAGACAGGGCCACTTCCCCTTTCCCCCCCTATACTGTAGACAGGGCCACTTCCCCTTTCCCCCCCTATACTGTAGACAGGGCCACTTCCCCTTTCCCCCCCTATACTGTAGACAGGGCCACTTCCCCTTTCCCCCCCTATACTGTAGACAGGGCCACTTCCCCTTTCCCCCCCTATACTGTAGACAGGGCCACTTCCCCTTTCCCCCCCTATACTGTAGACAGGGCCACTTCCCCTTTCCCCCCCTATACTGTAGACAGGGCCACTTCCCCTTTCCCCCCCTATACTGTAGACAGGGCCACTTCCCCTTTCCCCCCCTATACTGTAGACAGGGCCACTTCCCCTTTCCCCCCCTATACTGTAGACAGGGCCACTTCCCCTTTCCCCCCCTATACTGTAGACAGGGCCACTTCCCCTTTCCCCCCCTATACTGTAGACAGGGCCACTTCCCCTTTCCCCCCCTATACTGTAGACAGGGCCACTTCCCCTTTCCCCCCTATACTGTAGACAGGGCCACTTCCCCTTTCCCCCCTATACTGTAGACAGGGCCACTTCCCCTTTACCCCCCTATACTGTAGACAGGGCCACTTCCCCTTTACCCCCCTATACTGTAGACAGGGCCACTTCCCCTTTACCCCCCTATACTGTAGACAGGGCCACTTCCTGTTTTGGGGCATTTCCCATTTTTAGGAACGTCAGGTGCAGCGTCTATCTGCAACAACAGACATGGGGTGCCCTGGAAAAAGATCTGGTCACAGACACCCGATGTTTTCTCCAGCGTCCATCTACCCATATAGCTAGTTTAATATGGACAGAAGGAGGGTAAATCACTCTTTACTCTGTTCAATGAATGGAGACCTATGGAAATGATAAAGTACACAGCGGGAGCTTCTCCCAGCATATATGCAACTGTACAGACTATATACACTTTATCTTGCTGAAAATAAACAGGAAATAATTTGGCAATAGCCATTTCCCCTAGCCATATTTCCTCACCAGACATCCAATGCCTACCATAGAGTCAACAAGCAGAAAAATCAGAGAAGACACTGACAACACAGTCTGTTGAAGAAAAAAAAAACCTACCGTAATTCCTAATTACCTGAATAACCAAGACATCGAGAGGAGGAATGCCAGCACCAGAAACCACATCTGAGCGGTCCCTGAAGGTAACAATGTCTCATGCTTCTACCATAAGGGTCTGTACGCTCGTTGTGCGGTTTTTCATGCGTTTACGCAGCGTTTTGACCTGCAGTATAAACGCATGCGTTCTGCATTCCCAGCAAAGTCTATGACAATTTTAACAGCTCCAGCACGAGGGAAGAAACAGAAAAGATCCCACCTGGCAATCCATTATCATCCAATACTTGCAGACAACGCTAAAAGATGGTCATATACTTTTCCATCCCCCCCTCTACGTAGTCATGCTAAGGTGGGAAGCATAAGTTCTCAATTGTGAAGGGAATATAGGCTCATCTCCCATGAGTAAAAGGATTGGACATGTGAAACTCCAACAACATGCCTGATCCCACCTTCCCCAACATCAGCTGTTGAAGACTAGACAAGGCAATCCATGCACACTATATGGTAGCCACTACTGGAGCAGGTTTAGCCAACATTCATATAAGGCACATGACCAGATTCACACTACTCAGTGGGGCCAACTAATGCTATTCTTGTCCTCCACAGACATGCATGCTTTCAGTGAAGTGACTGAGAGCTGCAGTACCGGAGACAGACCAGTACACAGTGCAGAGTTGTGCTGTCCCTGATCCATACATTTACTCCCAGCAGCCACAGCTCCTAACAACTGATTAGTGGATGTTCTTGGTGTCAGACCCCCGCATATTTGATGCTGATGATCTATCCTAAGGGCCTTACATTTTGAATATGGGGAGGAATATTTTGCAGCCTGAGGAGACACCCAGCTCTGTGCTACACGGAGTTACAGTAGAATTTTTACAAATCAATGTAGTACACAGACAAAATTAAAAAAATGCTGGTGTAGTGCAAGTCCCCTTCCCCAGTTCTTATACTTCCCCTACAGTGTCTCTCCCATCGTCATTGACATATTGTGGCCGGCTGGCAGGTCTAGTGTTTCATGGAGCACTCTGGAGATCACAGCTCAATAACACTCTATGGGAGTCGCATTCTGGCTCTCATAGACTTGTATTGAGAGCTTGTGACGTAACTTCTGGCCAGTCAGACGTTGCAGTCACAATCTTCTGCCATGGAACCAGAGTGATGCTAAAAAAAGGTGAAAACACATTAGGATAGTATAGGAGTAGGTGCAGGGACCTTACGTTAAAAGCACCACTCCAGCACAAAAAAATAACAAAAAACAACGCTGGAGTGTTTTTTTAATATCTGCCAAGAGAAGTTCCTGATTCATTAGAGACAAGGCCGATGCCCACGCTGCTTTCTGCTGTACCGTGAGCTGTATAGGACGTAACAGAACCGCACGTAGGGTTACAACAGCTGCAACCAAGAAGCTTCACCAACACTTTCTGGGCAAACACATGGCTTCAATCACAGTGGGTATAACAGGAAGCTATTAATGTGACCTGGCCTGAAATTGTGCCCATGTTATCCTGCCAGATCCAAGCCTCTCGTGCCAGCACGTGGCACAGACAAGTGGCCACTCAGCAGTGGTGAAGGATTTGGCACCACGGACAGGACACTAAATAAACCCCAGCCCCAATGTACTTTATTCCAGTACTGACCACAGGGGCAGGTTTAGTCTCCATTCTTTACACTGTAGCATTTAAAGGGAACCTGTCACCAGATTAGTCCCCTATAAACTGCGGTCACCACCAGTGAGCCCTTATACACAGCATTCTAGAAACAGTTTTATTTTATTCATTTACTTCCCATTTAACCATGGTTGCTATGGTGACAGAACCCCTTTACGTCATTTCCCCATCCACATTTGTTTGCAGAGTAATTGTCCTTACCCCACTTTGCTTCCTTTTGCTGCCCCCAGCCCTTACTTCGAGAACTTCACATCACAAAAGTTAGGGTCCCCATTGACTTCTATGGGGTTCGGGGTCAGGCCCTGACCTTTACAGTACTGAACTTTTAACTACAATTTGATAGAATCCAGCGAGCCCGAACATACGAGGTCTGCTCATCCCTACTCGGAGCTTTTCACTAAGGGAAGGATCAGGCATGATTATAATCCAGATGACAGAAGACATTGGGGGGACGGCCAACTACCACCCAGAAATATTAGACTGCGATTTCCCCCCAGAATGACTTTGTGGCAGCCATGGGTCATGTTGAGCAAGCCCTTTGTGGTCTGGTTTCAGGCTGGGCTCACACATGGCACAGTGTAACCTGCACAGCGCTGTTGTAAAACAAGCGTTTTATATTATTCGCCCCAGTGGCACAATGCTGCAGTGTGCCAGCCTCGGCTTCATTCATGACAGCTGTGACCGATCCATTTTTACACAGGTGCCATAAATCCTGACTGATCACACGGACTTGTGAAAAGGGCCTAATCCTGGAGGAGCTCATTACATCGGCGTTATTGATGATCATGTCTATTTCACACTAGGAACAGAGAACCAAGCTTCATTTCTGTAACATAATTGATGCACACAGAGAAGCCCCCCATAGTCTACAATGGGGTCTGTGCGGTCATCACTGTCCGTCTTTCTGTGCGCAGTCAGCCCTTGTGCTCCTCTTTACATCAGGTATGGGACAGATCTAACCTGGCTATGAATTATGTTTCTCCTTTTGAAGAAAAGAATAGACAATTGAACATCAAAAGTGCTGATGTGAACTGGGCCTTACACGACGTGTTAGCACAAAAGGCTGCTCTACACACAACGATCTCGTTAGCGATGTGACACGCCAGATCGTAGATACGATTTGCCGAGATCGCACATAGGTCGTTTTTGTAGCGCCAGTCACAAAACGACCTATGTGCGATATCGGCACATCGCATCTACGATCTGGCGTGTCACATCGCTAACGAGATCGTTGTGTGTAGAGTAGTCTAAAGCGCGCTGCAGGCAGAAGTCAGAAACATGCAACAGTAAGAGTACCGTCACACATTAGCGACACTCCAGCGATCCCACCAGTGATCTGACCTGGTCAGGATTGCTGGTGCGTTGCTACATGGTCGCTGGTGAGCTGTTCATCAGGCAGATCTCACCAGCGACCAGTGACCAACCCCCAGCGACGCGTGGAAGCGATGCTGTGCTTGGTAACTCAGGTAAATATCAGGTAACCAAGCGCTTGGTTACCCGATATTTACCTTGGTTACCAGCGCACACCGCTTAGCGCTGGCTCCCTGCACTCGTAGCCAGAGTACACATCGGGTTAATAAGCAAACCGCTTTGCTTATTTACCCGATGTGTACTGCGGCTACGTGTGCAGGGAGCATGGAGCCGGCACTGGCAGCCTGAGAGCAGTGGACGCTAGTAACCAAGGTAAATATTGGATAACCAAGCACTTCGCTTGGTTACCTGATATTTACCTTGGTTACAGCTTACCGCAGGCTGCCAGACGCCGGCTCCCTGCACATTCAGATCGTTGCTCTCTCGCTGTCAAACACAGCGATGTGTGCTTCACAGCAGGAGAGCAACATCCAAAAAATGAACCAGAGCAGTGTGTAACGAGCAGCGATTTCACAGCAGGGGCCAAATCGCTGCTCAGTGTCACACACAGCGAGATCGCTAATGAGGTCACTGCTGCGTCACAAAAACCGTGACTCAGCAGCGATCTCACTATGTGAGAAGTACCCCTAAGAGATAGAAAAGCTGCATTTATTACTGATCCCTTGTAGAACTATCTCAGGCATGAGGATATCAACATGGCAGACCTTGTGTCATTACTAGGAAACCAGCAAACTGTTCTATACAAGTGACGCTTAAAAAGGAATCTGTCTGCAGGTTTTTGCCATGGAAGCTGATAACATGCTGGAAGTTAAAAACAAAGCAACTATGGCTCTCTTATCAGTGTGTTTACTTCAACTAAAGGGTTTATTACCCTGTGATTAACATTGCAGGACTAGAGACTCACATGCAGAGCAGTAGGACACGCCCCCTGCTGTGAGTAACACCTCACAGTCCACTATCAAGAGCCTGGGCAACGCTGCTGTGTTCCTGAATATAAATGCTTGGTTAAGGCCCCTTTACACACTGCAACATCTCAAACGACATCGCTGTAACGTCACCGGTTTTGTGACGTCATAGCGACCTCCCCAGCGACATTGCAGTGTGTGAAACACATCAGCGACCTGGCCCCCGCTGTGAAGTTGTGATCGCTACAAATCGTTCAGGACCATTCTTAGGTCCTTTGTTTCCCGCTGTGCAGCATGATCGCTAGAAAGTCTCAGTGTGTAAAGGGGACTTTACAGCGACTTCCCTTTCAAAAAGCTGCTTTACAACGTCCCCAACAACCAGCTAGGTCACACTGCAGGTCCGGATCGCTGTTGCGTCGTTGGCCAGGTTTGCCTGTTTCACAGCTCACCAGAGACTCACCAGAGACTTTGTAGCGATCCCGGCCAGGTTGGGATCACTGGTGGGATCGCTAGAAAGTTTCAGTGTGTAAACCCAGCTTTAGACAGTAATCTGTGTGATACAGCACTGGATTCAGGATCTCCCTGCCTACATTGTTGTCGCCGATCATGGGCTGCTTTGCTCACACTCACTTTAGGATGAGCCTCGAACTACCAAAGAAAAAGCGCAAGAACTGCACAATAGAGGCCGCTGATTGTTACAGCACGTCAACGCTAAAGCCAATGTCACACGAGGGGCAGGAAACATGGCGGCGACGCTGATTAGACGGCAAAGGTGGGAGAAGTGAGCATGTAGTATTTTTTTTGCACTGAATAGTAAACAAGACTGTAGTATTTAAGAAGGAGATGTGCAAGTAGTAGACAACCCCTTTAAAGTGTGCCAACAATACAAAGGGTGGTCCAGGCTAGGGTCAAAAGTCACTGAGTGCAGAATCATGGCAGCACTCTGTCAGAAGACTCATCTGGATTCTCCCAATTCTCTTTTATTGAAAGAAGCCGAATCTTGACCACCAGTAATGAAGTAACCTGCTGGCGGCAGCAATGGCAGGAAATTGGGGTCACGTGCCCACCACATGTGCACTTCCATAAGAATGACCACAGGCTCGTCCCACGTCTGATCAAACACTTTAACATGATTATTAATTTGCCCTAAAATACCATGCTGATTGGAGGGGGCACCTCCAAGCACGGGTTACCGGGCCACCTGACAAATTTAAAGAGGGGGGGGTTCTGTTCTGACCGGCACTGATTTCGGCTGGCTCAGAGAAGACACTGACCACTCCTATCGGCAATTTATTCTATTCACCTATATAGCACTATTATTCCACAGCGCTTTACAGATGTAATCAACTCTGTCCCCATTGGAGCTCACAATCTAAACTGCCTACCAGTATGTTTTTGGAGTGTGGATGGAAACCGAAGTACCCGGAGGAAACCCACGCAAATACAGAGAACATAAAAACGTCTTGCTGATGTCGTCCCTGGGGAGATTTGAACTCAACACCCCAGTGCTGCAAGACTGCAGTGCTAACCACTGAGCCACCGTGCTGTCCTCTGCAGTTTCTGGGGACGTCAGGTGAACAAAGCAGTTCCTGTTCTGTCAGTGGGGCATCACTGATAGGCAACAAGAGCGGCTGTCAATCAGTGATGCACTGGTCTGTGACTGCTCAGACCGGCAAAGATCAGCAGCAGGCAGAATAGGCAGCAAGTTAGAGACTACCTGCTTGAGAGAAAAAAAAAATAAGCCAAGTCTCGGATAACCCCTCTAAAAAGAGTGAACCGTTTTCTGTTATTTTATTCCTGATGTTCCCCTAAGAATTTAGATTTTTTTTTACATCCACCATATGGTTCCAGAGATCTGGACCTTTTTCGTTAGAATCTTTACCCGGGGGCGTGGCTTACACTGGGGAAGGGGCAGGTTCTTAGGCTGCCACACCCCTTTGGTAGAGACTTAAATTAACACCAAATTAAAAGGTCCATCTCTGGAATAGGATGGCAGATAAAACAAAAAAAAATTCTCCGATTACAGGAAGAATAAAGCAAAAACTGATCACTTGTCAGCGGATCCTCTAAAGTGAGCTGTAAGGAACCTGAAGGGTTTTACGAGACTTTTTTATTCTACCTTTGGTCCAGACGGCAACAATAAAGTTATGGAAACCCCCTTAAAGGATAACGTACGGGGCGACGCAGGTGATCCGATATCGCACGGGGTGAAGGGGAGACGCAGGCGATCCCATATCGCACGGGGAGACGGGGAGACGCAGGCGATCCCATATCGCACGGGGAGACGGGGAGACGCAGGCGATCCCATATCGCACGGGGAGACGCAGGCGATCCCATATCGCACGGGGAGACGCAGGCGATCCCATATCGCACGGGGAGACGGGGAGACGCAGGCGATCCCATATCGCACGGGGAGACGCAGGCGATCCCATATCGCACGGGGAGACGCAGGCGATCCCATATCGCACGGGGAGACGGGGAGACGCAGGCGATCCCATATCGCACGGGGAGACGGGGAGACGCAGGCGATCCCATATCGCACGGGGAGACGGGGAGACGCAGGCGATCCCATATCGCACGGGGAGACGGGGAGACGCAGGCGATCCCATATCGCACGGGGTGACGGGGAGACGCAGGCGATCCCATATCGCACGGGGTGACGGGGAGACGCAGGCGATCCCATATCGCACGGGGTGACGGGGAGACGCAGGCGATCCCATATCGCACGGGGTGACGGAGAGACGCAGGCGATCCCATATCGCACGGGGAGACGCAGGCGATCCCATATCGCACGGGGAGACGCAGGCGATCCCATATCGCACGGGGAGACGCAGGCGATCCCATATCGCACGGGGAGACGCAGGCGATCCCATATCGCACGGGGAGACGCAGGCGATCCCATATCGCACGGGGAGACGCAGGCGATCCCATATCGCACGGGGAGACGCAGGCGATCCCATATCGCACGGGGAGACGCAGGCGATCCCATATCGCACGGGGAGACGCAGGCGATCCCATATCGCACGGGGAGACGCAGGCGATCCCATATCGCACGGGGAGACGCAGGCGATCCCATATCGCACGGGGAGACGCAGGCGATCCCATATCGCACGGGGAGACGCAGGCGATCCCATATTGCACGGGGTGACGCAGGCGATCCCATATCGCACGGGGTGACGAGGACACGCAGGCGATCCGATAACGCACGGGGTGACGAGGACACGCAGGCGATCCGATAACGCACGGGGAGACGAGGACACGCAGGGGATCCGATAACGCACGGGGATCCGATAACGCACGGGGAGACGAGGACACGCAGGCGATCCGATAACGCACGGGGTGACGAGGACACGCAGGCGATCCGATAACGCACGGGGTGACGAGGACACGCAGGCGATCCGATAACGCACGGGGTGACGAGGACACGCAGGCGATCCGATAACGCACGGGGAGACGAGGACACGCAGGCGATCCGATAACGCACGGGGAGACGAGGACACGCAGGCGATCCGATAACGCACGGGGTGACGAGGACACGCAGGCGATCCGCACGGTGATGGAGGAGCCAGACTGGAAAATCAACAACATTTTCTTGTAAGAAAACTAATAAGTGAAATAAAAGCAGAGAAGGGAGAATAAATCTGCTACACTCAGGAGGGAGGGAAGAACTACAACTCCCAGCAGAGCCACACAAACCAGCACACACATGACCAGTGCCATCCAGGCTAGTACATGGCTGGTAATGACAGGGAGCCTGGTGGTCACAGCTGCCCCTCCAGCGCCACCTGGGCAGCCGGTACATGTCACTGCCGGCCGTTGTACAGTGGGCACAGGAATGACGCCATAATCACGCGCAGCCAGCACCGGCCACCACTCACCTAGTCAGTCGGCGGCTCCGCGGTGAATGAATGAGCCGTGTCTCGGCCCGTCCTCCCGGGAAGCTCCCGGCGTCCCCGCTGCTTCCTCAGCCCCTTGTGCCGGAGCTGCCTCACTGCCGAGGAGCAGAGGCTGAGGGGGCGGTGCAGCCGCTCAATGACGTCACGGCCCGCCCCTTCTGTGTGTGATGGCCCGCCCGCACTCCTCAGCCTCGCGTGCTCGCACAGAAGCCGGGTCTTGGGGAGGGAGGGGGGGTTGGTGACGTCACACGTCAGGTGTTTTGTGTGACAGAAAGTGGCGACTATTTTAGGAAAAGCCGGGATCTAATAAATAAACAATAGCGCAGTCAGTAAGTGGAGCAGTTGCCCATGGCAACCAATCGGAATTCAGCTGTCTTGCGTGTGAGGACGGTTGTGGAATGTCAGACGAGCTGTGATTGGTTGCTTCCGCTGCTCTGCGCTGTCAGACACGCCCCTATAATGGCAGTCCAGCATAGAACGGTGGTGTGTAATTAGGGGAGCGCTGCGCAGTCAGCTCTGTTATATTAACCCTTTCCCACTGCCCCACTCCTATTTATTGTTCTGCTCTTTAGTTTTCCCCTCCTCTTCCAGCAGACTTAGCATTTTCTTCCATGGATATGGCTCTATTCATCTATCTACCGCAGTCAGGGGTTTGCTGGCATACTAGTCTGGGGGCAAGCACACATTGGTGGTCCTGGAGCAGCGGCCCACCCTAATCATACCTCTGACTGCCTCATTTAGGGAGTGACCGTTATATGGCTTTAGCGCTCTACTCCAGCGTCTCTTTTTAATTTCACCTCTGTAGTGGCGCTTTCAGTGCAGGTTCCCTGCCCCCGTCCTTATACCGACACCCGCTATTGCTGCCGCTCCTGTCAGTCTGGTTATTTCTGACCTGCTGGCAGCTCCATTGTTTCATGGACCGCTACTGTGGTCACAACTCAATAAAAGTCTATGAGAGCCTCGTTTTGGCCTCATTCTGGCTCTCATAGACTTGTATAGGGAGCTTGTGATTAGGGATGACCGGACCCATGGATGTCTGAGTTCAGCCGGACTTTAATTAAAAGTTTGGTTTGGAACCTGAACTTGACCCAGATCCCCATATAAGTCAATGGAGACCCGAACTTCGGTGCTGTAAAATGTCTAAAATGATCGTAGTAACGTCTAGGGGGCTGCAAGAGGAAGCAAAATGGGGGCAATTGCCCTGCAAACAAATGTGGATAGGAAATAAATAAAAATAAAAAATGACATGGCCCCTCTCCTATTTTTGATAAGCACTCAAGGTAAAGCAGACAGTTGGGGGCTGGTATTGTCAGGGTGGGAGGGCAATGGTTATTTGACCCCTTCCCAGCATAAGAATAGCAGCCCACAACTGCCCCAAAAGTGGCGTATCCATCAATTCTGGCTATGGACCTGGCTCTTCCCGACTGCCCTGGTTTGATGGCAATTGGGGTAATACTTTTGTGATTGATATCAGCTGGGAATTGACAGATGGCATCAAGCCCAGGGGTTAGTAATGGAGAGGCGACTGTCAGACACTCCCATTACTAACCCATTTAGATAAAGTTAAACAACAAACACACAGGAGAAAATATTTGAATAAGCACTCCCCAGCACTCCCTCATTCACCAATTTATTAATTAAAAAGAAATCCTGGAAGTTCCAATGTAATCCAATGGTGTAATGTGCCACGACGTCCATCGATTGCTGCAGAGCTTTATTCTGAGAACATCCTCAGAACGAAGCTCCATAGGTTACTAGCCCGGAATTTCTAGCAAGCAAGAGCACACCTTTTTCTTTATTGTTCACAGGAACGAACAGGCAGCTTCAACAAGAAATAAAGCTTGATGACTGGCTGCGCTGCAACCTTTCAACAAACTTTATGAACAGTACCCGAACTCGAACACACCCAGTGTCCAGCACGAACACTGAACTTTACTTTTCAAGTGCGCTTATCATATATACTCGCCTCCATGATAAAATAGACAAAACAGTCCACCTAAGGAAGCTTTTTTTTTTTCCATAAACCTAAAACATATTAGTTAATATACTCACCAATCGCTGTCTTCTCCGGTGTCCTGTGCTGGACTGGTGCTTTTCTGAGTCATCCAATGACTGCAGACTCACCGGGTCACACTTCATGATCCAAAAGAAGCTTTTACAAAACGTCTATGGAACATCAGAATGTGGCTCCATAGACTTACACTGTAAGAGAGACTTCACTCACAGACAGACAGTGATCCACAGGGTCTGAACTGTCATCACGTGAGAAGGAATGGTGCTGGACACTGGAGAAGGCATAGGTGAATATATTAACACGCTGACATTACAGTACACTAACATCTATACAGAATTAGGAATGGAAAAGTTAATTGGAGATTTTTTTTAAAGCAGTATATACATGACATACAGCTGCTGTACATCACAAAGTGAGTATACACCTCACATTTTTATAAATATTCCATAATATTTTTTCATGGGTAACACTGAGTACATGTTTCACATGTCTATGATAAACCTATTCCTAATGCAGATTTTAATTTTTTTTATAGATGGCTGCAGATACCACCTGGATGGGAGATTCCACACTGGATATATAGTAGTAACCTCACATTAGGTAATCTGAGCTGAACCACTCTACCACACATGTCAATGCAGGAGGCGGAGCTAACAGCACTCATTGAAGCGTGCAGAGCAGGATCATGTAGGAAAATAATGTTTGCTCAGACTCAAATTACGGATTTGGGATCTGTCATGATTTTGGCCCTATCTGGAGAAGTAGAGCTTTTCTTACGTCAGCTGGTAAGCCTATTAAAAATGCAGAATTGTTAAAACGGATAATGGAGGCACTGATGTTACCAGTCCAGGTTGACATCATTAAGGTGAACGCACACACAAAAGGTGACTCACTCGAGGTAGAGGGCAATAGAAGGGCGGATGCCCCAGCAAGGTGCCCTAGGGATCGGAGGATGGTGGCAGAGAGGTAGCAAGTACCAGCCACAGCGAGTCCGGATGTCCTAAAATCCCTCCAGCATCAGGCTGCCCAAACAGAGAAGGAACACTGGGGAAAAATGGGAACTAGGCTGAACTCAAATGGAGTTTGGGAAAATAACGACAAGTTGTGTTTACCAAGGTCCTTGTTCCCAATGATGGCACAAGCAACACATGGCCCCACTCACACCTCAAAAAGTCACATGTGTAACCAGGTGAATGCCTTTTGGATCGCTCCTGGCTTCAGTTACGTAGCCTCCAAACACGTACAATCCTGCATTATCTGCGCACAACACAACCCAGGTAAAACAGTAAAAGTCCCTAAGAAAGCAACTCCCAGACCGCTCTACCTGTTTCAACGACTGCAGATAGACTACATACAAATACCCAAGGTAAGAGTGTATGAATACGTCCTGGTATGTATAAATCTCTTCTCACGATGGGTTGAAACCTATCCTGTAAAATGTGCTAATGCTTAAACGACTGCAGATATACTAATGAATAAACTAGTCTGTTGATATGGCGACCCAGAAACCATAGAAAGTTATAGGGTTACACACTTCACTGGAGAAATAATGAGGGAAATTATGCAGGCCCTGGGAATAGAGCAAGCATTCCATACCACTTATCATCCAAAAAGCAATGCAAAAGTGGAGAGACTAAATGGGACACATAAACTAAAAATTCAAATGGCTATGGCAGAGACAGGGAAGAATTGGGTAGAGTGCTTATCCCTGGCATTCTTTTCAGTTAGATACACTTCAAACAAAAAGACAGGCTTGTCTCCTTTTGACATCCTTTTGGTAATGCCCCAAAGACAGGTCTGTACTTTCCACAAGTGCTACAGATGAACATGGTACTATGACAGCCTATGTCCAGGCCCCACAGGAAAGACTTAAAGGGAACCTGTCAGGGGCAATATGCACCCAGAACCACAAGCTGTTTTGGGTGCATATTGCTAAGCCCTGCCTAACCGTCCCTGTATTAGCATAGATCTTATGCTAATGAGCGTGGGGACTAGTCTCAAGGGTGTTATATCCCCTGACTAGTCCTCCCTCATAGCATGTTTGCATGCCGCCCACAGGGGTGTACTAACATGCTATTCATTTCAGCATCAAAAGCGGTGACGCACGTACCTGTGTTTGCTCTGACAGTGTTTCTGAATGCCGGACACTTCCGGTCATGCACAGTATGAAGCTGGGTGTACGCATCTCGGCTTCAGAGAGGTTTACTGCACATGACTGGAAGTTCCGGGAACAGACACAGATACGCGCGTCACCGCTGGTGACGCTGCATTGCATATCATGTTAGTATACCCCTGTGGATGTACTAATGTGGCGCCCCGAGGCTTCGGTCGCCGCAGGGTACTGCACCTCGCTTAAGGTGTGGTACTCATCCCGGATCCGGAGGAGATCGGTGCTGGTTCGACATCCATTCATTCCATACATACATTAGGTAGCCCTCCCCACTGGGGACCGGGCTAGAGTCGGGTCTTAAGTTAAGGTTGCCATCCAAACACTGTGGCTTCCACCCACTAGTGACAGGGACTTAGGGGAGGACCGACCACCAAGGGGAGTCAGGAGGAGTGGACACACACAAATAGAGGGAGTTGTAGGGAGGCGGAGAAGACAGGAGTTGGTTTTATCGGTAGCTCCTGTGGGACATAGGAGAAAATACAGTTGCTGAGGGGAGAGTTTAATTGCTCCCTCGGAACCGGCACAGTTTAGGGTGCAGAGCCCTAAGGTGGCATACACTTCAGGTTGCGCCACCAGAATCTGCCGGACAGGGGGATTTCACGTCCCTCTTGCCACCACAAGATCCCGGAGCACAGCGGCAAATAGAGCCCGGAGTCACGATTACAGTCAGGCCCCAAAAAGGACTTGCGCTGCCTGCAAACGGGATGGGAAATAAATTGCTACCATCGGGGACCCTGTGTAGCTTCACGCCACGGGGACCCACACACACAGCGCAAGAAGGAAGGGCCCACAAAATACCATACCAGTGTTGACCTCCGAAGGATTCGGGATTGGCTGGGGCCCATCACGGCAGAAACCGGCGCTCCGTGGGCGGCTATCATACAGTGTTACTCACTGTACTTCAATACCTTGAACCGCAACAACTGTGTCAAGCCGTCCTTGCCGGCGCCAGCTGCCCGTGCTTCGGTGCCAACAGTCACTACCACCACCATCATCCTCCCCTGGGGCCTAGCTCTACCAGTGGGGAGCCAAACCATCTGAGCTGCGGCACCATCTGCCCCAGAGGACCTCAACCGCAGCAGCGGCTAATCCATGGGCGCTTACCACAGGTGGCATCACGAGACAACTACTCCCAACATCCCCACCATAATCCCATCGTCCATCCCTTTTATTGACACCAACAGGGTCATGAAACTGGGCAGGGCCACCCGTGACATCCCCTGACCCTCACCAGCCTGGTGACAAGTATTCCCAAGACCCTGTGGGGTCAATTACTAACATGCTAAGAGGCCGGACTAGTCAGAGAAGTAACACCATTGGGACTAGTCCCCTCACTCATTAGCATAAGATAATAGATCTTTAGAAATACTTTTTCTAAAGATCTCTTTATCTATGCTACTAGATACATTGATGGTTAGGCAAGGATTAGCTCTTGGGTCTGAGTGCATAATGCACCTGACAGGTTCCCTTTAATCTGGTTCATAGACATGTCTTTTCATCCATTCCAGATCCCAATGCAAGTGCGGACGTGCATCAGCTGAATCCAAACCAGGTGATTGGCTAGTCATGCGCAGACACATGAGAAGGAGCCTAGATCCACGCTTTGATGGCCCATTCCAAGTCCAGCTGACCACATCCACCTCAGTGAAACTTGAGGGAAAGCCCACCTGGATCCACACCAGTCACTGTAAAAAGGTCACTCCACCGGCAGAATGATAGTTTTACTAATTATCCTACTGGGAGTAGCATGGTTTCTGCACTCAACAAAGACCCTGAGCAACTTTTAAATATGGACTGGGTCAATAAACTTATTTGCCACCATATTTCTCTCACTGAGGACACGGAAGGAGAAAAGCCAAAGGACTGTTGGATCTGCACACACAGTCCTATATCTTTAACCCCTTTACGACCGCCGATACGCCTTTTAACGGCGACATATTAGGGTACTTTTTCCGATCCGCCGCTTTTTACCGGCGGTCGGAAAAAAGGGTCTAGCGCCCCCCAGAGTCGGAAAATTTCCGGGGTCTCAGCTGCCGGGGGTAGCTGAGACCCTGGAGATTACGGTTCAGGCCGGTTTTTTCATTTAAAGGTACGGTGATCGCCGTTATTAACCGAATAACGGCAAGCATGTACCTGCAAAATGAAATGCCGGTTTTTAATGCATTTAATGGTTTCTCTCACATTTGACGTGATCTAACAGTCAAATGTGAGAGAACGGTCCTTGTCCGGTCCCTCTCGGTCCCCCCCGGTACCTGGGTCTCGTTACCGAGTTCCCACGGCATTCCCCCGGCCCCCCTCCTTCTCGTGTCCGTGTAAAATGGCGGGCGCAAGCGCAGTTCGACCGCCAAAGTCTGCCTCCTTCCACCTAGCAACGTCAGGAATTTATTTCATTGGTTCCTGACATTTGATCACTGTGTTAGACCCTATCACAGTGATCAAATACCCCAAATATTTTGGAAATGGCAGCATTTGGGTCTGCCTCCCTCTTCTCTCCCTTGTAGTTGATCTGGGAGAGAAGAGAGAGAGAGACTACATTTGCTGCCGTTTCTGTCAGAAAAAAAAACACCAATTTTTATTATAAATCAGTAATCCTCATCCCCAATATCCTCACCCAAAATATCCCCCCCCCCCAAATATCCTCATCACCTCCGTCAGAATCCCCCCTTAGTTAGAATTTTTATTTTAGATTTTTTTTTTCTTATATCAGGGCTAGATCAGGGTTAGCATCAGGGTTAGATCAGGGTTAGGATCAGGGTTAGGATCAGGGTTAGGGTTAAAAAAAATCTAAAAAAAAATTTTCAAAAAATTTAAAAAAAAAAAAAATTTGTAGTATTTTTTTTTCTTTTTTTTGCTAGGCAGTGAAAAATATTGTAATGGCGCGGAGAACATTTACCGCCGAGCAGGCATACATGCTTCTTGCCTCCGGCAGTTCAGGCTCGGATACAGAGTCTGCCTCTGAAATCGAGCGATTTTCGGATGGTGACGACTCGGCTTCCTCCTCGGGATCCGACAGCCCGATGGTAGCGGAGTCGGTCGTCACTGCTGAAACGTCAGAGGCAGGTCCAAGTAGTGCCCTTCCCCGGCCACTATGGTATCCTGACCCGTCCTTCTCCCCTCAAATTCCTCCATTTGTAGCAACCCCCGGTATAAATGTAAATGTCACAAATTTTACCCCATTAGATTTTTTCCAAATTTATGTCACCCCAGAAGTCCTCCAATTATTTGTCCACCAAACCAATTTATATGCCCGTCAACATATATCCCAACATCCTACCTCCATCCATTCCCGCTCCTGGATCCCCACAAATGTCCCCGAACTTAAAAAATTTTTGGGCATAACTTTTAACATGGGGTTAGTGAAAAAATCTACACTCCGCTCGTACTGGGCAACAAAAACAGTGCACAGCACCCCTGTGTTTGCAGCCATCATGACCCGATCCCGATATGAGACCCTTTTGCGATTCCTGCACTTTAACGATAATTCCCAAGCCCTCCAAAGAAATGACCCAAACTATGACCGACTTTATAAATTGAGACCCCTAATATCCCTTCTAAAAACTACCTTCCTAAATTCGTATACCCCTGACAAAAATGTTTCTATAGACGAGTCCCTTATGAGCTATAAGGGCCGTCTGTCTTTCCGCCAATTTATCCCCTCCAAGCGTGCCAAATATGGTATAAAATTATACAAAATGTGCGAAAGCACAACCGGTTACACGTGTACCTTTCTCATTTACGAAGGGAGGGATCGCCAAATCAACCCCCCAAACTGCCCCCAGGCAATTGGCATCCCTGGCAAAATTGTTTGGGAGCTAATGACCCCCTTCCTTGAGAAAGGCTATCACGTGTATACCGATAATTACTATATCAGTGTCCCCCTTTCTAAATCCCTCCACGCTGCAAACACAGGGGCCTGTGGAACAATCAGAAAAAACAGAGTTGGTCTACCGTCACAGTTGGTGTCTAAACGTGTGGAGAAGGGTGCGTCCTCCTCAATGGCAAGTGACCATCTTCTTGCCATAAAATGGAGAGACCGCAAGGACGTTTTCATGCTCACCACATTGCATGCGGACACCACTGTGACGGTCAGGGACAGGGGCGCCACCAGGGACAAACAGAAGCCGCTCTGTGTCGCAGACTACAATAAGTTCATGGGAGGTGTAGATTTGTCTGACCAGGTGCTTCAGCCTTATCTAGTGAAGCGGAAAACCAGGACCTGGTATAAAAAGTTAGCAATCTATCTCCTACAGGTTGCTACCTATAATAGCTTCATCCTCTATAAAAAATCTCAAGGACCGCTCTCTTTCCTCCAATACCAGGAGAAAATTATTGAGAGCCTCCTCTTTGACTCGGAGGCACAGGAGGAAGCCTTCGAGTCAGAGGATGTCCGGAGACTTTCCGAGCGTCATTTCATTCGCCCCATCCCTTCCACTCCCACCCAAAGGTATCCCCAAAAAAGATGCCGTGTTTGTAGAAAGCACGGCACAAGGAGCGATTCCCGGTACTACTGCCCCATGTGCCCCTCCCAACCAGGCCTTTGCATCTCCCCCTGTTTTGAAACCTACCACACATCCCTCAATTATTAATTGGCATAAATAAATTACACCAAACTGTGTGGTAGCAGCTTTTTTTAATTTTGCAAATACTTTACTTTTATATTTCTGTTCAGTAATTTTTTTTTCTTGGACTAGTAATAAAGAGAAAATTTTCAGCAGTAAAACACATTTTACCCCATTTCACAATTAATTCCAGGACTTTATCATCACATACCAAACAATTATTCAGACAAAACCCAGTCCACATGCCCACGTCTTTAGACTCCAGAGTGTGGACTCCACTAATGTTCTTGAAAAGTCTCATCATTTGACAACTTTCCAGGACTTCATTACTCAAACATTTTTTTTTACCAATTATTTTAGTTTGACTCATATTACCACTAGGTCTTACTACACAAAACTTTTCTTTGCATGTATTATGGGCATGATCATTTTATTGGAGGATCCCCTAACAATGATGCTGTGCCATATTCAAACACTATGGGCTTTACTGCAGGGTTCCTGCCGAACCACCTGCATCGAATAATACTTTCAGAATTCTGTAACGAATTGGTCGTTTTGTGCACATAGCGGTTCCTACCTTGGCGGGCAGGAGCCTGTTATGATGTACCATGTCGCTTGGCACATTTGTCCCTCATATAGGGATTGATGGAGCTAAGAAGACATTGTACAACCAGTTATTTGGAAGATAAAGCTGTCCTTTCGGCCCTGCTGGTGTTCTGTCATCTTTGGCACACTCAGGTTTGCCACATAGTGGCTGCCAACTCCTCCACATTTGAACATTTTGCCCTTCCGTCCAATAAAGTTTATTCTTCCTTCTACAACTGTTTTGTTAGCAAGACCAAGTCCAGTAAATGTGTTTTTAGGGGCATGCCGCCCTTTGTGAGTAATAATTCCTGGAAGGATTTTCTTGTTTGGTAGCACAATGTCTCTGTAAGCTTTGAATAGGTTCTGGGATTCCATCAGTTTTACCCTGAAGACCAAATGGTGCACCATCTATAATAGGCATCAGCTGCATAAAAAATGGTGTCAAACTACTCCCTACCTCTGTAAACAAATACATTACAGGGTATAACTTACAAAGACATTTATGGGGTTTTTCTGTTCTTGAAACCCAAAAGCTCTGCAAATTTGAGAATATATTCCAAATTCAGCCAAATTTGCTTTCAAAAATTCAAATATTGCTCCTTTCGTTCCAAGCTCTACCATTTGCCCGTACAGAGGTTTCTCGCCACATGTGGGGTATCGGCGCGCTCATAAGAAAGTGGGTAACAAAGTGTGAGCTCCAATTTTTGGAGCTACCTCTTGAAAAAGTGAGAAAATTGATGCTAAAGCAACATTTTTGCTAAAAAAATGAACATTTTCAATATGACAACCTAATGTTATCAAATTCTGTGAAGTACCTGTCAGTCCAAAATGCTCACTATACCCCTAGATAGAAGCCTTAAGGGGTCTAGTTTCCAAAATGGAGTCACTTGAGGGGGGTTTCTGCTGTTTAGGTACCTTAGGGGACCTGTAAATGTAACATGGTGCCCGCAATCTGTTTCTGCCAAATTTGCTTTCAAAAATTCAAATATTGTTCCTTTCGTTCCAAGCTCTACCATTTGCCCGTACAGAGGTTTCTCGCCACATGTGGGGTATCGGCGCTCTCATAAGAAAGTGGGTAACAAAGTGTGAGCTCCAATTTTTGGAGCTACCTCTTGAAAAAGTGAGAAAATTGATGCTAAAGCAACATTTTTGCTAAAAAAATGAAAATTTTCAATATGACAACCTAATGTTATCAAATTCTGTGAAGTACCTGTCAGTCCAAAATGCTCAATATACCCCTAGATAGAAGCCTTAAGGGGTCTAGTTTCCAAAATGGAGTCACTTGAGGGGGGTTTCTGCTGTTTAGGTACCTTAGGGGACCTGTAAATGTAACATGGTGCCCGCAATCTGTTTCTGCCAAATTTGCTTTCAAAAATTCAAATATTGCTCCTTTCGTTCCAAGCTCTACCATTTGCCCGTACAGAGGTTTCTCGCCACATGTGGGGTATCGGCGCGCTCATAAGAAAGTGGGTAACAAAGTGTGAGCTCCAATTTTTGGAGCTACCTCTTGAAAAAGTGAGAAAATTGATGCTAAAGCAACATTTTTGCTAAAAAAATGAAAATTTTCAATATGACAACCTAATGTTATCAAATTCTGTGAAGTACCTGTCAGTCCAAAATGCTCACTATACCCCTAGATAGAAGCCTTAAGGGGTCTAGTTTCCAAAATGGAGTCACTTGAGGGGGGTTTCTGCTGTTTAGGTACCTTAGGGGACCTGTAAATGTAACATGGTGCCCGCAATCTGTTTCTGCCAAATTTGCTTTCAAAAATTCAAATATTGTTCCTTTCGTTCCAAGCTCTACCATTTGCCCGTACAGAGGTTTCTCGCCACATGTGGGGTATCGGCGCGCTCATAAGAAAGTGGGTAACAAAGTGTGAGCTCCAATTTTTGGAGCTACCTCTTGAAAAAGTGAGAAAATTGATGCTAAAGCAACATTTTTGCTAAAAAAATGAACATTTTCAATATGACAACCTAATGTTATCAAATTCTGTGAAGTACCTGTCAGTCCAAAATGCTCACTATACCCCTAGATAGAAGCCTTAAGGGGTCTAGTTTCCAAAATGGAGTCACTTGAGGGGGGTTTCTGCTGTTTAGGTACCTTAGGGGACCTGTAAATGTAACATGGTGCCCGCAATCTGTTTCTGCCAAATTTGCTTTCAAAAATTCAAATATTGTTCCTTTCGTTCCAAGCTCTACCATTTGCCCGTACAGAGGTTTCTCGCCACATGTGGGGTATCGGCGCTCTCATAAGAAAGTGGGTAACAAAGTGTGAGCTCCAATTTTTGGAGCTACTGTGGCGCCCCTGACCTGGTCAGGCACCACTGAGTACTGCACCCATGCTGGGGACAGTACAACACAGGTAATCCAGAAGGCTGACCGGGGTGTGGTACACAGGCGCATAGTGATCAGGTCTCACACATGTACCCATGAGAGGACCCCTGGGGATCCCAGGAGGGGGAAAAGCCTTCACCTTCACTGGAATAGTGGAGGGGGCCAAAAGCCTCCATCTCCTCTCAAGGGGTGTGGTAAGAGAATCTGGTTGCTAGGTGGCGTAGGCAGGCACAAAAGGGAAAAGAGAAGGAGGAGTAAACAGTCTGCAGCAGAGTGTGGAGGAGTGAGGAGCAGGAAAGTGAAGCTCAGACAGGAGCAGATGTGAAGGTCCCAGATGTGAGCCAGGCAGTGCAGAGTCCAGGGAGCTCGAGTGAGGAGCAGATCCCGTGGGCTGCTGTAGTCTGACAGCGTCCGCGCAGTGGCTACCGACGGGGGAGAACGGTCAACTAGGAGTGCTACCCGAAATCCATCTTCAGCTAGAGAGAGAGCAACGGAGTAGGAAGTAAGGAGACTGCTAGAGAGTACCAGGCCCAAACGGGCGGCAGATCCCGAAGCGGAGATAGATCCAGCTTTCTTTTGCTAAACCTGCCGGTGTGGGGCTCTCAAAGCCCACGCCACAACACCACAAAGGCCGCAGCCACGTAGCCACAGTTAGGGCCCATAGGTCACAGGAGGCAAGCAGCTGGAGTGGCCTGGTCCAGGCGACAAGCAAACGGCAAACGAAGGGGAGAGAGGCTGCAGCATCTTCCCTGGGTGACCCCCATAGGGACTCAAAGTCGGGGTTACCCCAAACCACCAAGGGCTAAGGAAGGCGAGTTAGTAGTCACCCTCACAAGTCAGCCTGAAGGACACCTGGTTCCCACTTGGTTCATCCCAGCTACGCCCGGGTCACTCACCCTGCCATCAACTGTGAGTAAAAACCCTGAAAGACATCCTGCCTGTGTTGAGTCATTCTGCGCCTTGTGGTACTACGCACCTACACCGGGCCCTGGGGCTTGCCTCACTCTCAGGAGGCTATTCCAACTAACTGCACACACCATCAGCCCCAGGCGACCCTCAACCTGCAGTGGCGGTCCCTACTGGCCGCAATACTGAGAGTGGCGTCACGACAAGAATAGAAGATTTCCTACCAGTGACAAGATCCAGCCGAGTGGAGTCCCTGAAGGTAATGCACCGACACAGCGTTTGCGGGGCTCCACATCTGGCGTCACGAACAGGATAAGGACTAGACCTGTTCAGACAGGTGACCATGTGCCTGGGCGGTCCGCTTGAAAAATTGGAAGCGCCGCCATATTGCCACCATGAAAAGCGCGCTGAAAAACAACAGCAGCCCGCGCTGGGAGAAGTTACCGCCCACGAAGAGGTGTGGCTACCCAGAGATCCCCTGCAGAGTTCTGACCTCGCTTGTGAAGAGAGCGGAAGCGTCCAGAGACGGCGGGAAGGAAAGGGAGCCACAAGCCTGCTGCTGCAGAGAGAAGAAATGGAGTCCGGATGTGGATACCCAGAACCAGGCTCTGCTGCCTGGTGGTGCCGGGAGCTTGCTATCTTCTGCGATCAGCTGGAGGCCAGGATTATACGACAGCTCAGTGAGGGACGCACGGAGCTTCTGGAGATGGCTGCGGCGGTTCGGACCTACGAGGAGGGAGCCGCGCGACGCATGCCAGATCGAGCGGCGACGACTCAGATCCCGATGGTGCCACCGATGGGTGAGTCCAGAGTTGCCCCGGCCAGCGCAAGTGCTCCGACCCCTGCTGCTACGACCGCGGTCCCAGAAGAGGCGCCTGGCGCGGCGACGCTGAGCGAGGCCGCAGCCACGCTAGGTGCGGCCCGCCAAATCCAGGCCGCCGCAGCGACACCCCGCCTGGCCCGCAAAGGTCCGACTGCCACGGCGATACTCATCCGTGCCGCAGGTGTGACGCTGACCCAGGCTGCCACCCTGCTGAGCCCAGTCCGCCAAGACCCCACCGCAGCAGCGACGCTCGTCCGAGCCGCAAGTGAGATGCTGAACCAGGCCGCAGCCCCGCCAGGTGCGGCCCGTCAAGCCCCGATCACTGCAGCGACGCCCAGCTCCACCTGCACGGACCCCATTGAGGATGCGACGCCAATTCAGACCGCGGCTGCAATGCCCAGTCCGGCCCGCCAAGAACTGGCCGCAACAGCGACGCAGATCCAGGCCGCCGCCACGCCAGGCTCGGCCCGCACAGACCAGGCCGCCGCCATGCCAGGCGCGGCCCGCCAAGACCAGGCCGCCGCAGCGATGCCCTGCGCGGCCCGCCAAGAAAAGACTACATCACCATTTATCCCGGCCTGCAGGGCCAGAGCAGACACCGCTTCCCAGTCTAAGGAAGTCCCTACTAGGAAATCCCTGGTAGGTGAGGACCCCGCATACTGGCAGCTGAAGGCTGACCTGGAGGCCAAGTTCCCACAGGAGATGGTGGACCAGTACATGCTCCCTCCGCACACCCCTAAGGCAACCCCTGCGGCAACCACGCCGAAGAGTCCACCGCCTGGGCCAGCTGAGGAACACTTATCCCCAGCGCTGCCACGACCAGAGTGCAGCGAAGAACTAAGGGGGAGAGGAGGACAAGAAGCTGAGGAGTTGCCCCCGGAGCCAGCAGCAGTGCTAGTCCCAGAGCCGGAGATGCTGCCATATTCCCGCTGGGACGAGGAAGACCTGACACCTCCTGCTGAAGAAGACCTGCCCAACCGCCCCACCTGGGAGCTTGTAAGCTGTACTTCGCAGAATCCAGCCCGCAAGACACGGCGCCGAGGCGGTAGTACAAGGTATCCTCCAACATCACAATCTCCTGAGCAGAAAGACGAAGTCACCGCCAGAGACCTAGAGGAGAAACGGTTCCTGAGAAGGTTCAAACCCCAGATCAGAGGACCCCTGCGTCGAGGAATTGTTGAAGATTTCAGCCTCAAATCAGGATACGGCTTTATAGTATCACCTGGTGTGAAGGAAGGGATTTTCGTCAATCGAAGGGATGTGAGAGCCCATTTGCCCAGAGGACACCCTGGAAGAAATTTGAAGATAGGAGACTCAGTGGAGTTCACTATGCATCAGGGAGAAAGAGGCTGGTATGCCCTAGATGTTGCACCATGTCCTAGAAGTCCTTGCAGAAGCCCTGCAGTCACAACAGAAGATGAAGACAGAGACACTGAAGAAGAGGAAAGAAAGGATCAAGAAACAGACGATAAAAGCACAGGAAGTAACAGATGCCCCAGCCCTACAGGCCCAAGCCCTGGTAAGGAGGAAACAGGAGCAAAGTTCACATAAAGCAAGAAGAAAGCATGCAGCAAGTTAAAGTTTTGAAAAGTTTGAAGTTTTGCAACGTTTACGTTTAAGTATGTGCCCACATAAACTTGTGTGAGAAAACCATAAACCTTAAGGCTATGAACTGGCTATAGCCACAAACTCTCGCAGTGTAAATAGTTACACCAGAGGCACCACCACCAGAGTCAGCCTGTTTAGGGGCTTGGCTCGTCTGCAACCAGGAGGAGCCCGTCCGTATATAGGGCCTTGGCTCACCTGCGACCAGAGAGCATGCCTGTTTATGTCAGGTTTCCAGGTTTTCCAGTTCTCTTTTGACTGCCCTTGCCCTCGGTTAACATGGAGGTTACCGTTCTGTTGCCCTACTTCCTGTCCAGCAGCTTGAAAGGCCGCCTCCCAGCCCAGTCCAGTGCCTGAGTATACTGCCTGCTGTGTGCTCCTGCTGTGTTTGCTGCTTATTCCGGATTGCCTCGGGATTCCCCTAAAGGACTACCTACCGATTGTCTCAGGACTGTACCCGGCTCTTAAGGCTGTGCCCGGATTCCGTTTACCATCTTCGGTCAGCACTCCGCCTGGTTCTCTTTGTGGTTCGTAACCATCCTGGATAAACATTTCCGTACGGACACTCATTGACTTTACCGCTTGCTCCTTATCCCGGCCGCTGCGCATTTAGGCCTTCCGGGGTAGATTGCCGGACAGTCCCTGTATAGGGGTTCGCTCCGGTGGTCTCCCTGGGGGAGTCCGGTGCGTGGTCCCGGGAATCCCCTGCGCGTCTATTCCGGAAAGTATTATATGTGTTATTGTATTGTTGTGTTTGTTCTGTTTCTACCGTGGTGACATACTATAAAACATCTTGTACCCGGAACTCGTCTCTGATTGTCATTGCCCTACGCTATCGAAATCCTCAGAATATAGAATAAGTATTACAGTTTATGGGGCCTGGCTCTCCACCACAAAGAGGGTACCTGGTCAGCACCAACTGTGGGGGCCGCCTCTGCATCCTGCCAGAAGTGGCTGAAGGCGCGACTCCACCAGGCCAGGTATACCCTGAAACCACCAGCCCATGAAAGCCGCCTCTACATCCTGCCAGAAGTGGCTGAAGGCGCGGCCAACGTGAGAGGGTTTTGGGTGGGTTAACGGACTTGTGGGTGGAGGGTGGTGATGTATGATAGCTGGTGGTCTTAAAATGTTTTACCATGTTTTAATGTTTTATGCATTTTAAAATGTTGTCTTGCAGCCCGAGGACGTGCTGGTGATAACTAAGGGGGAATGTGGCGCCCCTGACCTGGTCAGGCACCACTGAGTACTGCACCCATGCTGGGGACAGTACAACACAGGTAATCCAGAAGGCTTACCGGGGTGTGGTACACAGGCGCATAGTGATCAGGTCTCACACATGTACCCATGAGAGGACCCCTGGGGATCCCAGGAGGGGGAAAAGCCTTCACCTTCACTGGAATAGTGGAGGGGGCCAAAAGCCTCCATCTCCTCTCAAGGGGTGTGGTAAGAGAATCTGGTTGCTAGGTGGCGTAGGCAGGCACAAAAGGGAAAAGAGAAGGAGGAGTAAACAGTCTGCAGCAGAGTGTGGAGGAGTGAGGAGCAGGAAAGTGAAGCTCAGACAGGAGCAGATGTGAAGGTCCCAGATGTGAGCCAGGCAGTGCAGAGTCCAGGGAGCTCGAGTGAGGAGCAGATCCCGTGGGCTGCTGTAGTCTGACAGCGTCCGCGCAGTGGCTACCGACGGGGGAGAACGGTCAACTAGGAGTGCTACCCGAAATCCATCTTCAGCTAGAGAGAGAGCAACGGAGTGGGAAGTAAGGAGACTGCTAGAGAGTACCAGGCCCAAACGGGCGGCAGATCCCGAAGCGGAGATAGATCCAGCTTTCTTTTGCTAAACCTGCCGGTGTGGGGCTCTCAAAGCCCACGCCACAACACCACAAAGGCCGCAGCCACGTAGCCACAGTTAGGGCCCATAGGTCACAGGAGGCAAGCAGCTGGAGTGGCCTGGTCCAGGCGACAAGCAAACGGCAAACGAAGGGGAGAGAGGCTGCAGCATCTTCCCTGGGTGACCCCCATAGGGACTCAAAGTCGGGGTTACCCCAAACCACCAAGGGCTAAGGAAGGCGAGTTAGTAGTCACCCTCACAAGTCAGCCTGAAGGACACCTGGTTCCCACTTGGTTCATCCCAGCTACGCCCGGGTCACTCACCCTGCCATCAACTGTGAGTAAAAACCCTGAAAGACATCCTGCCTGTGTTGAGTCATTCTGCGCCTTGTGGTACTACGCACCTACACCGGGCCCTGGGGCTTGCCTCACTCTCAGGAGGCTATTCCAACTAACTGCACACACCATCAGCCCCAGGCGACCCTCAACCTGCAGTGGCGGTCCCTACTGGCCGCAATACTGAGAGTGGCGTCACGACAAGAATAGAAGATTTCCTACCAGTGACAAGATCCAGCCGAGTGGAGTCCCTGAAGGTAATGCACCGACACAGCGTTTGCGGGGCTCCACACTACCTCTTGAAAAAGTGAGAAAATTGATGCTAAAGCAACATTTTTGCTAAAAAAAATGAAAATTTTCAATATGACAACCTAATGTTATCAAATTCTGTGAAGTACCTGTCAGTCCAAAATGCTCACTATACCCCTAGATAGAAGCCTTAAGGGGTCTAGTTTCCAAAATGGAGTCACTTGAGGGGGGTTTCTGCTGTTTAGGTACCTTAGGGGACCTGTAAATGTAACATGGTGCCCGCAATCTGTTTCTGCCAAATTTGCTTTCAAAAATTCAAATATTGCTCCTTTCGTTCCAAGCTCTACCATTTGCCCGTACAGAGGTTTCTCGCCACATGTGGGGTATCAGCGCGCTCATAAGAAAGTGGGTAACAAAGTGTGAGCTCCAATTTTTGGAGCTACCTCTTGAAAAAGTGAGAAAATTGATGCTAAAGCAACATTTTTGGGTAAAATGTTATTTTTTTTTTTTTTTCATTCCACATTACTTTACTTCATGTGAGGCACCTGAAGGGTTAATAAACTTCTTTGATGTGGTTTTGAGTACCTTGAGGGGTGCAGATTTTAGAATGGGGTCACTTTTGGGTATTTTCTGTCACCTAGGACTCTCAAAGTCACTTCAAATGTGATGTGGTCCCTAAAAAAATGGTTTTGTAAATTTTCTTGAAAAAATGGGAAATTGCTGACGAACTTTGACCCCTTATAACTTCCTAACCCCAAAAAATTTTGTTTCAAAAATTGTGATGATGTAAAGTAGACATGTGGGAAATGTTGTTTATTAACTATTTTGTGTGACATAACTCTCTGGTTTATGGGCATAAAAATTAAAAGTTTGAAAATTGCAAAATTTTATTTTTTTTGGTCAAATTTCATATTTTTTCACAAAAAAAAATATCATCCTAAATTTACCTCTAACATGAAGCCCAATATGTCACGAAAAAACAATCTCAGAATCACCGGGATCCATTGAAGCGTTCCAGAGTTATAGCCTTATAAAGGGACACTGGTCAAAATTGCAAAAAATGGCCTGGGCATTAAGTACAAAACTGGCTTCGTCCTTAAGGGGTTAAAGACTATGCTGTATTTAGCCTTACCTCTGGAACCACAGGAGATATTAATACCAGACTATATACACAAATGAAACCTGAACTCAATCTAGATTTTGGGGAAAAGATGTACCTCGTGATGTATCTGCCACATTGATGGGTCACTAATCCCTGGTTCCAGTTAAATGTAACACGGTCTAAGTGATAGTCAAGCTGGATAGAATACGATCCGGACACAGAGGGTATAGTGGCCAAAAAAGGACTAAAATCCCTCATTCAGGCCCCATTCCCTATGATGGAGTATGGTTCAGTCTTCAATACACTGATGTTGATACTTGTGGAAAAGACAATAATTGTTTCCGTCTATATACATGATGCCAACAAAGACTGGTGGGGAAAATACATTCTCCTTTATGAATCCAGACAACTGGTTTAAGGGCCTAGCAGGTTGGCTTTCTGGCATTGTACAGACCAGCATGCAAATATTATTATTTTGTTTATTCCTTTATATACAGCAGCTGTAAAAGCATTGATATACCGTATGTACTACCTAAGCTACTGAATAATGTATAGAATAGTCCAAGAGAGAGAAGAGACCGCACTCTCCAAGTAAATGCCAAACGATCTTCTTTATTCAAACAATGGTGCAGGGTAAAATGCAGGAGAGGAGCTAGGTACAGGCTCTATCACAGACCATGGAGAGTGTGGTCTCTTATCTCTCTTGGACTGTTCTTGGAATTCTCACTCTGTTAGGACGGGCACCTCCGGGCCAGGATCATGTTGTGCCCAAGCTGATTTCCACGCTGGTGCGATACTCCGCAAGGTAACGTCTCCGTGGTGCAGGACCATTTCTTTCTATATTTGCTGTACTGAATAATGTATGTATCAAGAGTTCCAGTATTGAACCATCTGTAGTTTATTACAGACCCCAAATGGCCTCCGCTGACAGGGAGTAGGTTTCCACACTGAGGGTGGATGGGTGAAGCAGGTAGGGAGTCCTCTTACGGGTACTAGGCCCATGAGACAGAAACTCCTGTGTGGCTATACCAACTGACCCAGTGGTAAAGGTTATACCATTTCCAAAAGGGGGAAATTGATATAGAAGGGTTAATTGTTTCTATATTTTTATATTTTAAATACTTTCTTACTACATTTAGTTTCAATTAGTAGATTTTAGTACATTTTGTTTAGTATATACTAGCCTCAAAGTCTCATATTCAAAGTTTTATTTTTCTTTAAAATACTTTCTTATCTTTTATGCCAGCCTCTAAGGCAAGCTTTACACATTGCGACATCGCTAGCATCGGCTAGCGATGCCGAGCGCGATAGTACCCGCCCCGTCACACATGCGATATGTGGTGATTGCTGCCATAGCGAACATTATCGCTACGGCAGCTTCACACGCACATACCTGGTCTGCGACGTCGCTGTGACTGCCGAAATATCCCTCCTTTAAGGGGGAGGTGCGTTCGGCGTCATAGCCACGTCACCGTAACGTCACTAATCGGCCAGCCAATAGAACCAGAGAGGCGGAGATGAGCGGGACATAACATCCCGCCCACCTTCTCCCTTCCGCATTGCCGGTGGACGCAGGTAAAGAGATGTTTGTCGCTCCTGCGGGTTTACACACAGCGATGTGTGGAGCTGCAGGAACGACAAACAACATCGTACCTGCGGTCGACCCGACATTATGGAAATGAACGACGTGACACAGATTACTGATTTTCGACGCTTTTGCGATCGTTTATCGTCGCACCTAGGATTTACACATTGCGATGTCCCTACCGGCGCCGGATGTGACCCCGACGGTATTTCGGAAGCGATGTCGCAACGTGTAAAGCCCCCCTAAGTCTCTGTGTTGCCGAGACTTAAAGGTCATATATGATGCAGGGGGAGGGGCAACTGGTAAATTTCCAATGAAGTATTTATGCAATATTACATTGGTCTGTAAATGGTATAAATTATGCGATCACTGGTAAATAAACAGAAACTGATATTGCTCATAAGTGGCGCTTGATATTTAAGAGGCCTATTTTAATTTGAACCTCACTGGTGATCCCATAATCTGACCTTTGGGTCAGAGCAGAGCAGCTACAACACCCCTAAATGAAAATTGCCAAGTTGTGCCCAATTAGACCTTTTTCCTCCCCGATGTCATGTGACTCATTAGTATAACAAGGTCTCAGGTGTGATTGAGGAGCAGATGTGTTGCATTTGGTGTTATTGCTCACACACTCTCTCATACCGGTCACCGGAAGTTCAACATGGCACTTCAAGGCAAAGAATTCTCTGAAAATTGGTGATTCTCTGAGAAGATAGACTAGGCAATATGATGGAAGAGGTGGAAGAGGATGCGGCGGCTCTGGTGAAGCTCTAGTGAACTTCATACCCAAGAGCGTGGCCACACAAAATAGTGACACTTTGGATACAATTTGGCCATTTTCACTTGGGGTGTACTGACTTTTGTTTCCAGTGGTTTAGATATTAACCCCTTAACGACTTTACGTACCCTGTACATCATGCAAGTCCATGCATTCTCGACCTATGAGGTACGGAGTACGTCATGGTGATCATGGGGTTTCAGGCGCTGTACTCCCACAATCGCCATGGAGGGTCTCCGGCTGATATTACAGCCGAAACCTGACCCACACTGCCAGAAATGATGCCCGCGCCGCTTCCTGCAGTTCAAACCCCAAAATGCTGTGATCAATAGCGATCACAGTATTCAGGAGGCAAGGAGAGGATCGTGCTGCTCTCCCCAGCGAGCGGGTCCCTGTAATGTTATCACAGGAACTCGATTGCTGCCATGGTAACCCTGGGTTGTCACCATTATGACCCCAGGTCACCCTGCTACGGACAGAGTCGCATACCATGTCGGATGCATGATGTGCAAGGCAAAGTGTCAGAGCTGCGAGTGCAGCACTGACAGATATAATCTACTCCGGTGATCAAACATCGCGGTGGGTTTTATGAATGATCAGAGGAAAGAAAAGTAATGTCCCATAAAGGGACTAAGTAAAAAAAAAATTAAAAAAAGTTAAAATGCATTATAAAAATATAAAAAAATCTCAAAATAAAGAACAAAAAAAACCAACAAAATTATTCCAATAAATATTTACATTTTTATAAAATAAACAAAGAAACTACACACATTTGGTATTGCCACTTCCGTAACAACCTGTGCTATAAAACTGTCACACTAATTGACTCCTTCAGTGAACACGGTAAAAAATAAAAAATGTAGCAAAAACTATGTTTTTTCATCGTACAGCCAACAAAGTGGAATAAAACGTGATCAAAAAGTAATACCTACTCTAAATAAACATGGTACCACTGAAAAGATCATTTTGTTGTGCAAAAACAAGCCACCATACAGCTCCATCAGCGAAAAAATAAAAAAAGTTATAGCTCTCAGAATACAGCAATGAAAAAACTATTTTTTTTTCTATAATATTGTCATTATAGTGTGAAAGCAACAAGACATAAAAAAAGCTTCACATACCGTATGTGGTATTGCTGTAATCGTACTGACCTGCAGAATAAATATCTTACCGCACAGTGAACGGCGTAAAAAAACAAAACAAAAAAAAAACAACTACTGAATTGCTTTTTCTTCATGATTCTGTCTCACAAAAAGCAGAATAGATGATCTAAAAATATTATGTAGCTAAAATGGTAACAATAATAACTCCAACTCATCTTGCAAAAAATCGTGCCCCACATAACTCTGTCGACAGAAAAATAAAAAAAAGTATAGCCTTCAAAAAATGGTATTCAAACACTAATTCCTAATATGACACACATTTTCAACATAAAAACCCTTAATTACAACATCATCCATTTTTTTTCTGGCACCGATCACACGGATGTCACACAGACGTAAAAACGGACACACGGACAGCACACGAAAGGGACAAGCACACAGATGACATACATGGACAGTTGGATGGTCACATGAATGTACACTACAAAACGGACTGTGAAAAACGTGTGTTTTATCATAGATGTGTGAAGGAGGCCTTAGTGTGATAGTAGCCAAATCTATAACTCTGGTATCGCTGTAATCATGCTGACCAGAGAAATAAAGCGTAGGGTGAATAGTGTAAAAAATAAGTAAAGCCAATTCTTCAACTGCTGCTGATTTGTTCATTCTACCTCCCAAAGATCACAGTATGGCATAGGTCATATTTATCCTGCACTCTACGCTGAGCACTTACAACAGGGATTACTTGTAAATCTCTGAAAAACGTAATTTAAACTAAATTCCCAAAGGAAAATTCACTGTAATGAGGTAAAGGGAGTCACTTTGAACCCCTGTCTGGACTGTGGTCCGGTGGGGTCCATCTTTTTAGACGTGCACAAAAGTGCTGTCATCAATAGTTTTCTTCACATTTGAAAACACGGACACAGCTGAAGAGAGGACAAATGAAGTCTGGAGTAACTCTGCAGCCTTAATAGTGTATGGATCCATCTGGGGTTTCATCTGAATCACGTATATCGGAGATGTAGATGAAAATTCCGATGTAAGTGCTTACCATAAAGCACAGGATAAATGTGAACTGATACAAAATGTTCTGTACCCAAATTGCCACCAAAAAGTAGTCAACGCCACTCACAAATATACAAGTCCCCACTCAGGTCCATCATCTGTTAATGGAAATATAGAGGGCTTCCATGTTACTGGTAACAGAAAGGCTCTGAAAAAGCCCTATGCCCGCCCTCAAAACAAATCCAGAAAAATCTGCTCTTCTAAATCCAAATGTCCCCCTCCCTTCTGAGCCTCACAATGTGCGTAAACCACAGTTAGCGTCCACATATTTAGCATTATTATAGTGAGCAGAACCAGCTTAATTAATGGGGTGCAGGTTTCTAGAAGCACGAGCTGGGCAAGGGCACTACAATGTACTTGGTGTGACAAGAACTTATTTCCAATTTTTACTTCTGCAACATTCATTGTGCTTGACTCCATGGGTGTTTTGCAGCGACTAAATCATCCCTACAACCATAAATGAATTTCCAAACGGGTGTATATACAAAGTTTGGTCACTTGAGGGGGGTTCTTTTGTTCTAAAACTTAGGGGCTCTGCAAATGGAGTCTGCAAACTATTGTAAGAAAATCTGTGCTCCAAAAGTCAAATGACGCTCCTTCCCTCCCGAACCCTGCGGTGCAGCCAAACAGTACTTTACAGTCACATGTGGGGTGTTGCCACGTTCAGGAAAAATTGTGTAACACAATATGGGGCTTTTTTTTTATTCCCCTTGTGAAAATTGTTTAAACCTCCGATTTCCAACATTTTAGTGGTTAAAAATGAAATTATTTTTTTCTTCACCACCCAATAGTATAACACATTGTGACTAGGGATGATCGAATACCTCAAATATTCGGCTACGCCCATATTTGACGAATAGGTCGCCGCTATTCGACTATTTGCAAATATTCGATGCGCAATGTAAGTGTATGGGAAACCCGAATAGTTGCCAAATCGCAAACATTCGGGCTTCCCATAGACTTACATTGCGCATCGAATATTCGCATAGCAGCGACCTATTTGTCGAATATTCGCAAAGCTAAATATTGCCAAATATTTGTGATATTCGATTATCCCTAATTGTGACACTTAAAACTGTAGTTGATCGTGAGATATGGAGCCTGAAAGTCAAAGTTAAAAACATTGTTACCCTTTTGCTCGTCAGTGTATTTATTTTAGTACATTTCTTGGAGTACCCATTTAGAATGGGCTGTATAATCATTATCTGAAAGTTTTCCTATCTGATATTAAAATGAATCCAGGCTGATGACTTGTAATATGCTGCCTCCGTCAGCCACATACAATGCACATGAGATACATTTTATGGTGACAAGCTGATTATGACTAATGGTACTTAATTTACCGATGACTATATAGGAGGCAGATAATACGTGCCATAGCTCCACACAGTTCAGTATGACAAACCCTAGATCACTCATGTGACAATTGTTCAGAAAACCTGGAAGACATAGATGGATATCAAGAGCAAAGAGCCTCTATCAAAGAACTATTTATGGTCCCCCCCTTTAAAAGCTACCTGTCATTTACATTTACATTTTCTTTGAAATTATAGGTACTTGCTAATATGTGCAGCAAATCTTGAGACAACTGCCAGTCTCACAAAATCTTGCTAAAAAATCAGTTCTGCATTGCTGAGTTTGTGCCTGAGTGTGCGCTCAGAGCAGAACGCTCAATGTAAAGTCTGAGGAATGCAACAAAAACATGGAGACACATTTATCTAAAATGTTTAATTCTTCGATTAGACAGAGTGCAAACCCAGCAGTTTTGTTAAACTGGTTCAGAAATTTGACACCTTTTAAAGGGAACCTGTCATCAGAAATTTAGCTATAAACCTAAAAGTTCCCCCTTCTGCAGCTCCTGGGCTGCATTCTAGCTAGGTTCCTATAGTTTTTCTGGCTCCTTTTATACCAAAATAAACACTTTATAAAGTTGTACCTTTTCGTATGTAAATTTCGTAAATCGTCCATGGGGGCGGGCTGCCTGGTGTCCATTACTGTCCTCCTGCCGATTTACACCGCCCCCGAACGCTGAATTTCAAACCTCAGGACGCCGCCCCTGGGCGCCCGGGGTCCCGCGCATGCGCTGTGCGACTGTAGCGGGACTGTGCATTGCGTGCACATGTGACCGCTGGTGACGCTTTGCGCGGGCACGAGGTTATGGGCGGCACTGTGAGTGTCATCAGCAAGTGCCGCCCATAACCTCGTGACCGCACTTTCCCCTCTTCCTCCAGCGTTCTGCGCAAGCGCTCGCTGGCCAGATGACCGACGTCACCTCCTTCCCATCTTGCCCTGCAGCAGGAAATAGATGGGAGGAGCGGACGGAGCAGGACACCATAGCTAACGGGGAGACGCCGTCTGGAAATAACAAGACGACGGGTAAACTCCACAATAATACCAAGCATAAAGCAACTTTTTCTCCAGCAAATCTGGAACACCACAGCACACAGACTAACACAGCAGAAACTATACTCAGCGTGGGTGAACGATCTCCTCCAACCTAAGTATGACAGAAGCAGATGTCTTAGGCTACTGTCGCGCCCAGGGATATGGGGTACTCAGTCCCGGGCAGTGAATATCTGGGGAATGTCACTTTGGTGGCCATTGCCCGGTTCCGTCCCCTGGGCCCTTTTTGTAAAAGGGATATATTTACAAGGGATTAGATTAGTGTTCACACGTGACGCCACTTGCAGTGTTGCGGCTATGTGGATGGAGCCGCTGCACAATGTCCACTACTGGGGCCGGTGTTAATGACAGCCTGGATGTTAGACCCTCCACAAGTAGGGCTGGGCCCCAGAGGGTAGATGTAATGACGGGTGTCAGAAGAAGGTAGTCCACACATGGGGTTCAGTGGAACTGGTTCTTTACTCACTTTCTGGTGGTAACTGGTCACCCGAGGCCAGTTGGTTTCAACTTCTGGTCCCCTTTGTCCCAGTGCCAGTGTAGTAATCTGGTACCTTCTTCCCCTGCACTTGTCTCTGGTTAGTGGGTCCCCGTGGCATAGAGCAACTGGGGGTCCCCGTCCGGTGGTGTTTCTTTCCACTGCTGTCCGTATGACAGTAGCATGAACCCTGTGGGGTTGGAGTCTCTGGTCCTTTCCCCGCCTCTCTCTTTGTTACTGAGCCTCGGATTTTTAGGGTCAGCGAGGTCCTTGATGGTCTCCTCGCTGTGCAGGTGTTAACAGGCCTGCTTGGAGCTTCTGCCTGTCCTTGTGTCCTGTACCCCGTCGGTGCGTAGTTCCGGGAGTACTCCACCACACTCCACCAGCAACTACCCTCCTGGACACCAGGTTACTATCAACTCCGTGTCAGTCCGTCTCCTCAGGTCCACCTTCACTCCTCTCTCTCCTCCGACTGACTACTCACTCCCTGTCTGCCCCTCCCACCTGGTCAACTCGTGGACTGGACTAGCTCTACCTCTAGGCGGCCATCCATGGGTCGAACCCTAGCCCTGTACCATTGTATGGGGGATTGTTGGAAAAAACTGGGATTACCTGTAGTGTTTGTGTGTGACCAGCACTGGTCTTCCAGGCCCTAGGGGGTAGGCCCTGCAACCTGGTGAGGATGCAGAACCTGGTAGCTCCCTGATGGCTTCAGGGGCGCTACACTACCTTACAACATGTGATCCCAGAAGCCTAACAAGCAGGCCAGCAGAGGTCAACTATGACTGAGCACACTGCTAGTTGACACCCGAGTCTGCCTGTGTAGAACCTAAACAAAAGATTAATCATCAGGCAGAGTGTCAGAATCTGCAATGTGAACAGCATCTGATGCCACCATGACAGTCGGCGAGTTTGGCATCTACAAATGGATAATGATCCTAAACACACATCAAAATCCACAACAGACTACCTGAAAAGGCACAAGCTGAAGGTTTTACAATGGCCCTCACAATCCACTGATCTGAACATCATTGAAAATCTGTGGCTAGACCTCAATAGAGCAGTGCATGCAAGACGACCCAGGAATCTCACGGAACTGGAAGAATTTTCCTAGGAAGAGTGAATGAAAATCCCTCAAACAAGAATTGAAAGACTCTTTGCTGGCTACAAAAAGCATTTACAAGCTGTGATACTTGACTAAGGGTGTGCTACTAGGTACTAATCATGCAGGATTCCTTAACTTTTGCATCAGCCTATTGTAATTTTTTATTAATTTTCAAATGTAAAAGATGAAAATATATATATATTTTTGCCTAAAATACAAAGGAAATGTGTAATCTTTAACTTTATGCCTTTTAGGCCTGCGCCACACATCCGTGCCTCCGGCACGTGTTTGTCATTTTTTACACGTACCGGCGGCACGGAGACATGTACAGCAATGCTACCCTATGGTAGCAGGCACACACACGTAAAACCACACGGAACGTGTGTCCGTGTGCGTTTGTACGTGTGTGCGATTTTCAAAGCGCTGACATGTCAGTGTTTTCTCCGGCAGCACGGGTGTTACACGGCCCGCACCCGTACCACACGGGTGTAGTGTGGATGCGGTCCCGTGTGACACGCGCCGGAGTAAACACACATGTCAGGGAAAAAAATAAAAAACATTAACTCACCTTCTCCAGCCCTCCTGTCTCTGCCGCTGCTGCCTCTTGCTGCCGACCGCCGCTCATTATTCTCATTGAATATTCACTTCACTGCCTGGCAGCAGCAGCAGCGGGGAGACGGGAGGGCTGGAGACCGAGGATCAGCACCACGGACAGCAGCGCGGACATCAGGAAGGACCAGGTGAGTATAATAATTACCGGTTCTACGTGTGCTATCGCGGATAGCACACGTAGAACACACGTGTCACGCACGTACCAGAGACACGTACTTACCTGCACGCAACACGCAGGGGAAATACGTGTCTCTCGGCACGTGCGTGAAATTCACGTGAGTGTGGCAGAGGCCTTAGAGATCATTTCATCTTTCAATTTGCTTAACTGTTCGCAATACGTTTAATTTTGACCAGGGGTGCCCATCTCCACCAATCGTGTAAGAGAACTAAGGCGGGCTTTGCACACTACGACATCGCAGCCCGATGCTGCGATGCCGAGTGCGATAGTGCCCGCCCCCGTCGCAGCAGCGATATGTGGTGATAGCTGGCGTAGCGAAAGTTATCGCTACGCCAGATTCACACACACACTCACCTGCCGTGCGACGTCCCTGTGGCCGGCGACCCGCCTCCTTGTTAAGGGGGCGGGTCGTGCGGCGTCACTGCGACGTCACACGGCAGGCAGCCAATCAGAGCGGAGGGGCGGAGATGAGCAGGATGTAAACATCCTGCCCACCTCCTTCCTTCCGCATATCCTACGGAAGCCGCAGTGAGGCCGGTAGGAGACGTTCCTCGCTCCTGCGACTTCACACACAGCGATGTGTGCTGCCGCAGGAGCGAGGAACAACATCGGACCGTCGCGTCAGCGTAATCATGGATTACGCCGACGCTGTACCGATGATACGATTACGATGCTTTTGCGCTCGTTAATCGTATCATCCAGCCTTTACACACTGCGATGTTGCATGCGATGCCGGAAGCGCGTCATTTTCAATTTGACCCCACCGACATCGCACCTGCGATGTCGCAGTGTGCAAAGTGCCCCTAAGTGGTGTAAAAGGATCTTGCGTTTGTCTCCAGGGAGGATTCTACATGATCTCAGCCCAGGAACTTCGGTTCCAGCTGAGGAAACATGGAACTGCTTCACTTCGGATATTCTACAGTGTTTCAGCAGAGTAGCTATGGTTCCAGCTGAAGGAACACAGAACTACTTCACTGCTCAATGTCCACAAATTCACTTGGAGAACCCAGGTTGGGACTACTCGGCCACCTGGCTACATATCTTGCTGTGCTTGGTCAGCTTCCTAAACTTGCCATTGTATCTTCTCAGTGGGTGCCCGCCAAAAACAAGGTACTGATTGACTGAGATAATTGACCCTGGAAGCCCTGAAGTCACAAAAATTCTAATCCCTGGTGGGCCAGTGGAAGGTTGAGACTTTGTTGCTTGTACCATCTTGTGTTCTTTCTGGGAATGTACACTATGTTTTTGCCTGTTGGTGAGCTAATAAAGTCTTACTGATGTGTGGTTCCCTCACTCTATGTTCTCTGAGTAGTGTTTTGCCCACGGGAAAGGAGTGCAGGTGTTCATTGCGATGATGTCATGCGATATTCAGCTCTGCGCACACCTGCTGGAACGGTGGCGTTAGACTCTGTTCACACTACAGAGTCTGACAAGCAACCTGTGGCTTCTGGATTGTTCAAATAGAGCCAGGCGTCGGCTGGTTTAGGTTCACTAGTATTCCGTTCTGCGGGAGTTAATCCCTCCAGATTGGTGAACAGGACCTAAATACTCAGGTTGCTGATTGCCAAGTGCAGCTGTCTTCTCCCTATATTAAGCACGCCTTCCTTCCTGTATGTGCCAAAGGTAGCTTCAGTGATCCCGGTCTTGGTGTTTCTTCCATTCATGGGTATCTGTGTTGCGTTTCTGAGTGGTGTGAGCTTCACCCAGTTGTGCGTTACTTCCTCCCCTTTTTCGTTACTCCCCACTACACATATTATTATTATTTATTATTATAGCGCCATTTATTCCATGGCGCTTTACAAGTGAAAGAGGGTATACGTACAACAATCATTAACAGTACAAAACAGACTGGTATAGGAGGAGAGAGGACCCTGCCCGCGAGGGCTCACAGTCTACAGGGAATGGGTGATGGTACAATAGGTGAGGACAGAGCTGGTTGCACAGTGGTGTACTGGACTGAGAGTTATTGTTGGTTGTAGGCTTGTTGGAAGAGATGGGTCAGCCAATCACAGATACACACAGCCGAACGCAGAAAAACACAGCCGATCGCAGACACACACACAGCCGATTGCAGACACACACAGCAGATCACACACACACACACACATCAGATCACATCCAGCGCTTACGGCAGCAGGGAATGAGAGCAAGTCACGTGTCCGGCCGCAGGTCCTGTTCATTGCGCTCCACTGCACTGCCTCTCAGGATTCTCCCGGAGAGAAGAGATCGGTGTCGCTGGATGAGGTGAGTGTGTATGCGATCCGATGTGTGTGCGATCCGATGTGTGTCTGTGTGTGATTTGATGTTTGCGTGTGATCCGATGTTTGTGTGTGCGATCTGATTATGTGTGTGATCTGATTGTGTGTGCGATCCGATGTTTATGTGTGAGATCTGGTGTGTGTGTGAAATCTGATTTTGTGTGTGTGTGTGTGTGTGAGCTGATGTGTGCGGATTTGTGATCACTGCAGGTCCTGCCGCTCAGTGTCGGGTGAGTGTAATTGCCGGGTGCCGCTGTGTATAATGAAGTGTCCTGCAGTATCTGTATCTTTTTTAGCTGCACGGACACTTCATTATTGAACCGCGACTAGGGCTTATTTTCGGGGGAGGGCTTATATTTAAGCATTTCTCCGAAAATGCTGAAAATCCCTGTTAGGGCTTATTTTTGGGGTAGGGCTTATTTTTGGAAAAACACGGTAGATGTAATCTTGGGAGTAGAGTGGAAAGATTGTTTTCTGTCATGGTGGAGAAGATGGATTTGGAGGAAGAGGGCTGAGTAGCTATGATGAGGGGCCGTGGTGATTGTGGGCCAAAGCTTGCTCTGATGTTGTCAATCTTCTGCTTGAATAAGGAGGCAAATTCTTCAGCTGAGATGAGAGGAGAGGGAGGTGGTGCTGGAGGACGGATGAGAGAATTGTAAGTGTTGAATGGCTGTATAGGGTTATGAGAGAGAGAGGATATGAGGGATGAGAAGTAGGTTTGTTTTGCAGCAGTGAGTGTGGACTTGAAGGTGGTGAGGGACTCTTTATATGCAATGAAGTGTTCAGTGGAATGAGACTTCTTCCATTTGCACTCTGCAATTCTGGAAGCCCGTCGCAGTTATTTAGTCTGACTGGTGTGCCAGGGTTGCCTGTTGATTGTGCGGGTTTTGGTGTGTGTGAGGGGGTCAGCTGATTCGAGAGCTGCAGAGATTGTAGTGTTGTATAAAGTTGCAGCAGCATCTGCATCGTGTAAAAATGCAATTTCTGTGAGAGGGAGAAGGGACTGAGAAAGTGCGTGTAAATCAAGGTGTTTGATATTTCTGCGAGGGTGTGAAAGTTTGTGGATGGGGTTGCGTACTTGGAGAAGAGAGAGAAGAGAATGTGTTCTGAGGTTGTGGTCAGAAAGGGGGAGAGGTGAGTTAGAGAGGTTAGATAGGGAACAGAGGCGAGTGAAGATGAGGTCCAGCGTGTGGCCATCTTCGTGAGTAGCTGCAGAAGACTATTGGGTGAGGCCGAAGGAGGAAGTGAGTGTTAGAAGTTTGGAGACAGATGAGTGGGAAGTGTCAATGGGGATGTTGAAATAACCCATGATGATGGTGGGGATGTCGGTGGAAAGGAAGTGTAGTAGCCAGGTGGTGAAATGGTCAAAAAAGGCAGTGGCTTGCCCTGGAGGGCGGTAAATGACAGCCAGTTGAAGGTTGGAGGGGCGTAGATGCGTACGGAGTGCACCTCAAAAGAGGGAAGAGTAACAGAGGGTGGTAGTGGAATTGGTGTAAAGGAGCATTGGTCGGACAGGAGCAAACCAACTCCTCCACCATGCTTGTTACTGGGTTGGAGGGTGCGAGAGAGTTGGAGACCGCCATAAGAAAGTGCAGCAGGAGAGGCTGTGTCAGAGGGGGTGAGCCAGGTTTCTGTGATGGCAAGGAAGGAAAGTTTATTAGTGATGAAAAGATCATGAATGTAATGAAGTTTGTTGCAGACAGAGCGAGCGTTCCATAAAGCTCCTGTTAGTGGGTGTGGGAGAGCGGGGGCTGGGTGGACATATTGTCTCTCCAGTGTTTGTTTTGAGTTCTGTGTGTATGAGTTTCAGTTCTCCCTTGTCCGTGTCATTTTGTGGGGTTTTGTCTTTGTGTTTTCCAGCCCACCACGAGGGTGGGGGAGAGGGGGAGTAAGATCATGGCCCGGACAGGAGTGAGGGCCACACCGGGGGCTCGGACATGGTTACCATCAAACCTACTTCCAAGATAAGGGACCGCACAGGTTCGCAAATCTGAGGGCCAGTTTAGGGGCCCCGTCCCATCTCCATATACTCGTGACAGATGAGCCATGGTCCGTGCAGTCTTTCTGAAAACAGCCAGGCTGGCAGACGAGAGCACCCATTGACCCTCGTGTCTCCACAGAAGTAACTCGTCTTGTAGGATACTCACATATAGCTCTGCATTGAGACTACGATTGATTCTGGTCAAGTATCCACATATGTATAACAAAACATGTTTAACTGCAATATTTTTCTGGGAGAAATACTTCATTGTCTGGAACAATTTTAATCGTGCAAACTCTTTCATCCATGACTGTATATTGGAAAACAGCAAGTGATGAAAAAGGCAGTGATGACCTGAGCCATATTCTGCTGGGAAACTTTAGGTCCTGGAATTTCGTTGTATTTATGTTACTTTGACACATACCACCTGCTCAAACAGTTTTGTAGACCAAGTACACTCCTTCATGGCAGCAGTATTCTATAATGACAATAGTTTTCTCAGCAGGACAGGCACCATCACATTGCTCAGGATGGAATAGTTTCACTTGTTGTTTCTGCCTCAATAAGTTAGGGCTGTTTTGGTGTCAGGAGGGTGAACTACACTGTATTAGGGAAGTGGTTTTAATGTTGTGGCTGATCGTTGTATGTTGTTATTGCTCAGTTCCATGTTCATTACAATTGTGAAAACCACTTAAAGGGTCTACAGCAAAATATAGAAAAATAGACAAATACATCAGGTGAATTCTTTTGTAAGGCTATGTGCGCACTTTGCTTTTTACCTGCTTTTTACCTGCTTTTTACCTGCTTTTTCAACTGCAGCGTTTAATGCCAAAATGGTTGTGTTCTGCTTTTCAAGCAAAGTCTATGGGAATTTGGGTTTCTTGTCCGCACTATGTAGTTCAAACTGCAGCCTTTTTGTTGCAGAACTTTGGTCAAAAACTCAGCTTTGCAGGGCAAAACCCAAATGGCAAAAACAATTGTCATGTTTTTGCCATTTGGGTTTTGCCCTGCAAAGCTGAGTTTTTGACCAAAGTTCTGCAACAAAAAGGCTGCAGTTTGAACTGCATAGTGTGGACAAGAAAACCAAATTCCCATAGACTTTGCTTGAAAAGCAGAACACAACCATTTTGGCATTAAACGCTGCAGTTGAAAAAGCAGGTAAAAAGCAGGTAAAAAGCAAAGTGCGCACATAGCCTAAGTCTGGACAAAACCTGAGCTGACTGATGGATAAGGGTGAAAATTCACCTGACAATTGTTGTTTGCACATAGTTTATTTGGTTCCAACCATCTGTGAGATGAATGTGCATAGTGTTTGGGAAGTGCCCCCTTTAGACGACTCTACTAGTAATTTTTAACTTTCTTTTCAAGTTTTGTTCTTTAAAATGACATCTGAACTGAGGATACATTAATGTTAAAGGGCATTGTGGTTAGTAACTTTATGAAGGAACCATGGTATTCAGGAAATCCATATTATGTGACCCATGAGCAAAGTTACACCAACTCTATAGATTACACTTTCTTCATAGTCTGGCTCTTGACTCTTAGGCGGGCTTTGCACATTACGACATCGCATGCCGATGCTGCGATGTCGAGTGCGATAGTCCCCGCCCCCGTCGTACGTGCGATATCTTGTGATAGCTGCCGTAGCGAACATTGTCGCTACGGCAGCTTCACATGCACTCACCTGTCCTACGACGTCGCTCTGGCCGGCGACCCGCCTCCTTCCTAAGGGGGCGGGCCGTGCGGCGTCACAGCGATGTCACACAGCAGGCGGCCAATAGCAACGGAGGGGTGGAGATGAGCAGGACATAAACATCCCGCCCACCTCCTTCCTTCTCATAGCAGCCGGGACGCAGGTAAGGTGATGTTCCTCGCTCCTGCGGCTTTACACACAGCGATATGTGCTGCCGCAGGAACGAGGAACAACGTCGTGCCTGTCGCTGCACCGGCATTATGGAAATGTCGGAGACAACACTGATGATACGATAACGACGCTTTTGCGCTCGTTCATCGTATCAAAAAGGTTTTACACACTACGACATCGCAAGTGACGCCGGATGTGCATCACTTTCTATTTGACCCCACCGACATCGCACCTGCAACGTCGTAGTGTGCAAAGCCGCCCTTCGGGGTACTTTGCACGCTGCAACATCGCTAGCCGATGCTAGCGATGCCGAGCGCGATAGTACCCGCCCCCGTCGCACATGCGATATCTTGTGATAGCTGCCGTAGCGAACATTATTGCTACGGCAGCTTCACACGCACTTACCTGCCCTGCGACGTCGCTCTTGCTGGCAACCCGCCTCCTTCCTGCGGCGCCACAGCGATGTCACACGGCAGGCGGCCAATAGAAGCGGAGGGGCGGAGATGTAAACATCCCGCCCACCTCCTTCCTTCCGCATAGCCGGTGGAGGCAGGTAAGGAGATGTTCCTCGCTCCTGCGGCTTCACACACAGCGATGTGTGCTGCCGCAGGAACGAGGAACAACATTGTATCTCCTATTGGTGCGACATTATGAAAATGTCCGACACTACACAGATCACTGATTAATGACGCTTTTGCGATCGTTTATCGGCACATCTAGGCTATACACGTTGCGACATCGTTACTGGCGCCGGATGTGCGTCACTTTCGATTTGACCCCGACGATATCGCAGTAGCGATGTCGCAGCGTGCAAAGTACCCCGTATTTTTAATGCCAACTCTTCCAGTATTCTTCTGACTCTGCACTTTTATATCCATTAAAGGGGTGGTTCACCCATATTTTTTATTGTCTAGATCGATATTATATTGAGAAACAATGTTTCTCTCAAATACCTTGTGTTGGCAATAGTGCCTGTGAGAGGCGCTATTGCAGACCGCTGTTCCCCGTCCAGTGACGTACCCGTCAAATGCTGCCACGTCACATCCGTGCGGCCAGCTACAGTGTTCCAGACTCTGAGCTGTGAGCGTTTCACTGCTGTCACAGCCCATCTGCTCCCTCCTCCCTCCTAGCACGGCGCGTCTCCTGCTCCCCCCTCCCTCCTAGCACGGCGCGTCTCCTGCTCCCCCCTCCCTCCTCCCTCCTAGCACGGCGCGTCTCCTGCTCCCCCTCCCTCCTCCTTCCTAGCACGGTGCGTCTCCTGCTCCCCCCTCCCTCCTCCCTCCTAGCACGGCGCGTCTCCTGCTCCCCCCTCCCTCCTCCCTCCTCGCAGAACGCTGCAAGCAAGAGACGTGCTGTGAGGGAGGAGGGAGGAGGAGCAGGGAGCAGATGGGCTCAGAATGTAGCCGGCTGCACGGATGTGACGAGGCAGCATTGGACGGGTACGTCACTGGACGGGGAACAGCGGTCTGTAATAGCGCCTCTCACAGGCACTATTGACAACACAAGGTATTTGAGAGAAACATTGTTTCTCAATATAATATCGATCTAGACAATAAAAAATATGGGTGAACCACCCCTTTAAACCCCAATTTATAGCCTTTCAACTATTTTTTTTTATCACATTACAGAAGCTCAGTTCATTGCCATGTGCCAGTTATAGATCAATACACTATTCATTTGCCACATACAAATTATTCTCACTTAGCTCTTCTGGGAAAATAAACAGTTTTGAAAATAATTAGTTGATTGTGGCTTTATGTACATGTATCAGATTTTCATTTCCAGTCTAGCCTTATTTCTTGGATGAAGCAGCTCTCTGTATTTCTCCAACATGGTGTAAAGGTGACCAAACAATGGATAGAAGCAGGCTGATGTTTGACCAGCTGTTAAACAAATCTTTTTTGTGAAAGATTTGTTCCTCAGATGTAGCTTAAACAGGTTATCCACTATTTGTACATTGATGGCCTATCCTAAGGAAAGGTCATGAATGTCTGATTGGCCGGGGTCCAACACCCAGCACCCCCACCTATCAGCTTTTCCCAGTGCTGGAGGCAGTGGCAGGTAGCCGGAAATGCTCAATTTCGAAGCTGCTCCAGCTATCAGCTATCAGCCGTAGCTGGGTACTGCACATCCACCTACCATTCAAATCAATAGGAGAAAGACCTGGCCATGGCTGCTATCAGAAGACAGGGCAGTTCTGGAACAGAGCATTTCCGGCTGCCGGCTACCACTGCCAGCACCAAGAACAACTGATCTGTGTAGGTGTTAAATGTCGGACCCCGGCCAATCAGACATTGATGACCTATCCTAAGGATAGACCACCAATGTAAAAGTAGTGGATAACCAAAATGATGTGGTTATAATGTGATGGGGGGAAACTCACTGCTGCCACAATGTGGCAATGCAGACTTGTAGTGTTTAGTCCAGGTTAATTGTCTGATAAGCTGGCCATACACATTAGATACTTACTGGCTGAATGACTGTTCAGCCAACAGCTATCTCCCATGACTCCACCATGCAGTAGAGTACTCTGTTTAGCCAAGAGCTCATGTGTTTTCTATGACTCCTCTGGCAATGGATTATCTTCCCCTCGAACATAATTTGGAGCCATTGAAATTCCAACAGTCAAGTCATTTTCTCCTCCAACATCTTCTGTTAGATAAGGGTCAGAGTTCTTCACGCACATGAGATTGTTGCCAAACCAGTCAGTCAAAGTCATCAAGTTGGATATTTTTTTATCTAATGTGTATGGTGTCCCTACTGTTGTTCAAACTGACTATATATGTTCAATGGCACTAGATAAAGGATAAGCAATCGTTCTCTAAATAATCTATTAGCATTCTATCATGGAAATATTGTTCTTGGACTAGGCTAATATGTAAATTATTTTCAGATAATGATAGTATCTAGTTGGTGAACTGAAGTGATCATCTATTGCTAGATTACACCCACTGAAAAATAGTTTTAATCGAGATAATCTGTTTTTATCAATTTTAGACTAATATCAATTCCAATGTGGTGTTCAAGTAATAAAATGTTAAAATCACTTATCCCAATGAAGAATGGCAAAGTAAATTTCTGGACTATTTTCTTCAGTCTAAGGCTGGGGCCACAGGAGCATATGGCATCCGATGCGAGTGCATTGGATGCGATATGCTATCTCCCGCTGTGCTGCGAGTGTAAGCCGAGTGTCATACCACTGTAATCAGATTCTCCAATCAGATCACTGTGGAGGAGAGGGAGGGTCTAACCTCCCTATCTCCTCCATTGCCAGCTGTTGCAATAATCGCACTGCACTCTGGTGTCATCCGAGTGCAATGCAATGTTTCACTCGCGCTCATAGACTTGTATGGGTGAGAATGAATACGGATTGGATTCCACCTGCAGCATGTTGCGACTGTCTTCTAGGTCCAATTAGGGCTGACAAAATAATCGCAGAAGGGAATGGCCCCATAGAGTAACATGGGTTCGGGTGGAATGCAATTTTTTTATTGCATTCCACTCAGTCTGTTTTACTAACCATGTGTCCTAGCCCTAATAGAGATTGAATGTTACAGCAGTTAGTGTGCAAATGGGTAGCTCTGTGGCAATCAGTGGCTATCTTAGTAGTTGGATCTATAAAGTGCTCTTCTTTCTCCAGCAGCCCATACAGAATGATTGGACTCGTGGTTAAGCATGTAACATAATAACATAGTAACATAGTTTCTAAGGCTGAAGGAAGACCTTATATCCATCTAGTTCAGCCTATTTTTAGTGCTGCTGTTCTCCAGTGTTAAACCAGGGGAAGGCAAAAACCCACAGAGTAGAAGCCAATTTTCTCCATAGGGAAATAAATTCCTTCCCGACTCCTGAGCTGGATCAACTATCTACCTGTAATATTATGCTATTTATAACCTTCTATACTGTTGCTATAAAAAAAACATCCATTCCTCTCTTAAATTCAGTCAGTGAGTTGGCCATCACCACTTCCTCAGGAAGAGAGTTCCAGAGCCTCACTGCTCTTACCGTGAAGAACCCTCTTCTATGCTGGTGCAAAAAATTTCTTTCCTCCAAAGACCCCCTTGTTCTTGTCACAGTCCTTGGTACAAACAGATCATGGGAGAGATCTCTGTATTGCCCTCTGATATACATGTACATATTTATTAGGTCTCCCCTAAGTCTTCTCTTTTCTAAAATAGTAAATAGACCTAATTTTGATAACCTTTCTGGGTATTGTAATGCACCCACTCCATTTATTATTTTAGTTGTCCGCCTCTGAACCCTTTCAAGTTCAGTAAGGTCTTTCTTGAGCACCGGTGCCCACAATTGCACACAATACTCCAAGTGTGGTCTGACGAGTGATTTGTCCAGAGGGAGAATGATGTTTTCATCTCGTGCCTCCAGACCTCTTCTAATGCATCCCATCACCCTTTTTGCTTTGGTGGCAGCTGCCTGACACTGGGCACTCCAGTTTAGCTTCCTATTGACTAAGATGCCTAAGTCTTTTTCCATGTCTGATTTCCCCAGTAGTTTCCCATTTAGTAAGTAATTATAGAATCTGTTTTGCCTTTCCATGTGCCTAACCTTACATTTATCTGTGTTAAACCTCATTTGCCATTTTTCAGCCCAATTCCTTAATTTACTCAAATCTATCTGTAGTTGCAAACTGTCCTCCTTTGTGTTAAATACCTTACATAGTTTTGTATCGTCTGCAAATACTGATATTTTACTCTGTAAGCCATCCACCAGATCATTAATAAATATATTAACTAGTAGAGGTCCCAGTACAGACCCCTGTGGTACCCCACTAGTAACCCTGGCCCAATCTGAGTATGCACCATTATTAACCACTATTTGTTTTCGATCACTAAGCCAGCTACCTACCCATCTACACACATTTTCCCCTAGCCCAAGCTTTCTTATTTTACTTATCAATCTTTTATGTGGGACAGTGTCAAATACTTTACCAAAGTCGAGATAAATAACATCCAATGATTCTCCTCGGTCCATGTCAGAGCTTACATCCTCATAGAAGCTGATCAGGTTAGTTTGACAGGAGCGATCCTTCATAAATCCATGCTGATATGGAGTTAAACATTTATTAACATTGAGATATTCCATAATAGTATCCCTTAAAAACCCTCCTAACATTTTACCCACAACTGATGTTTAGCTTACTGGCCTATAGTTTCCAGGTTCCCTTTTTGAATTGCACACTGCTGTTTTTTTCAGATGGAAGGAGAAAGTCCCCATTCTGCCAAGCTGGGACAGTCTTAATGGTTGGACCCCCACTGATCTAGAAGACATCATCTGGTCTGCGGATAGACGATAAAATTCTTGTAACCAGAATAGCCTTTTAATTAATTTTGAAGAACACATGTTCATGAAATGATTAAATTCCGATCTGAGTTACAGAGAAACAATTAAATTTTTATTGGTCAACTGGTAGGAAATGTGTCTGTCTGTTGACTAAGCTCTTAAGTAACAATTACTCCGCTGTTTGACTTCCCTGCAGCACGTGTTCTTTCACAATCTATTGGCGACACACACCTATTAAGAATACATGTTTGTTAAGGGACTCATATTAATGAATCAGATAATGAAGAGTGTTAATAGATACTGGCACCGTATAGTACAGAAGATGACTCTAGTAGATCATAAATTCTAAATTGTTTTCTACTAATGAAACATTTTGAAGGGAACTATGCAACATTCCATGAAATATTTTTTTATTTAATAATATTTGGAACTTTTCCATTTATCAACTGCTGGTATAAATGGAGGATAGCTTTTTCAGCTCACCTGGTGAGGTGCATCCTCCAAGCCCAATGTTTGGGTGGGCAAATGGGCCATGGGCGTCAGTGCAGCAGGCAGGTGAGACATTCGTAAAATGGGAGGTACAAGCACTGAAGGAACGGATAAGTGATGAGGGGAGCAAAGTCTGGGTCTGGGACAAGTGTGTAACAATAGCTAATTTGTACCAACTCCAATATACTGCATGAATTTGGTGTCAGTTTCACTTGATTGAATAGGTAATATTTTTTGCACATGAAAGTAAAAGAGTTTTAAGTACTTGAAACTGCGTAATAACACAAGCGTTTGCCTAAACAGCGCACTTGTAAGATGCCCAAACACTTGAGGAATTTTACCCAAACCTGCCAATTTTTATAGGATCAAACAACAAATGTGCATAGGTTGTTGGCACTATACAACAACTGCAGATGTTAAGGGAAGGATGGTCATGCTGCATTTCAATCTTCCACAGTGGTGTGAAACAGTATTTGCCCCCTTCCTGATTTCTTATTCTTTTGCATGCTTGTCACACTTAAATCTTTCATATCACTAAACAAATTTAAATATTAGACAAAGATACCACAAGTAAACACAAAATGCAGTTTATAAATGAAGGTCTTTCGTATTAAGGGAAAAATAAATCCAAACCTACAGGGCCCTGTGTGAAAACGTTATTGCCCTTAAACCTAATAGCTGGTTGGGCAACCCTTAGGAGCAATAACTACAGTCAGGCGTTTGCAATAACTGGCAATGAGTCTTTTACAACTCTCTTAAAGGGGTTATCCGGCTTATTTTGCTTTTTTTATTATTTACACTATTGGGCTATATTGGGGCAGGTAAGTAGATAGTGACCACTTACCTGCCCTGCTGTCAGCCCCTCTCCCCCGGCTCAGAATGGTCATATGACCGCTCCTGCTGTGATTTTGCTACTTCCGGTCATTTCATGTCAACATGGGCAGGACCATGTTGACATGCAAATCTGCCACTGCATGTTGCCGCCCTGCTGGGCTGTACAGTGCGATGAGCCCCGCACCCCTCCCTATGCGCCGCTATCTCTGCCCTGTATGTGCTGGACAAACACAGGGTTACCATCTCTGTCTAGGACACCGTAGCGCTGTTTTCCCAACAGTGTCCTCAGCTCATTATGTTGTATGGTGTCTGGGCAACTGTGACCCCCCTCCCCCGTGCGCTGTCTCTGTGATGAATGCAGCCTCCCGTGCTCCTCACTTCTGAATACAGTCAGAAGCAGGGATGTCACCTGACACCAGCGAACAACAGCTCTGAACTCTGTATAGGACACTGCAATCATCACAGCACGGAGAAGAGACAGCATGCTGCATGGGTGAGAAGGGAGAGCGAGCAGGGGGGGCAGAGAAGAGCATGCACGGCTGACAGAGTGGGGGGGCAGAGAAGAGCATGCACGGCTGACAGAGTGGGGGGGCAGAGAAGAGCGTGCACGGCTGACAGAGTGGGGGGCAGAGAAGAGAGTTCATGGGTGACACAGCAGGGGGGCAGAGATGAGACTTCATGGGGGTGAGAGACAGGGGAGTGCTGGGGGGCAGAGGAGACAGTGCAGTGGGAGAGAAGAGATTGCATGAGGGGGGATTATGTATAATATATTATATAGCTCTAGGTGTGTGTGTCCTATAGACTCACATTAGGGGCTATATATAATTTTCATTACATAGTACTCATTTATCTATCAGGTGCTGGGGAAGAGAATACTGACAGGGAATGTGTGTGCAGAGGTCGGGCAGAGGGCGGGGCTGCACAGTGAGGCCGGGCGGTGCCAGCTGTGAATGTGGGTTTGGCAGTCAAACATGTCATGTTAGGTTGTGCAGAATGTAAACAAAGAGTTGCAGAGAATAAAGTGAAAAATCAAGAGAAACAAAAGTTAGAAAACAAAAAAAATAATGTAGGGGGTGTTTTATATGACAATACAGCACAGATTAACTTTTTTTTTTTTTTTAAGTTTATGTCGGACAACTCCTTTAAGGGATTTTGGCCCACTCACCTTTGCAGAATTGTTGTAATTCAGTCACATTGGAGGGTTTCTGAGTAAAATCCACCTTTTTACGGTCATGTCACAGCATGTCAATTGGATTAAGGTCAGGACTTTAACTGGACCACTCCAAAATCTTAATTTTGTTTTTCTTAAGCTATTCAGAGGTGGACCTGCTGGTGTGTTTTGGATAATTGTCATGCTGCATAACCCAAGTGTGCTTAAGCTTGAGGTTGCGAACATATGACATATGGCCAGACGTTCTCCTCCAGGATTTTTTGGTAGACAGCAGAATTCATGCTCTATTTACCACAACAAGTCTTCCAGGTCCTCAAGCAGCAAAATAGCCCCAGACCATCACACTGCCACCTCTATATTTTACTGTTGGTATGATGTTCCTTTTCTGAAATGCTGTGTTAATTCTATGCCAGATGCAATGGGACATACCTTTCTCTCGTCAGTCCACAGAGTGTTCTACCAAAAGTCTTGGGGATTATCAAGATGTTTTCTGGCAAAACTGAAATAAGCTTTTCTGTTCTTTTTCCTCAGCAGTGGTTTTTGTCTAAGAACTCTACCATGCAGGACATTTTGGCCACTCTCTTTCTTATGATGGAGTCATGAACACTGACCTTAACTCAGGCAAGTGAGGGATGCTTTTTTGAATATTGTTGTGTGGTCTTTTTTGACCTCTTTGATGAGTCGTTGCTGCACTGTTGGGTAATTATGGTCAGCTGGCCACTCCTGGGAGGTTCACCACTGTTCCATGTTTTCGTCATTTGTGGATAATGGCTCTCATTGTGCTTCGTCGAAGTCTCAAAGCTTTAGAAATGGCTTCATAACCTTTTACGTACTGATAACTCTCAATTACCTTCTTTTTCATTTGTTCCTGAATTTCTTTGGATCACAGCATGATGTCTAGTTTTTGAGAATCTTTTGGTCTACTTCACTTTGTCAGTCAGGTCCTGTTTAAGTGATTTCTTGACTAAGAATAGGTGTAGCAATACTCAAGCCTAGGTGTGGCTAAGGAAATGGAACTCAGCTACCCAAAGATGTGATAAAGCACAGTTAATTTATGTTTTAAGTGGGGTGGGAGAGGGGGCACCATCACTTTCATACAGGGCTCTGTAGGTATGGATTTTTTTCCCCTTTATAATAAAGACCTTCATTTATAAGCTGCATTTGGTGTTTACTTGTGTTATTTTTGTCAAATATTTAAATTTGTTCGTTGAGCTGAAACATTTAGAAGTGACAAGCATGCAAACAAATAAGAAATCAGGAAGGGGTCAAACACTTTTATACACCACTGTACGTGTCACTGGAGTAAATCCACCGCTAGAGGATTCTGGTAGTGGCTCATTGCCATCCCCATTGTAGACAGATAAATACTTGGTCAATTCAAGAGTACATGTTTAGGGGGGGAGACAAACTAAGTAACTGTTGTCCAAATGAGAATTCAACCTGCAGCTTATCAACCACTTTGGCACCACTTGTTTAACTCACAGTCAGACAAGGGGATGTGTGGCATACAGCGCAACACAGAACTTACAACGGGGGATGGTAAAGGGTAGGAAGGCCCTTACTGTAAGGAGAGTGGAGATGGGTCACCACCTGACACTAACATGTTTCTGCATCCTGAGCTCCCTAACATCCCTAAGTGGGTACTCCCCCTCCCCCCTTTACCGCCATCACATGCCAGGCCAACACCAAGGCTGCAGCCATTTCACTGCTGCAGCCTAACTCCAAGCCTACATGCAGCACAGCTCCAAGAGCTTCAACAGGCTTCCTCCTTCAACAGTGGTCAGTTCAGAATGATTTCTATTTCTATAATTGGCATCAGATGATGGGACATTTGACTATTTAAAGGGAATGGAAGTGGTCACAAAGTGGTTGTACCTGAGATGAAGTAATATAAACTACCAGCAATAAAAAAAAAGTCCTTACCCCTTACTGCACTAAAAGAAAACAAAATGTTTAATATCCAAGGCAATGTGAGACTCAGATACCAAACCTGTCACAAGTCTATGCAGGACAGGAGACACACGTGACATTCCCCCTGCATGCATTCCGGCATTTGGGTGCGTTCACATTAGAGTATAGCTAGTGTATAACTCAGACAAATCCTATCCTATATATTATCAGATAGCACTCACTGTAAGGTTATACTATGGAGCTGTGCCAATCAGTGCTTTTTATCTCATGCCGATTCGACATGAGAAAAAAAGTTGCTGCATGCTGTGATTGGAAGTGTATATTGGATGGCGTGCACCCATTCAAGTTTATGAGTGCGTGTAAAACATCGGACTACACTCAAATGTCATCAGAGTGCAGTCTGCTATACGCCGACAAAGACAATGGAGAAGATGGAGAAATGAAGTTCTCCATCCGATTCTCTCACATGAGAAAAGATACGCTTGTGTGACCATACCCCTAAAGCACCACTCCAGCGTGTTTTATTTTCAGTTCTGGTATAGTGCTTTAAATGTAAACCCCCTGTCCTATACTCACCTTCCTGTGGCTTCATCTTCTACCAATGCCGCTCCAATCCTTCGGTGCTATCTTTTGATAGAAGTTACGTCACAAGCTCTCAATGCATTTCTATTAGAGCCAGAACAAGGCTGTCATAGAGTTTTGACCTTTGGCACACTCAATGAAAACCTGGAGCGCACAGGCTGGGGACAAATCACCGGTGACAGAGCGGAGCAACAGCAATAGAAGGTGAAGCTGCCGGAAGGTGAGTATAATACAGGAGTTAGGGGACTTAAATTTAAAACAGCACTTCAGCGGTGCAATAAAAGAAAACGCTAGAGTGGTGCTTTAAAGAGGATCACTGATAATTCTAAGATTCTAGCCTTCTTGCTGTGCTGTTTACAGTGTACACCTGGGTATGAAAACACACAAACCCGGCTTGTTTTCTTCTGGTTCATGACCCATTGTAAACCTGGCAGACTGAGTGACCGGTCTTGTTCTTTTTCTTGTTTATGATGCTGCTCCTTAGCCTGATAGTCGAGAATACCTTTAACATCATTCATTTGATTTTTTTTTTGTGTTCATTTTTTCCTCCTCCTTTTCCAAGAGTCATAACTTTTTTTATTCTCAGAAATTTACCATACGAGCCCCTGTGTTTTGTAGGACGAGTTATATTTTTGAATGACACAATTCTTTTACCAAACAATTTACTGGATAAATGGGAAAAAATTCCAAGGTTGGTGGAATGCTGAAATATTAATGCAATTCCACCACTATTTTTTAGGTTTTGTTATTATAGCATTCATGGTATGGTGTAAATGACCTGGCAATATGATTTTCCAAATCAGTCTGATTACAGGAATACCACACTTGTATAGATGTTTTATTATTATTTTCATTTTTTAAAAAAAATGAGAAATTTATACAAAATAAATGTTCTGAGACCTGTAACATTTTTATTCTTTTAGTCCATAGAGCTGGGTCAGAGCTTATTTTCTGCAGAATGAGATCATTATTTTATTGATACCATTTTGGTTTGCATACAATGTTTTTCTTGCTTCTTAAGGCTGCTTTACACACAGTGACATCGCTATCGATGTCGCTGGTGAAAGCATCCGCCCCCGTCGGTTGTGCGTAACGGGCAAATCGCTGCCCGTGGCGCACAACATCGCTAGGACCCGTCACACATACTTACCTGCCTAGCGACGTCGCTGTGGCCGGTGAACCGCCTCCTTTCTAAGGGGGCGGTTTGTTTGGCGTCACAGCAGCGTCACTAAGCAGCCGCCCAATAGAAGCGGAGGGGCGTAGATGAGTGGGCCGAACATCCCGCGCACCTCCTTCCTTCCTCATTGCGGGCGGCCGAAGGTATGATGATGTTCCTTGTTCCTGCGGTGTCACACATACCATCCTTCCCGGGATCCCCATCCAGAGCAGCGGTGGTGCTAACAGATCACCACAACCGTGGGTGGCGTCACGGACAATATACTTTATCCCAAAACCCAATCCCCTTTCACTCACGGGCGAGGAGCGCCGCTCGAGACCCCCCCGGGATCCGGCCCACCGCTCGAGCCACCACTGAGCAGCAGCAGCCGGACCCGAGCAGAGGGGTGAGCGCAGTGCTGACACCCTCCTCCCCGCCCGCGACAACTTGGCGTCACGAACAGGATCCTACCGCTCTGCCGTTGGGTAGAGGTGCGCCTTGTGACCGCCGGAGGTGTCCGGCCGAAAAATTTGTAAAACCGCCATCTTGGGCGCGAAAATTTCCCGCTCAAGCGTCTTCCCCGAGCAGGAAAGGCGCGAAAGTGGAGCCCCGCCCCCTGAAGAAGGAAGTGCTAAAAAGAAGCTAAGGGGGACGGGATGGCGTCCGGCCGCATGTGAACCGCGGCTGTGGAAGCAGGGACGCCAGGACTCTGCCAACATTTGGTTCCTGGAAGAGGCCGCCACAGTGATGCACCGACCCGTTACCCTTGTTACCTGTAGCGGAGCCCGCAGCGTCTGTGGGGGAGGACCCAGACCTGGGGTCCCCAGGCCTCACCTTTGCCACCGCCCTGCCATCGGCCCCGGCAGTCCGCCCGGCCGCGACGGAGATGACGACGGCTCCGGCAGTCCGCCCGGCCGCAACGGCAGCGAAGTACCGGTTCCGTTGACCAATCTGGAGCCGTTCCTGGACTTGGGGACAAGGGGTGCTGCCTGGGTTTTAGGGGCAGCATCAGGGCCAGGTTGCTTGGGTGGGAGAGAGCGGAAACCGTGACCGTGAACCGTTTTGCAACGTTTAAGTAAAGTGCCTCCCGTTATGGGAAGAAGTAATAAAAATGTATATATGTTACCGTTTTACTTTTATATATTTACAGAAAATAAAACCGCTCGAGACCCCCCCCGGGATCCGGCCCACCACTCGAGCCACCACTGAGCAGCAGCAGCCGGACCCGAGCAGAGGGGTGAGTGCAGTGCTGACACCCTCCTCCCCACCCGCGACACCTCTACATATCTGCAGAACATCTTGCATCCCTACGCAGCCTCCACTGCTATAATCACCAGGGCCTGAAGACCTCTTACATTTGAGCTGCATTCTGTAGCTGGATCCAGACTGGTAATTGGACATAATAGGATTATGGGATTAATACTGCAGGTAAATCCTGTTTCTACTACAGGAGAAATACAAGCAAACTCAGACCAAGTTTGGTTTATTGAACAGTGTAAAAAAAGTTAATACAATCAGACATTTCTTACAAGTTAACTGTGCAAACAACATCCTAAATTCCGTGTCTTTTTTAATGTTATAGGGGTTGTACAGAATTTCAAACCAGGGATACAAAGTTTGAGAGACCATAAATATGAACCACAATTCTGTCGAACCTGGGTTAAAAAAATCACTACAGTAACAATAAACGCACATCTATGCCAAAACAAAGTAATCATTTAGTTTCTAGAAACAGCGCCACTATTGTTAGTTGGCTGTATCCGATATTGCAGCTTAGCTCTTTTCATAACAACGTGAATGAGGCACAATACTAGATGCAGTGATTGGACATGAATGGCTCTGGAAGAACTAATGGAATATTAATATACTAACTGCAGTCCCCAGGTTACCAACTAGATACTCTCTGTAGGTTTGTTTGTAACCCAGATATGTAAGTTGGAACAGAGCCATCCGGTGCCCTGTTTCCACCGCTGTGTGACGCATCTTTGGCCTCCGCACTATATACTGGGACTTCTTGCCATGTCCAGGCTTTTGAGGTTACTACAGGTCAAATGGTTGGAACGTCAATGGGAATTTTGGCTCCTGGCCATGGCCATAAGTCTTGGAAAAATGGCATGTGTCCTGCGTCCAGGCCAGAGCTTATTGCACGTCATATAAACTTTCAATGATAACGCACCCTTAAGGCTGCTTTCACACAAGTTTTTTTGCATCAGGCACAATCCGGCTCAAAAACCTATGCAACGGATGCGGCGAAAAAAACGGATCCGGTCCATACGTTTTTCCATGAGGCCTGTTTGTTTTTGATGGATGCGGCTTGATACTGAGCATGCGCATCCGGCGTCCATAGGCTTGCATTGTTAATCACGCCGCATCGCACCAGATCTGGCGCAATGCGGTTTTTCACATGCACAAAAAAAAGTGCAAAAACCGGACGCAACGCAAGGCCATGCGGCACAATACGGCGCTAGTGCAAGTCTATGCAGAAAAAAACGCAACGGCGGAAAACAAAAAACGGTTGTGTTTTTTCTGCAAAGCGCCGTATTGTGCCGCTCAGCAAAAAACGGATGTGTGAAAGCAGCCTATGATGCACAGTGGGCTCCGGCCTGGACGCAGTCAAGAGTCTTAGTACATAGAGAAGAAGCCGGAGTTGTGACGCTCGATAGCGGAAAGAAGAGGACCAGACAGCAGTCAAAGAGGGCAGAGGTACTGCCCAGTTGTCAATTTATTCATACATTTCCAAAAGGAATGGCAGAGAAATAGCATAAAGTGGAGATCAATTAAAAACTACTCCAGCATTGTTATCTCAATAGGTGTACAAATACTTACTTAGGCTGTGTGCACACGTTGCGTTTTTTACCGCGGAAACGCTGCATTTTGAACCGCAGCGTTTCAGTGGCAAATTGCATGCGTTCAGCTTTCCCAGCAAAGTGTATGGGAAAGCTGAAAAATCAGTGCACACGCTGCGTTTCTTTCCGCAGCGTTTTGGATGCCAAAAATCGGTGCGGAAAGAAAAGCAGCATGTCACTTCTTTTGTGCGGTGTGGCTGCGTTCTCTCCCCCATTGAAATCAATGATGTGGGGTCAGAACGCAGCTACACCGCATGGACCTGCTTTTTTGTTGCGGTCCGCAGGCTTTGTCGGCACGCCAGAACGCAGGCATTTACCTGGAAGTGAGGTCAAGAGGTTTCCTGTTGACCTCACTTCCTGGCAAAGCCCCCGGTGTCGCCAAAGTGCCCGCCCCGACCCCTGACCCCCCTCCCGAAAATCCAACAGGAATGTTGTGTCACAGGTAAGCCGAGAGTCCCTGCTTAAAGGCAGTCTGATTATTATTTATATATTTTTATAGAAGATGTTGGGGACATAGTTTGTGACACTTACTAATGCATAAATAATTCAAGATCTCTTCCTTTGTGAATTACTGCCGCTTGTTAATGCATCTTACCTCACAGACTGCACAGATAAATCTGTTCTCAAAATACCCGCTGATGGAGGAGCATGTGACCAGACCTGTCCATCAGGCTCCATCAATAGAAAAACACTGCACATGGGAAAACTGTTTCCAATTGGGTGGAGGTTATTGGGCAGGTCACATGCTCCTCCACCAGTAGCCATTTTGTGTACAGTAGATATGTTCAGTCTGTGAGGAAGTAGAACCTGTGTTACTGACATATAAGAATGTGCCACAAAGTCATGTCCTTAGTATATTAAAATAAGGCCCATTTCTCACTGCGTTCTAACCTACGCTCAATGGTCCCGTCGAGGATTCCAGACAAACGAAAATGGGTTTTGGATGCATGCACCGATGGGACCATTGACGATAATGGTGTAGATGGAGTCACTGTCTGCTCTGTCATACACCATTTTCAGGCTTACACTCTTTCTGGAGGCAGACATCCAAACTTAGTAGACTACGTCTGGGTGCCCGCCTTCAGAAAGCGTATACACCCGAAAATGGTGCATGACAGAGCACCCGGTCACTCCGTCTGCACCATTATAGTCAATGGCCCCATCGGCACATACATCTGAAGCCCGTTTTAGAGGGAGGGGGTAGTTTGGGCGGAAGCCCCGATGGGACCACTGGACGTAGGTCAAAATGCAGTGTGAAAGCAGACTAAGAAAGTAAATAGCCCTTTTAACTTCCATTAGTTACTTCAGCTGTAGTAATTTGATACTATGAATAAACCTCAATCATTTTTATAACGCGTAGCAGTAGCTTTTTTTGGGGGGGGTTATAGTTACTTAGAGGAAAAATAGAAAGAAGCCAATCACAAGGATCGGGAAGTGAGTAATGAAAGACAATTTCATTTTAAATAACATTTTCCAGGCAAGGACGAGGCAGAGAGATAGCACATGTTCTGATATTCCAGACAACTACTATAGCCGTCATCCTGGGAGAGTATTCCAGCTTACAGTAAACAGAACATTGACTCATTTGGTAAGGGGAAACGGTTTTCATGACATGTCTGCTTTAGTCAGTACTTACATTCCCCATGAAATAACAATTTTGAGACTTTTTTTTTTAGAGGTGGTCCACTACATAGCATAATGGCCACATTGATGTAATGGAGGGAAAGAAGGTTTTTTTCTGAATACCTTCTTTTTCCAATTCAGCCTATGAGTGGCGCTATTGCTGTCCGCTCATCCCCATCAAGTGACCTGGGCTGCTGTGATATCTGGTGTCCGGTGAGGTCATGCTAACTTTTGGAATTGGAAGTTGACCCGGCATCACCAACATAGGACCCAGTCTCCCTGAGTGACTGGTCTGTGGGCAGAGTTTCATTCACCTCTTAAAAGCTGTATTATACGCCAGTGTGAGCGTACCCTAATTCTGTATCTCCTCTGTTATTCCTCCTGGAAAGATCTCCATTCAACTGAATGTTCTCATTCTCTTTCTTAATTGTAACACTACATGACAGAACCAGCACAGATTGGACAGTGATAAATACCATATAGATGTCAGTTTGTTTACACATTTATTGAGGAATCAGGGAACAGCACGATGAGATGTAGAATCGTTATTTTCTGCAGAAATAGTATTTAGCCAAACAGATACGTAATGAGAGCTGATGAGCTCCCAAGTCCAGATGCACACATTGCAGGCTATAGCTGTTTTCCACCTTTAGCTGCCTTATGACATTGTTCTGTAACACCGTCTGGTTCTTCCACTATTGGAATATCCTCGGGATCTGGAGTCTCTTCTGTAGCAACAATCTCCTCCACACGCGGTTTTACTAGTTCTAATGACAAAACAATAATTGAGTCTTCACTTCTTTTTATATCCTTATGTTATATTTCCAAAGAACATTCATCTTTTTTGCTACTAAAACTTCTTTGTAATATTTTACAGTCTTGTACCTGACTTTATCTAATATATAAAGCTGAGTGTATGCATGTATGTGTGTATGTATGTGTGTATGTCCGCTAAAGGAATCCGCACCGTCGCATTTACAATCACAACATTTTCCACAGACACTCCATGTGACTCCGGGAACGTCATAGACTATATTTTGACAGGAAAATTTAAGCCCGCGCTTTACAGTTACTCTCCAACAAACCTGCCTCCATTAAAGTCAATGGAGCTACAAGCTATAGGTTATTAATAGGAGCTGTGAGTGGTTGCTATAGGAACTTAACACATTCATAGTATAACAAGCTTATGTGTGAGGTAATAAGATGTCGTTAGAGAAACAGAAAGAGACAGACAGACATAGGCACAGACAGAGTAAGAGGCAGACAGGGAAAGGGAAAGTGACAGAGAGACAGAGACAGACAGTCAAAGAGACAGAGGTAGACAGAGACAGACAGGGAAAGAGACGGATAGAGAGAGACAGACAGACATACAGTTAGGTCCAGAAATATTTGGACAGTGACACAAGTTTTGTTATTTTAGCTGTTTACAAAAACATGTTCAGAAATACAATTATATATATAATATGGGCTGAGAGTGCACACTCCCAGCTGCAATATGAGAGTTTTCACATCCAAATCGGAGAAAGGGTTTAGGAATCATAGCTCTGTAATGCATAGCCTCCTCTTTTTCAAGGGACCAACAGTAATTGGACAAGGGACTCTAAGGGCTGCAATTAACTCTGAAGGCGTCTCCCTTGTTAACCTGTAATCAATGAAGTAGTTAAAAGGTCTGGGGTTGATTACAGGTGTGTGGTTTTGCATTTGGAAGCTGTTGCTGTGACCAGACAACATGCGGTCTAAGAAACTCTCAATTGAGGTGAAGCAGAACATCTTGAGGCTGAAAAAAAAGAAAAAATCCATCAGAGAGATAGCAGACATGCTTGGAGTAGCAAAATCAACAGTCGGGTACATTCTGAGAAAAAAGGAATTGACTGGTGAGCTTGGGAACTGAAAAAGGCCTGGGCGTCCACGGATGACAACAGTGGTGGATGATCGCCGCATACTTTCTTTGGTGAAGAAGAACCCGTTCACAACATCAACTGAAGTCCAGAACACTCTCAGTGAAGTAGGTGTATCTGTCTCTAAGTCAACAGTAAAGAGAAGTCTCCATGAAAGTAAATACAAAGGGTTCACATCTAGATGCAAACCATTCATCAATTCCAAAAATAGACAGGCCAGAGTTAAATTTGCTGAAAAACACCTCATGAAGCCAGCTCAGTTCTGGAAAAGTATTCTATGGACAGATGAGACAAAGATCAACCTGTACCAGAATGATGGGAAGAAAAAAGTTTGGAGAAGAAAGGCAACGGCACATGATCCAAGGCACACCACATCCTCTGTAAAACATGGTGGAGGCAACATGATGGCATGGGCATGCATGGCTTTCAATGGCACTGGGTCACTTGTGTTTATTGATGACATAACAGCAGACAAGAGTAGCCGGATGAATTCTGAAGTGTACCGGGATATACTTTCAGCCCAGATTCAGCCAAATGCCGCAAAGTTGATCGGACGGCGCTTCATAGTACAGATGGACAATGACCCCAAGCATACAGCCAAAGCTACCCAGGAGTTCATGAGTGCAAAAAAGTGGAACATTCTGCAATGGCCAAGTCAATCACCAGATCTTAACCCAATTGAGCATGCATTTCACTTGCTCAAATCCAGACTTAAGACAGAAAGACCCACAAACAAGCAAGACCTGAAGGCTGCGGCTGTAAAGGCCTGGCAAAGCATTAAGAAGGAGAAAACCCAGCGTTTGGTGATGTCCATGGGTTCCAGACTTAAGGCAGTGATTGCCTCCAAAGGATTCGCAACAAAATATTGAAAATAAAAATATTTTGTTTGGGTTTGGTTTATTTGTCCAATTACTTTTGACCTCCTAAAATGTGGAGTGTTTGTAAAGAAATGTGTACAATTCCTACAATTTCTATCAGATATTTTTGTTCAAACCTTCAAATTAAACGTTACAATCTGCACTTGAATTCTGTTGTAGAGGTTTCATTTCAAATCCAATGTGGTGGCATGCAGAGCCCAACTCGCGAAAATTGTTTCACTGTCCAAATATTTCTGGACCTAACTGTAGATACAGACAGAGTAAGAGGCAGACAGGGAAAGGGAAAGAGACAGAGAGACAGAGAGAGACAGACAGTCAAAGAGACAGAAGCATACAGACACAGACAGACAGGGAAAGAGACAGGAAAAGAGACAGAGAGAGAAACAGACAGTCAAAGAGACAGAGGCAGACAGACACCGACAGGGAAAGAGACAGAGACCGGGAAAAAGACAGAGACCGGGAAAGAGACAGACAGGTAAAGAGACAGACAGGGAAGAGACAGACAGGGAAAGAGACAAAAACAGGGAAAGAGACAGAGACAAGGAAAAAGACAGGGAAAGAGACAGACAGATGTGGAAAGATACACTACCAACCATTGTATCTGGAACAATTTCAAGGCTGCCAACACTTCCTGCCATGATTGTATATATATATATATATATATATATATATATATATATACATGCATGTAAAGCGCTGTGGAATTAATAGCGCTATATAAATGAATAAACATATATATACAGTGCCTACAAGTAGTATTCAACCCCCTGCAGATTTAGCAGGTTTACACAGTCGGAATTAACTTGGCATTGTGACATTTGGACTGTAGATCAGCCTGGAAGTGTGAAATGCACTGCAGTAAAAAAGAATGTTATTTCTTTTTTATTTTTTTTTTAAATTGTGAAAAGTTTATTCAGAGGGTCATTTATTATTCAACCCCTCAAACCACAAGAATTCTGTTTGGTTCCCCTAAAGTATTAAGAAGTATTTCAGGCACAAAGAACAATGAGCTTCAAATGTTTGGATTAATTATCTCTTTTTCCAGCCTTTTCTGACTAATTAAGACCCTCCCCAAACTTGTGAACAGCACTCATACTTGGTCAACATGGGAAAGACAAAGGAGCATTCCAAGGCCATCAGAGACAAGATCGTGGAGGGTCACAAGGCTGGCAAGGGGTACAAAACCCTTTCCAAGGAGTTGGGCCTACCTGTCTCTACTTTTGGGAGCATCATCCAGAAGTGGAAGGCTTATGGAACTACTGTTAGCCTTGCACGGCCTGGACAGCCTTTGAAAGTTTCCACCCGTGCCGAGGCCAGGCTTGTCCGAAGAGTCAAGGCTAACCCAAGGACAACAAGGAAGGAGCTCCGGGAAGATCTCATGGCAGTGGGGACATTGGTTTCAGTCAATACCATAAGTAACGTACTCCACCGCAATGGTCTCCGTTCCAGACGAGCCCGTAAGGTACCTTTACTTTCAAAGCGTCATGTCAAGGCTCATCTACAGTTTGCTCATGATCACTTGGAGGACTCTGAGACAGACTGGTTCAAGGTTCTCTGGTCTGATGAGACCAAGATCAAGATCTTTGGTGCCAACCACACACGTGACGTTTGGAGACTGGATGGCACTGCATACGACCCCAAGAATACCATCCCTACAGTCAAGCATGGTGGTGGTAGCATCATGCTGTGGGGCTGTTTCTCAGCCAAGGGGCCTGGCCATCTGGTCCGCATCCATGGGAAGATGGATAGCACGGCCTACCTGGAGATTTTGGCCAAGAACCTCCGCTCCTCCATCAAGGATCTTAAGATGGGTCATCATTTCATCTTCCAACAAGACAACGACCCAAAGCACACAGCCAAGAAAACCAAGGCCTGGTTCAAGAGGGAAAAAAACAAGGTGTTGCAGTGGCCTTGTCAGTCTCCTGACCTTAACCCAATTGAAAACTTGTAGAAGGAGCTCAAGATTAAAGTCCACATGAGACACCCAAAGAACCTAGATAACTTGGAGAAGATCTGCATGGAGGAGTGGGCCAAGATAACTCCAGAGACCTGTGCCTGCCTGATCAGGTCTTATAAAAGACGATTATTAGCTGTAATTGCAAACAAGGGTTATTCCACAAAATATTAAACCTAGGGGTTGAATAATAATTGACCCACACTTTTATGTTGAAAATTTATTAAAATTTAACTGAGCAACATAACTTGTTGGTTTGTAAGATTTATGCATCTGTTAATAAATCCTGCTCCTGTTTGAAGTTTGCAGGCTCTAACTTATTTGCATCTTATCAAACCTGCTAAATCTGCAGGGGGTTGAATACTACTTGTAGGCACTGTATATATATATATATATATATATATATATATATATATATATATATATATGTTTGTGAACAATTTTTGAGAGAAAAAAGGATTATTCTTCATATAAAAAGTCTTAGATCTTTGAGTTCTGCTCATGAAAAATGAGAGCAAAAGCTGTAGTGTTGCATTTATATTTTTGATATGTGTGTGTATATATATATATAGAGAGAGAGAGAGAGCTCGTTTACTGCTATCCATTAATATTTCTATTATATGTTTAGCATATAATTGTGCTTTATTCACTCCTGGTATATTGTGTGTGTTTCATTTTTTGGTGTTATATATTTAAGTTGAAGAAAGACAGTGAAGTCTATTAGTGTACAGATCCGTATAACTCTTACCCTTATCAGATTCCTTTTTGACGTGTAGACCTGGTAAAATGGAAATAGGAAAGATATAAGCATCTATAAAAAACAGTTCAAGAGAAAAACAAACTGATTACTAAATAGTAAACTGTACTAAGAATTGTGTGAAGGGAAGGAGGAAAGCTGGACATTGGTTGTCATATTTAAGGCGAATTTTAACATACAGGTTTGTTAAGGCTAAGTTCACACATCTTGTGTTTTGCATCAGTCACAATCCGTCGCCTTGGGGAATTACGGTAACCTTCAAAATATTTTGCAGGAATCCTGTATTTCCCCATAGACTTCTATTAGCGACGGATTGCGACTGATGACCCTGCGTTGCATCCGCTGCGTCGCGGTCCGTCGTTTTTGACTGACCGCCGAGCGGGGAGTAACGCAGAATGTAACGTTTTTCGGGCCGTCAAAATTAACGCGCCGCGCAGGAATCCGTCGCCATCCGTCAAGCTTGTAATGCATGTCTATGGTGCTGGATTCCGTCGTAATCCGTCTTACAACGGAATCCAGCGCAGGATTCCGTCATGCTCTACTGAGCATGCCCAGCATGCTTGGCACGCCCACTGGGCTGTCCCAAACACAGACGGATCATGACTGATCCGTCAAAAAACGGACGCACAGCGGATGTAACGGACGCAACTGATCCGTTTTTTCACAGGATTCCTGTGAAAGGAATCCTGTGAAAAACACATCAGTTGCATCAGTTGACATCTTGAAAATGACTGATCCGTTGCTGACGGACCTGACGGATTGAAAACACAGGATGTGTGAACTTAGCCTAAAGCAAACCTGTCAGAATTGGTAGGGTTACCTGCATTGCTAATTACCTTGCTGAATAAGGTAGTAAAAGATAAGCTGTGCAAAATAAGCATTAAAATATACTCCTTTATTAATAGACCTAAAAAGAGCAACGTTAATTAGTCTAGTACAATCAAGTCAAATTCAATAAGCCAATCACTATCTAAGGTGAAAACACCATGGCCACTTAGGTTAGCCAATTAAGGACATACCCGCGAGGGGTCCTATCTAGTGATGGCCACAAGAAAAAATAAACACAAGAAAAAAACTAAACAAACAAAACCAAAAAGTGATGTTGCTAAGAGCAAAGGACAGTGGTCCAATTGACAAAAAACACAACATAAGAAATAATACCTAAAAAAACAAATCAATATGCATTTATCTCACTGACAGTGGTCAGTCATACAGATACGTAAATACGCAATAGATTTTTAGGTATTATAAAAGGAATGGTCTCACCCAGTCCCTTTTCGTGTGAGGTCATGCAGTCTCTTGATCCCGAGCAGTAGAGTCGTCCATCATATACTAACCCTGCCACTCCTTGGGTACAAAAAAAGAAATGACTGCTGCCCCAAGCTTCCGTCCTCACAAGGACGGACCACAACTAGGTCTCAAGCTGGACCCCTATGCTGACCCTGATGACATCCCGACATCCCGACGCGTTTCGTCACTCAGACTCCTCAGGAGACATAATAATTGTCAGTCAGGTCCTTGCTGCCAGCCCTCACCAAAAATCAACTTTGAATCTTTATGTAAATAAAGCTGCAAGTGCACTAAAGGAGGACCATTTTCTGGGTAAGGCTAAGTTCACACACTGCGTTTTTTTGACGCTGCGTTTTTGTGCGTTTTTTGCGGCAAAAACCGCACAAAAACGCACCCGCGTAAAAAAAACGCAACAAAAAACGCACGTGTTTTTGCCGCGATTTGGTGCGTTTTTTGCTGCGTTTTGCTGCGTTTTTGCTCACTGGGTCTTTATGCGTTTTTTATCAGTGAACTAAAAAAAAAGGTCTGATGTAATTTCCTTCTTCAATATGTTCTTCATTCTCCACTGGTGTATGCAGGAGAGCAGACAGCTGCAGAACTACAAGGCTCAGCATACTCCATCCAATAGTGTATGCAGGAGAGCAGACAGCAGCTGCAGAACTACAAGGCTCAGCATGCTCCATCCAGGACTGTATGCTGGAGGGAGAGTCAGGGGGAGCAGACCTACAAGGCTCAGCATCCTCCATCCAATAGTGTATGCAGGAGAGCAGACAGCAGCTGTCGAACTACAAGGCTCAGCATCCTCCATCCAATAGTGTATGCAGGAGAGCAGACAGCAGCTGTCGAACTACAAGGCTCAGCATCCTCCTTCCAGGACTGTATGCAGGATTTCTTTGCCCCCCCAAACAAAAAAAATGACGTGGGCTTCGCCATATTTTTGTATGCTAGCCGGGTACAGCAGGCAGGTACGGGCTGCTCCCAACCCCCAGCTGCCTATTTGTACCCGGCTGGGAACCAAAAATATAGAGAAGCCCTTTTTTTTAATTATTTCATGAATTTCATGAAATAATTAAAAAAAAATGACGTGAGCTTCGCCTAATTTTTGTGTCCAGCCGGGTACAACTAGGCAGCTGGGGATTGGAATCTACAGTGCAGGGTGCCCATGCTTTCTGGGCACCCCCGCTGCGAATTGCAGTCCGCAGCCACCCCAGAAAATGGCGCTTTCATAGAAGCGCCATCTTCTGGCGCTGTATCCAACTCTTCCAGCTGCCCTGATGCCGGGTGGCTCACTGGGTAATAATGGGGTTAGGGCTAGCTGTATATTATCAGCTGGCCCTAAGCCCGAAATTCATGGTGTCACGCCAATATTAGACAGGGCCACCATGAATTTCTAGTAAAGATAAAAAAACCACAACACACAATAAAATATTTTATTAGAAATAAAACACAACACAATTAGTGACTCCATCTTTATTGAAATAAAGAACGCCCCTCCGCAGTAATCCTGGGTCAAGGGTCCCACGCCGTCCAATCCGGATCCAATATCATCTGATCGATTTGCTGGAAGGCAAAGCGATCAGATGATGTGTCAGGATCAAGTGCCTGAATCACATCACACATCAGCTGATTGCATAAAAGCCGTTTATACAATCAGCAGATACCGGCAGCTCCTAGAGCGAGTCTGATCCCGTCCGATCGCTGCAGGAGCTGCCGGTAATCAGGGATGCAGTCTCCTGACGCATCCGCTGATAGGTTAAACTGGCCGGGCGCTGGTGTCAGCCTGAGACTTACGATCAGCTGACGCGTCAGGTGACTGCATCAGGTGATCGATCGCCAGGTCCTGCATCCTGCAGGCATACGTACCCGGGGAGACTGCACACACCCGGAGCGGCGGTACCGGGAGGAGATGGGAGCGGGCATGGCACCGGGAGTCTGCAGACAGGTAAGTATGACTTTTTTTTTTTCTACTGTTCACTTTTGATTTTGCAGCCGCTTCCACCTCCTGCCCGTACATGACGCCGCACTGCAGCATACATGCACAGGATGGGAGGTGGAAGCGGCGGTGACGGTACCGGGAGGATTCACGCTTCTGTGTTTACTGACAGAAGGAATCCTCTTCCTGTACATGTCACTTTACTACCTTCCTCCTGCGTTTATAGCTGCGTTTTTGGTCTTAGAAATGCACTAAAACGCACCAAAACGCACCTATTTGCGTTTCTCATTGCTGCTATGTGACTGTGATTAGCAGTCCCAATAGATGTCAATAAAGATCATTGTGGTGGCAGTAGATGAAAATAATGAGGCGTATCGGTGCACTTTCTAAAAATCAACCCATCCTCAGTGCACTTGCAGCTCCTTTTTACATAAGAATTCAAAGTTTATTTTTTAAGTAATAGATAATTACTTTGCCACCAGTCATGAAGGTCTTACACTACCTTAATAATAATAATAATAATAATAAAAAAAAGTTTATTTATATAACGCCAACATATTCCGCAGCACTTTACAATCAGGTGGGCGGTTGTACAGAGAAAAACAAAACGAAATAGTACATAATTCCACAACTACAGTAGGAATGAGGGTCTGTCTAGCTTTTCTGATTTTTAGATTTTTTCCTTTCTAGGATTTGCAGATATGTATTCCATTACATATAAACTTGGAACTGTTGATCTTTCTATGTCTTCTTCAAAAACCTAAAGGCCGTTTTACACGCGTCAATTTCTCGTGCGTTCGCATGTGCGATCGCACCCGCCTCCATCGTTTGTGCGACACGGGCAATTTGTTGCCCGTGTCGCACAAACTCACTAACCCCCGTCACACGTACTTACCTTCCAAACGACCTCGCTGTGGGCGGTGAACATCCTCTTCCTGAAGGGGGAGGGACGTTCGGCGTCACAGCGACGTCACACAGTGGCCGGCCAATAGAAGCGGAGGGGCAGAGATGAGCGGGGCGTAAACATCCCGCCCACCTCCTTCCTCCCTCATTGCCGGCGGCCGCAGGTAAGCTGCAGTTCATCGTTCCCGGGGTGACACACGGAGCGATGTGTGCTGCCTCGGGAACGATGAACAACCGGAGCACAGAAGGACGTTCGATTTTTTGAAAATGAGCGACATGTCAACGATAAATGATAAGGTGAGTATTTTTGCTTGTTCACAGTCGCTCATTTGTGTTACTCGCTACGATATGTCAAACGAGGCCGGATGTGCGTCACTAACGACGTGACCCCGACGACATATCGCTTGATATATCGTAGCGTGTAAAGCGGCCTTTAGACTTGTCACTTGGTCATAAAATTCATACAGAGTTCACACTCTAGCTATCGGATGTTGTGTAGATAATAGAAATGAGTGAATCTTCTGAAATTCAAATTTGCCAGCTGTGTCTATTTTTTGTATTTATTTCATACTGTATACAACTAATCAATTTTCAGTATTGTAAAGCTTCCAATTGCCCAGTAAAGAGGTGGTTAACATTTTGAAATCTCCTAGGATTGTACCAAACCCATTTTGAGCCCAACAACACAAACACACCATTAGTTATGTTCCTGTGATCTCAACATACATGGTAATGGTATACTCCATAGGGGAACCAGTGGTAAACGTTCTGTTTAACCCCTTCCCCAAACTGAACGTGCCAATACTTCCTATTTTGCAGTGCGAAATGGTATGTCTTGCCGATTGTGTGGGCACAGAAGCTATGCATGCACAATCACCACCAGGAGCTTGGCTTAAAGGGATGGTCCACTACTCAGCATTAGTGGCTCCATCGATGTAAAGCTCATAAAGAAGGCTTTTCTCAAATACCTTGTATGGTAAATTCTGACTCTGGTCGGCGCTATTGCGGTCCACTTATCCCCATCACATAGCGCCCGTGCTCCTTGACCTCTGAGATCCGGTGATGTCAATGTCAACTTCCAGTTGATCCGACATCACCGAGGTGGGCTCCAGTCTCCCTGAGTGACTGGGCTGTGGGTGGAGTTTCACCACTCATCATAGCCCAACATCTTGCGTGCTCTCTCCGTCGCTGCAGAGCACTGCAAGCAGGAGCAATGCTGGGTTGTGCCGAGTGGTAAAACTCCGCCCACAACTCAGTCACTCAGGGAGAATGGGGCTGGCCGCGGTGATGTCTGGTCAACTGGAAGTTGACGTGACATCACTGAATCTCAGAGGTCATGGAGCCCGGGGGTCACGTGATGGGGATGAGCAGACTGCAATAGCGCCAATCAGAGGCACAATTGACTACACAAGGTATTTGAGAAAAGCCTTCATTATGAGCTTTACATCAATGTGGCCACTAATGCTAAGTACAGTTAGGTCCAGAAATATTTGGACAGTGACACAATTTTCGCGAGTTGGGCTCTGCATGCCACCCCATTGGATTTGAAATGAAACCTCTACAACAGAATTCAAGTGCAGATTGTAACGTTTAATTTGAAGGTTTGAAGAAAAATATCTGATAGAAATTGTAGGAATTGTACACATTTCTTTACAAACACTTCACATTTTAGGAGGTCAAAAGAAATTGGACAAATAAACCAAACCCAAAAAAAAATTTTTTATTTTCAATATTTTGTTGTGAATCCTTTGGAGGCAATCACTGCCTTAAGTCTGGAACCCATGGACATCACCAAACGCTGGGTTTCCTCCTTCTTAATGCTTTGCCAGGCCTTTACAGCCGCAGCCTTCAGGTCTTGCTTGTTTGTGGGTCTTTCCGTCTTAAGTCTGGATTTGAGCAAGTGAAATGCATGCTCAATTGGGTTAAGATCTGGTGATTGACTTGGCCATTGCAGAATGTTCCACTTTTTTGCACTCATGAACTCCTGGGTAGCTTTGGCTGTATGCTTGGGGTCATTGTCCATCTGTACTATGAAGCGCCGTCCGATCAACTTTGCGGCATTTGGCTGAATCTGGGCTGAAAGTATATCCCGGTACACTTCAGAATTCATCCGGCTACTCTTGTCTGCTGTTATGTCATCAATAAACACAAGTGACCCAGTGCCATTGAAAGCCATACATGCCCATGCCATCACGTTGCCTCCACCATGTTTTACAGAGGATGTGGTGTGCCTTGGATCATGTGCCGTTCCCTTTCTTCTCCAAACTTTTTTCTTCCCATCATTCTGGTACAGGTTGATCTTGGTCTCATCTGTCCATAGAATACTTTTCCAGAACTGAGCTGGCTTCATGAGGTGTTTTTCAGCAAATTTAACTCTGGCCTGTCTATTTTTGGAATTGATGAATGGTTTGCATCTAGATGTGAACCCTTTGTATTTACTTTCATGGAGTCTTCTCTTTACAGTTGACTTAGAGACAGATACACCTACTTCACTGAGAGTGTTCTGGACTTCAGTTGATGTTGTGAACGGGTTCTTCTTCACCAAAGAAAGTATGCGGCGATCATCCACCACTGTTGTCATCCGTGGACGCCCAGGCCTTTTTGAGTTCCCAAGCTCACCAGTCAATTCCTTTTTTCTCAGAATGTACCCGACTGTTGATTTTGCTACTCCAAGCATGTCTGCTATCTCTCTGATGGATTTTTTCTTTTTTTTCAGCCTCAGGATGATCTGCTTCACCTCAATTGAGAGTTCCTTAGACCGCATGTTGTCTGGTCACAGCAACAGCTTCCAAATGCAAAACCACACACCTGTAATCAACCCCAGACCTTTTAACTACTTCATTGATTACAGGTTAACGAGGGAGACGCCTTCAGAGTTAATTGCAGCCCTTAGAGTCCCTTGTCCAATTACTTTTGGTCCCTTTAAAAAGAGGAGGCTATGCATTACAGAGCTATGATTCCTAAACCCTTTCTCCGATTTGGATGTGAAAACTCTCATATTGCAGCTGGGAGTGTGCACTTTCAGCCCATATTATATATATAATTGTATTTCTGAACATGTTTTTGTAAACAGCTAAAATAACAAAACTTGTGTCACTGTCCAAATATTTCTGGACCTGACTGTAGTTGACTACCACTTTAAACTGATACCTGCACCACCCTTGGGTGTTTAACCCTCTAAATGTCTGAAGCAATAGCGATCGCAGAATTTATAAGGGTGCTCACCACACCTCTAGATAAATTGCTTGAGGGGTGTTTGTTAAAAGGGGTCACTTGTGAGTTTTTTCCTGTTAAAGAAGAAAAGGGAAAAAATGAAGATTGAGCTCATCATATGATGGTATAACATCAAGTCCTTGTTAGGTAGTATTGCATGGACACACCCAAGTTCAGGCTTTAGAAGCTACTTAAAGTTGTGGAGATATCCAGCAATATAATGATGGAAATAAAATTTCACATTTATTTAGAAAAATTAAAACTTCAACTTCATGCTATATGAATTTGATCCACACAAGAATGTTTTACTTACGTGTTTCAGCATATAACCTTAATCATGGGTTTCTTTGTTTGGGCACATCATGGGCTCTGCAAACGTGACATGACGTCAGCTTCTATTCCAGTCAATTTTGTGCTCCAAAATTTAAATAATACTCCTTCCTTTCTAAGCCCTGCCGTGCGCCCAAACAGTAGATTTCCACCACATATGGGCTATTTTTGTACTCAGGAGAAACGACTCAACAAATTGTAAAGACCATTTTCTCCTGTTACCCTTGTGAGAATGCAAAATTTGAGGGAAAAATTAAAGTGTTCATTTTTTTCCACATTTTTTTAATTCCTATGAAGCACCTAAAGGGTTAATAAATTTCTTGAATGTGGTTTTGAGCACTTTGAGGGGTACAGTTTTTTTAATGGGTCACTTTTGGGTATTTTCTATCACATAGGCCCCTCAAAGACACGTCAAATGTAATGTGGTCCTTATAATTTTTTTGTTGGGAAGATAGAAGGGTTAAAAGTTTCAATAATGATGCTAAGATGTGGTAAAGATTATTTATTAATAGTGATGGGCGGACCTAGACTGTAAAAGTCTGAATCCGCGCGGTTTCGAAAGTATCCGGGGGATTCGACGACCAATTCATTCATACAATTATGTCCCTTTATTCATTCCCTTCGGCGAAGGTCTGTTCAAATAACCATCTATCAAAACCCATTCCTATTACTAATGGTACCCCTCAGGGGTGTCCTTTATCCCCTCTACTTTTCGCAATTGTTATGGAGCCCCTGGCGGAATGCCTTCGAAGTAATGTTAAAATAAAAGGAATTTGTACTAAAAAAAGAAATTATAAAGTTGGATTTTTTGCCGATGACACCCAGCTTTCTCTATCAGATCCCTTCAACTATGTTGAGGAAGCGCTAAGAGAACTGAAGTATTTCGCAGATGTTTCCCACTTCAAACTAAATATGACCAAATCTAAGATCCTCCCCTTTTTTCTTGATAATTCCTCCAGAACCAACATCAAGAAAATCTCCTCTTTTGAATGAATTCATGCTTCCTTTGTTTATCTTGGTATTACCTTAGCCAAAAGTGAACATTGTTTAATTGACTTAAATATGGATAAAGTCATCAAAACACTCGAAAATGACTTTAAAAATTTCACAGAGAAAGATCTCTCATTGATGGGAAGAATCATCTCATTTAATGATCTCACTCTCCAAGTTTTTATATGTCTTTAGAGCCATCCCTTTGATTATGCCCTACAAATATCTCAACCAAATTCAAAATATCCTTAACAGATTTATTTGGAATAATGGGAAACCTAGACTACAGAAGACTCTTCTTTTTAAGCAAAAAATTCGAGGTTTTGAGGTACCCAACATAACAGCGTACTACTATTCTTTTTTAGTCAATCAAAGTCGGGACTGGATCATTAATAATTCAGCTTCGGCTTGGGTCGATCTGGAGATGTCTTATAATAAATACTCTTCTCTCTGTAGATTGATTCTTCACCATATTGCGAATCCTTTTCTTCCCCTCCCCAACCACCCATCTTTTTTAGCTACCATATCTGCCTGTAAAAAATTAGCTATAAAATCTCCAAAATCCCATTCCTTAAAGCTAGATAATATTAAAGATCTCTCTATCTGGGTAATTGAGGATTTTTCAGAGCTACAGGTTCCTAAAACATGGTCTGATAGGGGTATTTGAACAGTTGGAGATCTTTTTGAGGGGTCTGATCTTGTCTCCTTTCAAAAACTAAAACAGAAATTTATTTTACCGGAGTTGGACTTCCTCCAATTCCTGTCTATTAAGAATGCTATTCAAAAATTAAATGCAAACAAATATTCTATCCCTTCATCTGTGGGTTCTCTTCTGTCTAATCCAGAGAGTTCATCCAGATGGAAAACTAGGAATATTTATGATTTCTTTAATGAGGATCTCCAGTTTGCAAAGTCATTGCATGTTCATAACTGGGAGAGAGATCTCAATAAGACTTTCTCAGAATCCAATTGGCAGGATAGCCCTGAGTGGGCTTATAAATCAAGTGAATGTACCAATTTATTTGAATCGCATTTCAAACTTGATTCCAGATGATACTATAGACCTGTTAGACTAAACAAAATTTCTTCAGCAAATTCACACTATTGCTGGAGAAATTGTGGATGTAGAGGGGATATTCTCCATATCTTCTGGTATTGTCCAAAAGTGAGACCCCTCTGGAAGGATGTTTCTACTCTGGTTGACAAAATTACACATTGCAAAATTAATTTGTCTCCACAACTTGCACTTCTTGCTCTAGAGATAGATCTAATTCCTCCTACTTTTAGGCCAATTGCTATTCACATATTCCTTGTTACGAAGAATGCTATAGCAGCCAACTGGGGAAAAACTACATTACCTTCCATAACAGACATTATTGGTAAAGTATCCCTTCATAACTATTTTGAAATGTGTCATGCTACTGTAAACAATACTTTCTCTTCCTATTACCGTAGATGGCAGCCTTGGTCGGACGTTTTCCCTCGTCCTTTCTAAGCACCTCTTCTCTTCAATGTTTTCTCTTTACTTTTTCTTTTCTATTCTTCTTACTTTATCCCCTCTCTCTTCCCCCTTTTTTTATTATTATTTGTTTGTAGACTTTGTTTATGTTTCCTTATGTTTAATGCATTATCAGAAATCAACATTTTAAGCTTTTTCAGCTATGTTTAAGAATACTCCTTGATCCTCCATTCCCCTCCTCTTCTCCCCTTCCCTATTAAAGTTTTTCTCATCCCTTTACCCCATTCCTTATCCTACCCTCTCCTTCCTTAGGAATCTGCTTTATGGAAATTTTTTTGTTTTGCTTTAATTCTTCTGCTAAGGATTCATTCTATTTCCTGTATTATTTCCCCTTTAAAATTTAATAAAAATTTCTGGAACACAAATATATCTGGGTGACAGTCCCGGTCCTGAAGTTTTCAGGGAACTCCCGCTAATAATTGGGGTCTGGCAACTCAGGAAATAAAGGAAAAATAAAACTAAAGCAAGCACGCTATACTTACGAAGTCTCTGGTGTGGTTGTAACTGCTTCCAGGCCGCTCACTCTTCTTCTGGGGCCACTCATTAGCCTCATACATGTTCACTGTTTCCCCTGCCTACCGGCAGTCCTGGCGTTTGTGATTGGTTGCAGTCATTCCAGCATGCCAGTGGTGAGGAGACTTTTAGCCCCAATGCTCTTCTGGGAAATATGCAAATTGTATCTTCAGTGAGGAAGTAGACAAACTCTAGTGCCGCCTATTACAATTAGCAATCCTAAAAGTCAAAAGTGACTCAATAATGAGTCTTGTCATATGAATTAGGATTTATGCGAAATCAGAACCTCAATTTGCAGACACGGTGTTTCGGAATGGTTGTCCCTCGTCAGTGCAAAGTATGCAAAGTATGGGATCTGGCTATATGAGAGGCTAAGATGGGGTCAAAGGGGAAAGTATTCTGCTTGAGGAGACTGACACACCATTCCAGCATGCTAGTGGTAAGGAGACTTTAAGCCATAATTATTTCCCAGAAAAGCATTGCGGCTTAAAGTCTCCCCACCACTGCCATGCTGGAGTGGTGTGTCAGTCTCCGCAAGGAGAATAGTTACCCCTTTACACCCCATCTTAGTCATGCACACAGCCAGATCAGGTCTTATAATTCATAATTTGCACTGACGAGGGGCAACATGTCAGGTCTGTTGGTTCTGTACCTGAGCGGGTCTGTCACGCTTCTACACGTGCTCTGACGCCCTTCACTGGCCACGAGGGTGGGGTATTACTGTCAAGGGTGAAGCTTACAGGAGTGCCGGCTCTGACTGAGCACATCGTACCCTGGGGTCGCTAGTAGGCAGGACACTGCTGCTTCCAGCATAGGTGTCACTCAGGGGCCCGGGATGCTGGGTCCACTGGTGTGAGCTCTTTCCAGCGGATAGGGGATGCTGTATCCTCTGAGAAAGTCAGATGGTAGGAGGTTTCCTCCATTCCACTCTTCTCTCCTTCCGATGTTCTATGGACAGATGGTGGGGAATGGGCATTGCCTCAGCGAGTCACATGAGTTCTAGGATGCAGATTTAAACCTGCATTCTGCCTACCTTAGTTGCTGATTAATTCAGTTGTATGGATGGTTTGCTTATGTTGTTTCTCTGAGGATTTCCTCGTGGATCTCCTCCTGTAGGGTTCAGCTTCCTTTTTGTTTCTGCTGTGGTATCAGCCTAAAGTTTCTTCCCTTTTCCTTTTATTTGTACTCATAGGGTGATTGTCCCACCTGCCGCTGTTTACCCTTTCGCCAGCCGACGCACTGTTTGCTGCCTGGGAACGGCTCTGTTAAAGTGCACCCTCACCAGGATTGGCAGGTGGGTGAAGGATATTCCTGACCCTTAGGGGCACTTTGCACACTGCGACATCGCAGGTGCGATGTCGGTGGGGTCAAATTGAAAATGACGCACTTCCGGCATCGCATGCGACATCGCAGTGTGTAAAGGCTGGATGATACGATTAACGAGCGCAAAAGCGTCATAATCGTATCATCGGTGCAGCGTCGGCGTAATCCATGATTACGCTGACGCGACGGTCCGATGTTGTTCCTCGCTCCTGCGGCAGCGCACATCGCTGTGTGTGAAGTCGCAGGAGCGAGGAACGTCTCCTACCGGCCTCACTGCGGCTTCCGTAGGATATGCGGAAGGAAGGAGGTGGGCAGGATGTTTACATCCTGCTCATCTCCGCCCCTCCGCTCTGATTGGCCGCCTGCCGTGTGACGTCGCAGTGACGCCGCACGACCCGCCCCCTTAACAAGGAGGCGGGTCGCCGGCCACAGGGACGTCGCACGGCAGGTGAGTGTGTGTGTGAAGCTGGCGTAGCGATAACTTTCGCTACGCCAGCTATCACCACATATCGCTGCTGCGACGGGGGCGGGCACTATCGCACTCGGCATCGCAGCATCGGCCTGCGATGTCGTAGTGTGCAAAGCCCGCCTTAGGGTGTGAGGTAGTTCGACGGCTAGCACCGAGTGCAACCAACACATTGCACTTGCTTGCATGCAGCGGGTCTGGTCCCATCATCCTGCATTACATAACCATCTCGAAACACCGTGCCTGTAAATTGAGGTTCTGATCTGACATAAATCCTAAGTCATATCAAAAGGAGAAAAAGACACTGCATATGGACCAGAGCACACCGAATATATAAAAAATATACAAAGACTTTATTAGCAATTCATTTAAAACACAATTAAAACAATAAATCCCTCACCAGGGCACGCTGATGATTAAATATACATATTCAATACATAACACCAATACATACACAATTAAGCGTAGCAGGGAAAATTAGGATCTGTCATATGTCCATAAATTCAAAAGCTAGTTACTTAGTGTAAGACACAATATGCTTATCACAGAGGGACCTAGAATCAGGTCCGTAGCCCCTATAACTTCCCAATAATATACAGCCACTAAGTCTGGAGTCACTCATAGACACCCCCTCAGTAGGAGGGAGCCATACAACCTGCCATGTGTGGAGCAGCCTGTTCAGGACATGTGGCAAAAAGAATCATGCAGTCTGCACGCACTTTGTAAAGCATGTAGCATTATCTTTCCCTGACGAAGCCTAGATAGGCGATACGCGTGGGAAGTTCTCCAGGGTCTCCCTTGTGCGTGCAGGCTGCATGGTTCTGTTTCCCACATGTCCTGAACAGACTACTCCACACATGGAAAAAGGAGCTAGCACGATCTGAAAATGGCATGCATCATATAAAAAGTGCAAATTCACAGATTTATTACAACTGTACTGTAATAAAAAAATTAGATTTTTAGCAAATAAATGATCAATTCTTTGAGCCACCCCTGCCAACGTCACGGCAAATCTCAATAGGGGGGTCCTACACTATATTATGTATTTCATGTGCCATGCGGCCTCCTTGATAAAGTTAAGAAAAAAATCTCATTTATATTACAGTACAGTTAGAATAAATCTGTGATTTTGCACTTTTTATATGATGCATGCCATTTTCAGATCGTGCTGGTTCCCCTCTTTCTCTGTTTGGTTGTAGTTATGCTACAAATGTCTGGTGGCTGGTCACCACCATGCTATGCATGCCTGATCTTGGTTTGCAATATATTCCTCCTGTTGGTAGCTGTTCACATTCAGTTGCCTCACCCTTTCCACAGGCATTGCTAATTAAGCACCATACTTGGATCTGGTCCGCCTTTATCAATGGTTGCTGTCTGGCACTGGGAGGGTCAGTTCTGATATAGTCCTGGTATGTGTAGAGCTTGCTCCACATGCTGGGACCTGGGCTGGCCTCTATCCACAATTGCCTTTTTTGCAACATAGAAGCGGTTATATAAAAGGTTACAGGTATGTGTGCTCCATTATGGTTCTGCTTTTAACTTTATCTAGGAGGCCGCATGGCACATGAAATACAGAATATAGTGTAGGACCCCCCTATTGAGATTTGCCGTGACGTTGGCAGGGGTGGCTCAAAGAATTGATCAATTATTTGCTAAAAATCTCATTTATATTACAGTACAGTTGGAATAAATCTGTGATTTTGCACTTATTATATGATGCATGCCATTTTCAGATCGTGCTGGCTCCCCTCTTCCACACATGGCAGGTTGTATGGCTCCCTCCTACTGAGGAGGTGTCTATGAGTGACTCCAGACTTAGTGGCTGTATATTATTGGGACGTTATAGGGGCTGTGGACCTGATTCTAGGTCCCTCTATGATAAGCATATTGTGTCTTACACTAAGTAACTAGCTTCTGAATTTATGGACATATGGACATAATCCCTGCTACGCTTAATTGTGTATGTATTGGTGTTATGTATTGAATATTGTCACGCTCCCCAGCTCCCGTGCCACGGTCCCCGGCTCCCCTGCCTTGCTTACCGGCTCCCCTGCCACTCTTCCTCGCTCTCAGGCCGCGCTCCGCCGCTCCCGTGCCAGGCCTCTCGGTCCCCCGCTCCACAGCCTTCCTGCTTCATCGCCTGCGGTCCCCAGGCAGCCCGGTCCCCGCTCCCGGCGCCCGTCGGCTACTCAGCCCCAGCCCGGCTCTCCTGCTTCCTGCTCACCGCTCCCTGCCCTGGCTTCTGGCACCCGGGCCTCGCGCATGCGCATTAGGGCGCGCGCGCGGTCATTGACCCTCTCTTAAAGGGCCAGTGTCCTCCAACAGGATATTGGTGAATCAGGTACAGGGTATATAGGGGAATCCTTTCCAAGTGGGCGGGGCCTGTTCTTCGTGTTTTGCTAAGCTAGGAGTCAGGTCTCCTTGTGTCTTGCGATATACTCACCTCTCTCTCTCCTAGAGCCGCTCCTGCCTCGTCATCCGGTCCTGACGATTCCCGAACCCCGAACGGTGACTGTCCGCCATCCCGTCAGTCCATACCATCTCTGATCCCTGTGGTGACCCGTCTTCTCGCTCCGTCGGTTCCGGACTCTGCCTGACAACATCTCGGCCTCCGAACCTGAGCTCCGTCACCCGGACTACCTTCGGTGACTCCGTGGTCCCAGGGACCTCTACACTCCACTTCCTTGAACAGACTCTCCTGCTACCTGTAGTGCTCCGGCTACCGGACCCCTTGCCTTCAGTGAGGTGTTCGGCCCAGTGGATCCACCTCCTGGGTCTGCCCGTCCACCCGGCCCTAACAAATATGTATATTTAATCATCGGAGTGCCCTGGTGAGGGATTTATTGTTTTAATTGTGTTTTAAATGAATTGCTAATAAAGTCATTGTATATTTTTTATATATTCGGTGTGCTCTGGTCCATGTGGAGTGTCTTTTTCTACTTTTGATACGTACTTTATTCACTGCATTCAGTAGCACTTGCTTGTATTTATATATATTTTTGCTGTGCACCTTATATAATTGATAGTAAATCCTAAGTCATTTGACAATGCTCGTTAAAGAGTCACTTTTGACTGTTATTATTGCTACCTTCAATAGGTGGCACTAGTGTTCATATACTTCCTCACTGAAGAGGCAATGTGCATGATTGCAGTCAGACGCACCCCAGTCTGTGTGACAGCATCTGACTGCTTGCGATCACAGACCCTATCTGCAGCTCTATCGTGCTATAAATATAAATAAATTGGTGTAGGATCCTCCAGTATTATAATATCCAGCACAGATAAAGCATACGGCTACAGGCTGCAGCCCTCATCTGTGTGCTTATCTGTGCTTATCTTGGCTGTGTATCAAAATAAGAACTGCGTGTTGCAGTTCCTGTCTGTGGGTCACTATCGTGGTATAAAAATAGATAAAAAAAAATTAAAAAATTGACATAGGGTCCCCCCTTATTTTGATGCACGGCCAAGATAAGCGCATGGCTGGGGTCTGCAGCCGGTAGCCATATGTTTTATCATGGCTGGGTATCATAATAAGGGGGGACCCTATCCCTATTTATTTATTTATTTTAATACCACGATAGTGACCCGCAGACAGGATCTGTGATCGCAAACAGTCAGACACTGTCACACAGGCTGGAAAACTGTGTTCCACAGGCCCAAAACTGTGTTGGTTATGCGAAGGTTGGTGAAACACAATCTCACCATCAATTAAGAGGTTGAGTCTTGGGGGAATTTTGTTTTTCCAATAGGTTACCTAAATCCTTGGGATCTCTCTTCTTTCCGATTTTATTCAGGATTTTGAGGGTCTTTTCTGAGACTGAATATGAAGTTCTTCCGCGGCATTTATCATATCATTATGTTGATGTACCGCCCCCGGGCGGGCCGCCGGGCTGCTGCCGCCACTCGGATCCGGATCTGCAGTGGCTCGAGGGGTCTCTGAACCTGGGGGCTCGCGGGGCCACTCGAGTAAAAGGAAAAGGGGGGAAGATATGTACAGGGGGGATTTTTGGAAAGTTCGTGATGACAACCACGATTCATGGCAAGATGGTGTACCACCGCTGCTGTTGGTGGGGGAGCCCGGTGGCAGTGATGCAGCAGCAAGGTGTTTAACCCCTACGTGGGTAGGGGGTTGTGCCCCAGGCCCGTTGGTGTTGGATGGTGTTTGGGTGCCGTTAGGGGATAGGTGCTGGGGGTTTCCAATATACTCACTCAGTCCGAGAATAACCACACCGACAGCTTGTAAACCAAAGTTCTGAGCACCACCGTAGTCTGCATGGAGCACGCCTGGATCCGTGCCCCTGGTGTTGTTGTTGGTCTTTGACCCTATCCCTGGCACCTTAAACTTGATTGGACCCATTGGTATGAAACTCTCCGGGTCCCGCTCACCCAGTTGGCTAACAAGATGAGCTTGCTCTCAGGGTTCACACGTAGGATTTCTTTGGACTGTAGTGGGAAAATCCTATCCCATCGTTGCACCAATACCCCGATTTTGGAGCGGGTTTGGGGATGACACTTGAAGTCTTCACCCCCATCGGGTAAATTGCTGGAACGCGTGAAGCTACGTTCTAGCCTAGGGTCCAAGTACCCCATCGTGCCCTGGCCCCTGCACGGTGATAGCTCAAGGCCACCGGCTGCCCTCCTCGGCAGTCCGTGCCCCTTGACACTATCCCCTGCGACCGGGTTCCAGCTCCGAAGAGCGGAAGTTCCTCCATCGTCGCAATAGTTACCCAATACACATTCAGTACCGGCGGACTACAAGAACCAGGACAAGGGAACGGAAGGTAAGGTGAGCATAATATGTGTGTGTGCGCGTGTGTGTTTGTGTGGACTGCAAGAGCGGGTCAGAGCGCTGTGAAAGTACGGAACCGGAAGTGTGTGCGGTGAGTATTTGCTCGTACAGCAAAGATTGCTCGTAAACTGAGTTACAGATTTACAGCAAGCTTTGCTCGTATAGCAAAATACTCGCACACCAACTCGTAAACCGAGGTTCCAATGTAGCTGATGTATTTACTGTGACAATCCTAATGATGATTTAGCATATCAAAGGGAACTTGTTACATGGAGCTTTATGGTCACCAAAGCAAATAACACTGCTTTTAAGGGTAATAAAAAAAGCTCAACACTACTTTTCTGGCTGAGAATGGATATTACTAAGAAAATTATTTCTGAATCTTCATGTCAATGAGGCAGAACTAGCAAGTGCAACTATGGCCTCCATTATTCCCTGCCTAGAGCCTTTCCATGTGCTTAATAGATACAGTATATGGTCAGCTATTTCTCTATCCGTGCTGAACAGACATCTATTATGCCCATTGGAGTGGATTGGCAGGATATCGAGTGGTAGATGCCCACCCTCAAAGTTCTTGGAGCCTCATCTAAATAAAAATTCAAAGTTGATTATCTCAGCAATGGAAATTGAATTGCAGACAAGAAAGTCATTAGAACATGTCTTTTACCACTCTGCGCATGCTGGGATCCTGGGTTCGAATCTGATCAAGGACAACATCTGGAAGGAGTTTGTATGTTCTCCCTGTGTAGGTCTGGGTTTCCTCCTACACTCGAAAACCATTCTGATAGGGATTTTAGATTGTGAACCCCAATTGAGGCAGTGTTGCTGATGTATGTAAAGTGCTGTGGAATTATTGTCGCTATATAAGTGAATAAATACTATTTAACTATTAAGCTATGTGCGCACACTGCGTTTTTTTGACGTTGCATTTTTGTGCGTTTTTGGCATCTAAAAATGCACAAAAACGCATAAAAACGCACCCGCGGCAAAAACGCATACGTTTTTACCGCGTTTTGGTGCGTTTTTGGCTGCGTTTTGATCTCTGCGTCTTTTTGCATTTTTCCAATGCTTTGAATCGGGGGTAAACGCAGGAAAGAATTGACATGCATTTTTTTTAAGCTCAAAAACGCAGCTTAAAAAAAAGTTGTGTGCGGACAGCAAAAATGAAAACTCATAGACTTTGCTGGGGAAGCAAAGTCATGCAATTTTGAGCCCAAAAACGCACCCGAAAAATGCGCAAAAACGCCGCGAAAAACGCACTGTGTGCACATAGCCTTAGAATAAAAAAAAAGTTTTACTTGTTGCAGCTTGTTAATGCCTTGGTAGTACGTGCTTTCCGTTATGTTACCTTTTTGTTTTCCTCCTTGGGCTCGAAATTTTGCTGGAGGTTCTTCTTTCCTTTTTCCTGGGGTCAAGGTTTCCATTACATGACCTGCAGCATCAGCAACATACATTGCCATTCCGAACTCACCCATCATATGTGTCACTATTAGCTGGAGCAGCAAAGGAAGAGTTATGTCATCACATGCTAAGATGCATCATTTCCAGCTATATAGATGTATACTAACAGTCAAAGTGTGATAATGCATCAATGGACTTTATAAAGTATTAGTACAGCTAAGAATTAATTATATTAGTCAAAAACTAAGTTGAAAAGTAAGATAAACACAGATTCTACTTGCTAAAAAAAACCCTGTAGCACCAGCAAATTGGTTAGAGGTACAGTTAGGTCCAGAAATATTTGGACAGTGACACAAGTTTTGTTATTTTAGCTATTTTCAAAAACATGTTCAGAAATACAATTATATATATAATATGGGCTGAAAGTGCACACTCCCAGCTGCAATATGAGAGTTTTCACATCCAAATCGGAGAAAGGGTTTAGGAATCATAGCTCTGTAATGCATAGCCTCCTCTTTTTCAAGGGACCAAAAGTAATTGGACAAGGGACTCTGAGGGCTGCAATTAACTCTGAAGGCGTCTCCCTCGTTAACCTGTAATCAATGAAGTAGTTAAAAGGTCTGGGGTTGATTACAGGTGTGTGGTTTTGCATTTGGAAGCTGTTGCTGTGTGTGACCAGACAACATGCGGTCTAAGGAACTCTCAATTGAGGTGAAGCAGAACATCCTGAGGCTGAAAAAAAAGAAAAAATCCATCAGAGAGATAGCAGACATGCTTGGAGTAGCAAAATCAACAGTCAGGTACATTCTGAGAAAAAAAGAATTAACTGGTGAGCTTGGGAACTCAAAAAGGCCTGGGCGTCCACGGATGACAACAGTGGTGGATGATCGCCGCATACTTTCTTTGGTGAAGAAGAACCCGTTCACAACATCAACTGAAGTCCAGAACACTCTCAGTGAAGTAGGTGTATCTGTCTCTAAGTCAACAGTAAAGAGAAGACTCCATGAAAGTAAATACAAAGGGTTCACATCTAGATGCAAACCATTCATCAATTGCAAAAATAGACAGGCCAGAGTTAAATTTGCTGAAAAACACCTCATGAAGCCAGCTCAGTTCTGGAAAAGTATTCTATGGACAGATGAGACAAAGATCAACCTGTACCAGAATGATGGGAAGAAAAAAGTTTGGAGAAGAAAGGGAACGGCACATGATCCAAGGCACACCACATCCTCTGTAAAACATGGAGGCAACGTGATGGCATGGGCATGCATGGCTTTCAATGGCACTGGGTCACTTGTGTTTATTGATGACATAACAGCAGACAAGAGTAGCCGGATGAATTCTGAAGTGTACCGGGATATAATTTCAGCCCAGATTCAGCCAAATGCCGCAAAGTTGATCGGACGGCGCTTCATAGTACAGATGGCCAATGACCCCAAGAATACAGCCAAAGCTACCCAGGAGTTCATGAGTGCAAAAAAGTGGAACATTCTGCAATGGCCAAGTCAATCACCAGATCTTAACCCAATTGAGCATGCATTTCACTTGCTCAAATCCAGACTTAAGACGAAAAGACCCACAAACAAGCAAGACCTGAAGGCTGCGGCTGTAAAGGCCTGGCAAAGCATTAAGAAGGAGGAAACCCAGCGTTTGGTGATGTCCATGGGTTCCAGACTTAAGGCAGTGATTGCCTCCAAAGGATTCGCAACAAAATATTGAAAATAAAAAAATTTTTTTGGGTTTGGTTTATTTGTCCAATTACTTTTGACCTCCTAAAATGTGGAGTGTTTGTAAAGAAATGTGTACAATTCCTACAATTTCAATCAGATATTTTTGTTCAAACCTTCAAATTAAACGTTACAATCTGCACTTGAATTTTGTTGTAGAGGTTTCATTTCAAATCCAATGTGGTGGCATGCAGAGCCCAACTCGCGAAAATTGTGTCACTGTCCAAATATTTCTGGACCTAACTGTATGTTCAAGCTCAGGGACAATTCAACAATGGCAGTTTTAGGCTCCATTCCCACGATGAGTATTTGGTCAGTTTTTGATGTTGCAGATTTTCTTCAGCACTTTTGCCTCATTTAGCTAAATTAGGTTACTTTTTTATTGCACTTTTTACATGGGTTTTTAATCACTTTTTTTCTGCTGTGGTTTGTGTCTTCTTTTGAGATGTCGTTTTAAATAACGCTGCTTTGTTTTTGCCACTTCCTGGAAATATACTTGTTAAAGGAAATCTGTCACCAGATTTGGGGCCTATAAGCTGTGGCTACCACCAGTGGGCTCTTATATACAGCATTCTAACATGCTGTATATAAGAACCCAGGCTGCTGTGTAGAACATAAAAATAACTTTATAATACTCACCTAGGAGGTCACCAGGTGCAGACTGGTCAAATGGGTGGCGCCATTCTCGGGGACCGGCGCCTCCTCTTTCGGCCATCTTGGTCTTCCTTCTTCTGAAGCCAGCATGCATGATACGGCCTACGTCATACACACTCGCCGGCACTGAGGTCCTGCACAGACCTCAATACTGGCCTGTGTGCATGACGTAGGACGCGTCATGCACACCGGCTTGAGAAGAAGGAAGGCCAAGATGGCCGAAAGAGGAGGCGCAAGTACCAGAGAATGGAGACACCTATTTGACCAGTCTGCACTGGAGCGACCTCTTAGGTGAGTATTATAAAGTGTTTTTTATGTTCTACACAGCAGCCTGGGCTCCTATAGACAGAATGTTAGAATGCTGTAAATAAGAGTGCCCACTGGTGGTAGCCGCAGCTTATAGGTCCCAAATCTGGTGACAGGTTCCCTTTAAAGAGGTGGTTTATCCGTTTTCATTACTGGCCACATGATATTATACTGTACTTACAGCAACAAGAGGACAACTGATCCAGTCAGTCCAGGCCAAAGAATCTAATGCACTGACAGAATGCAGCCAAACCCCTTAATAATGATGGAGGCTTCACAGGTGCAAGGTAGAGCAATCACTCACATGCTACCAATCATGAAGGAGCTCTAACGCCTCTTTTTGTTGCTTTTTTTGCTATATCAATATTATGTTGAGAAACGGGGTTTCTCTCAAATACCTTATGTTGCCAATAGTGCCTGTGTGCGCTATTGTGTAATGCTCATCCCCATTGCTTGACCCCTGGGCTCTGTGACCTCTGATGCCTAGTGATGTCACATCAGCTTCCTGTTGACCTCACATCACCGCGGCCAGCCCCAGTTTCCATGAGTCTCTGGGTGGTGGGTGGAATTCCACCGCTTGTCACAGACCATCATACTTCCTGCTTGCGCGCTCTGCAGTGACGGCAGAGGGAGCAGGGAGATGCTAGGCTGTGACACTGGGCTGTGTTGAGCGGTGAAACGCCACCCACAGCCCAGTCACTCAGGAAGACTGGGGCCCGCCTCAGCAGTTGATGTGACATCACCAGACATCAGAGGTCACGGAGCCCAAGGGTCACGCGATGGGGCTGAGCGGTTTGCAATAATGCCGCTCACAGGCACTATTGGCAACACAAGGTATTTGAGAGAAACATTGTTTCTCAACATAATATAGACGTAGCCAATAATGAAAAAGGGGTGAACCACCTCTTTAAACTTTATTGATAAAATCAGGTGTGGACTACATGCATTTTTAGTGCATTTCCACAGTGGAAATGCACTAAAAATGCATGTGCATTTTTTTACCTGCAGATTTTCCTCATCTCCCTCAAGCCTATCAAAACAAACCACAAATAAAACGCATATTTACCACAAGAGAAATTGACATGTTGCGGATGAAAAATCTAAGGGGTTACATTTCTCCTTGTTGCAAGTGAAATGCCTGTCAGTGTAAGGAGGCTTAAAAGCCATGTAATACTCAACTGGATAATTAAATATGCAAATAGGCTTGGTAAAGGGTTGATAATGACTTTTAGGATTGCTACTTCCAATAGTTGGCATTAGAGTTCAAGCCCTCTTTCTCTCCATAGATCTGGTCAACATAAAAAAGCACAGTGGGCATAAGATCACATCCACTTTGCTTGAACTGTAAGACCCTGCGTTTTTTGCGCAGCAAAATACACAAACTTAAAACAGCAAATAATCACTGTGGGAACTTAGTCTAAAGGTACCGTCACACTAAGCAACATCGCTAGCAACATCGCTGCTGAGGCACAACTTGCTAGCGATGTTGCTGTGTGTGACATCCAGCAACAACCTGGCCCCTGCTGTGAGGTCGTTGGTTGTTGCTGAATGTCCTGGACCATTTTTTAGTTGTTGCTCTCCCGCTGTGAAGCACACATCGCTGTGTGTGACAGCGACAGAGCAACAACTAAATGTGCAGGCAGCAGGGAGCCGGCTTCTGCGGACGCTGGTAACCAATGTAAATATCGGGTAACCAAGAAGCCCTTCCCTTGGTTACCCGATATTTACCTTCGTTACCAGCGTCCGCCGCTCTCACGCTGTCAGTGACAGCTCCATGCTCCCTGCACACGTAGCTGGAGTACACATCGGTAATTAACCCGATGTGTACTGTGGCTAGGAGTGCAGGGAACAGGGAGCCGGCACTGGCAGTGTGAGAGCGGCGGACGCTGGTAACGAAGGTAAATATCGGGTAACCAAGGGAAGGGCTTCTTGGTTACCCGATGTTTACCGTGGTTACCAGCGTCCGCAGAAGCCGGCTCCTGCTGCCTACACATGTAGCAGAGTACACATCGGGTAATTAACCCGATGTGTACTGTGACTAGGTGTGCAGGGAGCCAGCGCTAAGTGGTGTGCGCTGTTAACCAAGGTAAATATCGGGTTGGTTACCCGATATTTACCTTAGTTACCAAGCGCAGCATGCTTCCACGTGTAGCGACGCTCCAGCGATCCCTGCCAGGTCAGGTTGCTGGTGGGATCGCTGGAGCGTCGCTTAGTGTGACATCTCACCAGCGACCTCCTAGCAACTTACCAGCGATGCCTATCAGGTTGTATCGTTGTTGGGATCGCTGGTAAGTTGTTTAGTGTGACTGGGCCTTAAGGCTGGACTCACACGAACGTATGAAAAATTGGTCCCATTCTCATTCAGGAGAGTAGGACGATTTTTTCTCACTTGACATCCGTGTGCTGTCCGTATGCAATACATTTTTTTCTCAGCAGCTATTAGTGATTTACAGTCATTGACGAGACCTTTTACAGGATTATTTACAGTGTTCTCTACTACATGATAGGATTGTATCCAAAAAAACAGATGTCATTATGATGGTTTGTGTGCCGTCCGTATGACGTCCGTTTTTTTCTCGCACCCATTGACTTGTATCGGTGAGTCTTGGACAATTTTGGCAGCAAATCACAGCATGTTGCGACTTTTCTCTCATCCATAATCTGGGGGACAAAAAAGCGGACCAACTGCTCTGCCTCATTGACTAACATAGGCCAAGTGCAAAGAGAGATTTTCTCACATTGCACTCATCCGATTCATTCACTTGTGTGAGCGTGCCCTTAGGCTGAGATTACTAGCAGCTGTGTGTGTTATATTGTTTTTGTTTTCATGTTTTTAAGGTAAAAAAAGTTGTGGCCAGATTCTATTTTAAAGTCTAAAGCCCACTTTACACGTTGCAATTAGTTGTACAATCGCATTTGCGATGTGACACGCCCAGGTTGCATACGGGATCTATGAGATTTCACGTTGGTCGTTCATTTGCTGTCACACGAGCGTTAGTAGTCTATGTTAAATTGGTCAATTTTGTGTGCGATCCTTTAGATCATGTGTTCTGTGACGTATGCATTGAGCACCTTTTTTTTTTTTTTATTTATTGACTTGCCAAGCGTGTGTAATGTGTAGGGATGCGTTTTTACTATGTCATCTGCCATTTAGCTCTGCTACATGGCCGCTAACAGCAGACACAGACAGCCATGTAGCAGAGCTGAATGGCAGATGACAGCAGACACAGACAGAGCCGCACTGTCAGAATGAACTCGGGTGAACTTCACCCGACTTCATTGTGATGCTGCGGCTCTGTCTGTGTCGCGTCCTGATTAGCGGTCACCAGTGAAGACTCACCGGTGACCGCTAATCTCCTGAGTAACTGAAGTTAGCAGCCCTCTCTCATATACTCACCAATCCCCGATCCCCGGCGCTGCACGGCTTTCTCACTGCTCCGGCGGCTTTTACTGTTTTGAAAAAGCCGGCCGCCCATTAAACAATTTCGTATTCCCTGCTTTCCCCGCCCACCAGCGCCTATGATTGGTTACAGTGAGACACGCCCCCACTCTGAGTGACAGGTGTCACACTGCACCCAATCACAGCAGCCGGTGGGCGTGTCTATACTGTGTAGTGAAATAAATAATTAAATAATTTAAAAAAACGGCGTGCGGTCCCCCCCATTTTTAAAACCAGCCAGATAAAGCCATACGGCTGAAGGCTGGTATTCTCAGGATGGGGAGCTCCACGTTATGGGGAGCCCCACACCCTAACAATATCAGCCAACAGCCGCCCAGAATTGCCGCATACATTATATGCGACAGTTCTGGGACTGTACCCGGCTCTTCCCGATTTACCCTGGTGCGTTGGCAAATCGGGGTAATAAGGAGTTATTGGCAGCCCATAGCTGCCAATAAGTCCTAGATTAATCATGTCAGGCGTCTATGAGACACCCTCCATGATTAATCTGTAAGTTACAGTAAATAAACACACACACCAGAAAAAATCCTTTATTAGAAATAAAAACACACACATATACCCTGGTTCACCACTTTAATCAGCCCCAAAAAGCCCTCCAGGGTATATGTGTGTGTTTTTATTTCTAATAAAGGATTTTTTCTGGTGTGTGTGTTTATTTACTGTAACTTACAGATTAATCATGGAGGATGTCTCATAGACGCCTGACATGATTAATCTAGGACTTATTGGCAGCTATGGGCTGCCAATAACTCCTTATTACCCCGATTTGCCAACGCACCAGGGTAAATCGGGAAGAGCCGGGTACAGTCCCAGAACTGTCGCATATAATGTATGCGGCAATTCTGGGCGGCTGTTGGCTGATATTGTTAGGGTGGGGGGCTCCCCATAACGTGGAGCTCCCCATCCTGAGAATACCAGCCTTCAGCCGTATGGCTTTATCTGGCTGGTTTTAAAAATGGGGGGAACCGCACGCCGTTTTTTTTAATTATTTAATTATTTATTTCACTACACAGTATAGACACGCCCACTGGCTGCTGTGATTGGGTGCAGTGTGACACCTGTCACTCAGAGTGGGGGCGTGTCTCACTGTAACCAATCATAGGCGCTGGTGGGCGGGGAAAGCAGGGAATACGAAATTGTTTAATGGGCGGCCGGCTTTTTCAAAACAGTAAAAGCCGCCGGAGCAGTGTGAATGCCGTGCAGCGCCAGGGATCGGGGATCGGTGAGTATATGAGAGAGGGGGATAGACTGACATGGACTGAGAGTGAGGGACAGAGATAGTGACGGACTGACAGAGATTAGTGCATGACAGACATTGTGAGGCGCTTCAGAACGCAGCTTTTCAGCTGCACTCTGAAGCAGACCTTTTTTAAGCTGCGGTGCAGAGCGCACACCTGCGCACATAGCATCAGACAACAAAATCGTATGAGGGATGTCACACGTTACAATTGACTAGGTTCGTGCAACAAAACGCTCAATTCTAGAGAATGATACGATGTGTTTGCGATCAACGGTTTTGCGTTCAATCCTGATCGCATGTAGCTGTCACACGCAGATACCTCACAAACGATGCCGGATGTGCGTCACTTACAACTTGACCCCAACGACGGATTGTGAGATATATTGAAGCGTGTGTAGCGGGCTTTAGAGATAGAAATCACTACATTGAAAGTCATTTGTTTGTGGCTCTTTTTAACTCACTGGTGTTTTTCCAAAATGTAGAAAAAAATTAAGTTTAAAATGTTACAGAATTAAGAAAAAAAAAACAAACATATAAAACATATAAAAAACACTTATGGCATTGCATTTAAAAATGAAAAGAATCAAACACTGCAACATCTCGGAATTTTTGTTGACAAGAACTTCATTGTCTCAGGCCGGTAGTTTGTCAAACGGGCAGTCATCTTTCTTACACCACTTACCTCAGGCTACGTGCCCCAGGTCCATGTACAGATATCTAGTCACATTGGGTGTGTCCGACTATATACTAGTCGATCATTAGCCATTCACATGGGTCAAAACAATCTGCATATGATTATTCTGTCCCTATAAAGTATACATGTTGTTGGCAACCACATCTTGCTGACATAGGGTGATGTGCTACCAACAATGATAATTTAAAGATAGAGATGAGCGAACCTGAACAGTTACATTTGGTGTTCGTACCAAGCACAGACTTTACAAAAGATATTAGTGTTCCAGTTCGGTGCTTCTAGTATGTGGACCACTCGTGCAAGCATCACTGTGCTTGGGTACGCTCGGTGCTCTGCCAGTGCGAGACGCTTGGAGTGTATGAAGTGTTTGAATATGGGGGGTAGCAACAGCGTTAACAAATGTAGAGTGTACAAAAAAAAAATGGAAAAACTACAGCTCACCCTTCACCGGAAGTGATATGTTTATGGCTGGCTGAATATGGACGGAGAGCCGAACTGCCTAATTTGTGACTTCCATTTGGGTTCAGGTAAAGTTCGGGTCCCAAACCGAACTTTATCTAAAGTCCGGCTGAACCCGCCGAACCGAGCTTTCCAGATTTTGCTCATCTCTATTTATAGGGCCCGAACAGCCCTAGAAAGAGCATTTTGCTTCCGGGCAGCCTACTGGCAAGATGTTTATATGGCCAGTGATCAGTATCAAGTGGCCACTGTTAGAATGGTATTAAACAGATGCTGCCATGAAAATAGGTATTTAGGCTAATAACACCTTTTTCTATTTTTTGCCCATCTCAGTACACAGTGAAAATGAGTGGTGTATTAGAAAAGAATAAGCCATATAAGCTGTGAAATCATTTTAAATAGATGCCAATTATTTCAATCCCTGGTGCAAAGATTATATATGGTTAATCAAATGAGAAAATCTCTGTGTAATTAAACTAAACCATGAATTACAAGTATCGATGAATGTAATTCCCGTGTAATGCATGTACATGGTCTGTTTTATAGCTTTTTTGAGCGTACATACCTTCTTTATTTTTTCACCCCCTATGAGTATGTAATCTATGCACTAAATGTTAATATAAACTGAATATTCCCTTCACACTGTCGTATCTCTTCCTCCAATAATATGATAATGCCATAAACATTAGGCTAAGTTCACACGAGTGTATAAAAAGCTGTCTGATTTCCAGTCAGAAAAAAAATGACATTTTTTCTTCTGTATTGTCATCTTTATGGCATTCGTTTTTAAACATCTGCAATGAATAAAATGTACAAGACCAAAAACAGTTTCCTATGGTAATAACTGCAATTATCGAATGCTATAAAGTTCATCCTTACGGGATCTGAATTTTTTTGTGTTCCTATAGACTTGAATAGGTGAGTGTCCTCCAAAATATGGAATAGACAAGTGCATCCTGTGACTTTTTTACACTGACATTCATTCTGTGTAAAAAGACGATCATCTGAACATCCCAACTGCAGTACTCTAGCCTGAGTGTTGTCAGCCATTTCCACAGACAGCACCCAGACCAAAAATGCGGTCATGTGAACGTAAGAGTAAGGAAATTGGGATTAGATTTTATAGCCAAATAAAAGCTGCTGATTAGAAATAACCTATGGTTGGGGAAAAGTGCTGACATAGTAAGTACAATACTCATGTGCTCTGTGACCTCGCGGACCGGGACAGCTAAAAGGCTAGATTCAGCAGCATCCGGTCCTCTCACTTTCCTTACGGAATGCCTGGGATGTGATACCGGTCAATACAATGATGGAAGAGGGAGCAGACGGCTCCCTGTTCCTTGATGGGGCCTGAGAGTGCAGCAGACGCAATGACATCATTACATCGCACCAGCTGTGCCTCAGTACTCAGCACAGACCAAAGCAGCAGGGGAACGTTGTTAGGTGAGTAGCTTTTCTTTTCTTCTAATTCATAGTACATTGTGAGAAATTGTGGGAACAAAATGCTGTGCCCTAAGGTGCATGTAAGGGATGGGGACATAATGCTGCACCCTGAGGGGCATGTGTGGGGACACTATGCTGTGCAATAAAGGGCATGTGTGGGCACATCACACAGTGCCATAAGGGACATGTGTGTAAACATCACTCTACGTGGGGGGAGGGGAGCTCTGTGGTGACATCCAGTGTGAGGGATATCATTCTCTATGGGGACATTCAGTGTGGTTGGATTTATGGGAACATTATACAGTATGGGGGGGCTTTGTAGGGACATCATTCTGTGTGGGAGGCTTTGTGCGGAGATTATACTGTGTGAGGTGCTATGTGGAGACCTTACATTGCATGGGGGCATTATACTGTGAGGGGGGCTTTTAGGACCATCAAATTATATGGGGAGGTGTGTGCGAACATAACACTGTGCAGATGGATTATGAGGTGACATCATTCTGCAAGGGGGACTGTGTGGGGATATAATACTAGGTACAGGGGCAGTGTTGGGACATCATACTGTGTAGGGGGTCTTTGTGAGGAAATACTGTGCAGGGTAACTGTATGGGGATATCATACTTCTTCTCTTCCATAGTTAGCTGCTAATAATGCTAAAGACACAAAATTTGTCTACCACATTTAGAACTGGATAAACTTGACCGGAAAAATCACGGGTAAATCTGAAACCTGAGCAAAATATACACAATTTGGTGCACATTTGCTGCTGTGTTTTTGGTAATAAAAATCCATGATGAATAGGTCTTGTGTAGATGAATCAGGTTCAGGCTCTCCTCACATTTGCATTGGTGTATACAGTCAGGTTTTCCATTATATGGACCACAAAAAATTACAGAAACTAAAGAATTCCAGCAGATGCGATCACAGACAGCGGAGTTGTTTGATGACCGTTGGAAGTTTAGAGGCTGCAAAACCCGGTTTTGCTCTCAACTCAATAATTTTTTGCTTTTTTATGTTTATGTTGTTGCATAACAAATATATATATATATATATATATATATATATATGTGTGTATATATATATATATATATATATATGTTGTTGCATGAAAATATATATATAGTGATCTACATATGTCTACCAAAATCTACTGCTTAGAGTCCATCGCTATGTGAAAAACGTCTCTCCGTTATTCTCTTCTATGTAGCTGCTGCCTATCTAGTGGTTAAATGTTAGGTGTGATATTTGGGTGAAATTATTATTGTTCAACTTCACCTAAATATCTGATTCTCTTTCATAAACCTTTCCTGGATGTCAGTAAAGATAGTTTTTGCGGATGATGGATTTGTGAAATTCCTTATGATTTTAGTGAAGGTAATTGTAATCCAAGCACTGTTATTCATGGTGCGGAGGGTGAAGGTTGGTGATCAAAAGAAGGACACGCAGTGAAACAATGGTGGAGGTAGAGATGAAAATATGTGCTCAGTTTATTAGTGAACAGTGAAAGACACATACAGTGACCGAATACTCAGTGATTACCAGAAATGAGAGTGAATGCTATTGAAGGATACAGTATATTGGTGATAGTACAGTACAGTATGATATTACACAGTTATACTACAGCACTGTTTCATTAGACTCCTAAAACCAGAACTTCTTACAATCTTCTGGGTTGTGTCCTGACAAGCCTCGTTATTGGAAGATAAGCCCCTTTGGCGTGTCTTAAAAATGGGATTTTTTTTGTTAAGAACATTTACCATTAGTGAGCACTTCTGTATTATCTCAAGGATCTAAATCCCTATCCAAATCCGTATACCATTCACAATGTGGATATTGATGTGAAAAGAGAAATTCACAAAATTTTGTGGTTAGAAAGGGATACTGTTGTCGATAATGCACAATAATAGAAACACACAACTTATTGTAATTTTGACTGCTGAGATTGAAGGAATAAAGTATTCACATTTGTAAGACATGCCAATGCAGACCTTTATTATATAGACCTCAGTCCTAACGACACTCCAGTTCTTTCACCCAACTCATCTGATTATGATATAATAGTACCTGTGGTCGCACTTTGTGATGCTATAACAGGTAATTCATAAAATTAATGATTGTTTTTTACTTTTTTTGTAACTTTTACTTTGTTTGGAATTGCTTGTTGTTATTGATTTTATGCTCAGCTATAGCATTTTCTTATTAGCAGAATTACTTTTTCAGACAAAGCAACCAACAGATCGACATTGTCAGGGGTGCTTTCATCATTTTTGCGGTTTAGTTGTTGGGTTCATTCGTCACAAAGGTCAGATGTCACATTTTAACAATAGGATTGTTAAAATTTCTGTATTTAGGGCATAGTGGCCAAATTATCTGGGTAAGGCTGTGGAATTATTGGAAGTTATATTAGGAGCCTCTGTTGCTGGTTACTTCATATTTTAGATAAAAAATAGTGGCCACTATGAAATAAACTTAACAGTCCCCATAACTTGTCATTGGGTTTCTCTAGAAGCCATTAGCGTCCATCATGTGATAAATTTGTCTAAATGTCAATGTTGTGCTCCGATGACATAACGAAACGTGGAATTGAATTGTGGAGATGTGACACTAAAGATTTGAGAAGTTATCAAACTATATCAGATAGTACAGGTTTAGAGTCTAGATAAAGTTAAGACTAATGTAGAAGCTATATTTTTTACACTGAGTTTTGTTGCGTCAGTTTTGTTCTTAGTTCTAGAATCACTTCACTTTACTATGATTTTGTTTTTGGAGAATTAAGACTAAATATTAAAATGAAAGGGATTTAAGTGGGATGGGATGTAAATGGATACTAACTACTAAAATGAACGATGAAAGACAAATGTAATATTTAGATACATGGAAACATGAACGTCCGCCTCCATTATTTTAATGGTGAATATTGTGTCTATATCTAAATCATTAGATTCACAGTTTACGTAAACTTTCTTCACCTGGTATCACTGTAGAGCGTTATCTTATGGGCTGAGCTAATAGTCCAGCTAATGTCTAATAGCTGGATGGACACCATATAAACATAATAATAGCCTCAGCCTATAAAATGGCAACCACAGTGAGCAGGTAACAGCTTTGACTTAACTTGTCTCAATTAACTAAATTGCAGTCTAAAAAAGAGGTAGGTTAAAGGAGTGGAGTCAATTAACCATCATTTCTTAAACATCTCTTAAATCTTCCCAAAAGTGCAAGTTCCCAGGATTTTGCCACAGGAGTCAGGAATTATCTTACCTTAACGCTTGCACTGCTGAGAGATCTTAGGAGGGGTTTAAGAAGCAACATCTCATTCACACGCTAATAGCACTTAACATCATTCTACCCTCCTTAATTTTGCCCTCTTAGTTATTTTTTCTTAGCATCAGTCTGAGCCTCCTCCTCCGCTGCTTCTTCACCCTCTGGATTAAACACACTTACAGTAAAATCATTAGTCTCAGTGCCATATTTGTTCTTTGCCCGGATGCAGTATTTGCCAGAGTCAGCTTGAGAGACGGTGGTAATGGTAAAACTGGCATATTTCCCGGACTCAAACTTCAATATGCAGTGGTCATCTCCTGACAGTTCCCTCTCATTCTTCATCCAAGTGACCTCAGGAACTGGATCACCCCAGATGTTACATGTCAGGTTAAGTGCCTAAAAGTGTACAACACAGATATGAGCGCCGTGTGAAGAACTATTGGGTTTATGTAAAAAAAAAGGAAACAAACTGTACAACACGATCACCTGCATGCATTGTGACATGGTGCGATCTACTATACATTTTATCAAATTAGGCAGCAAGTCAAATATTGGTTGAATGAAGTCTTATCTGTTGAATGGGTGTCTCAAAAATAATGGATTCCTACACATCACAACACTGGATCACTTAGGCATCTGATACCATGATATTTAATAATGCTGTATTAAATGATGTATTTGCTACATTGAAGAATACTCTGAAGCCAAACAGTGGCATAGAGTAGGCTGGCAGTGCCCAGGACAAGGCAAGTACTGCACCCACTAGCCCATTAGTAATGCCCCAAGTAAACCTTTAAAACAAATAATACCCTCAGAGTATCACCTTATAAAGTCATTATGCCCTCTCATGCCCCCTTAAACTACACTGTGTTGACAATTATTAGGCAAGTGAGCATTTTGTCTATATCATCATTTTTATGCAGATTTTCCAACTCCAAACTGTATAAACTTAAGGGTATGTGCACACGCTGAGTTTTTGGTGCAGAAATATTCTGCACCAAAACCTACACCTACACAGCCCTTCAGAATTCTCATTGACCTTGCTGGCATAAAGATAGACATGCAGATTTGGGCAACAAACGGCACCAAGAAAAGCATCAAAAACGCAGCGTGTGCACAAGGCCTAAATGTTTATTGGACGGAGCAGATCAGATGATGTGTATTTGTGTAATGGGGAAAGGTGCAGCCTAATGATATCAACAGCCTTTATAAAGGTGTATGAAATTATTAGGCAGCTTGTTTTCCTCAGGCAAAATTGGACTAAAAAAAGTATGACTCTGAAAAGTTCAAAATTGTTGAAAGTTTTACAGAGGGATGCGGCACAAACGCTTTGTGGAAAATGCCCGTTTTCCCACTCACACTACACTATGGTATGTATACAGTATTAAACATATGTCACATTTAATCAAAGTGCAGGAGGGGTTAAGCCCGCTTTACACGCTGCAATCTATCTTACAATGTGTCGGCGGGGTCACGTCGTAAGTGACGCACATCCGGCATCGTAAGGTACATTGCAGTGTGTGACAGGTACGTGCGATTGCGATTGAACGGTAAAACGTTCATCGCATACACATCGTACCTTTGTCTAGAATTGCACGTCAGATTGTTCATCGTACCAGGGGTAGCACACATCGCAGTGTGTGACACCCCGAGAACGATGAACAGATCTTACCTGCGTCTTGCGGCTCCCGGCCCACATTGCGGAAGGAAGGAGGTGGGCGGGATGTTTACGTCCTGCTCAGCTTCGCCCCTCCGCTTCTATTGGCCGGCTGCCGCGTGACGTCGATGTGACGCTGAACGTCCCTCCCACTCCAGGAAGTGGACGTTCGCTGCCCACATCGAGGTCGTATGGAAGGGTAAGTACGTGTGACGGGGGTTCATCGTTTGTGCGGCACGTTCAACAAATTTAACATGCCACACATACGATGGGGGTGTTGCAAATCGCATACGATATCGTATGCGAAATTGCAACGTGTAAAGCAGGCTTTACTCATTGCAAACTGAAAATAATCTCCAATTATTGGTATTCTGGACAGGGAATGATTGTAAACTGAGCACACTATCTGTGTCATTTAACATTAATATACAGTTTCTATAAAGGGTCCTTTAGCCTCCACACTGGAGCTGTGAGCTACCTGATAGAACCCCTTGACTTATGATTGAGTGACCACTACGAATCGCTACCTGCAGTATTCCTTCTTCCTATAGTCAGACCTTTAAACTGTTACAAAATCAACATAATTCTTGTTTGCCCCTTTAGCTCAGATTGATGAGACATTGCTTTACCTTTCCTTCTTGTATGGTAACAACATCAGGCAAACCTCCTACGACTCTGGCGCGATCTAGAAGGACAGAAGATACATCAACATAAGTATTCAAGATATCAGATGATTAGACAAACCGACAGAAAAAGCAGGTAGGGATAAGGAACAACTATTTTTTTTTAATAGAATGAATCTCTTTACAAGATTGAATTGTCATCAGATTAGCAATACTGTGGCTTATTGACTCTCCCTGACATTGTTGCAAACATTTTATCCCTACTTGTGATCATCTTTATTTACTGCTTAATATCATCTCACATTTGTATTGCATTGAAATGTGCTCTAATGCTTGAGCGAGGTGACTCTGTGTCCTGCGAAGTGATGATATAAGCGTCTTGTTGGGAGAGGCATCTTCCTATCCCTTAGAAAAGCAAGTGTGGCTATGCAAGACTCCCATCACTCATGTGAGCAGGAAAAGTAGGTAAATAGGAGCTCCCATTCTTGGCTAAAGAGGCCTGGTGTTGGGTATGACCTGCTGAGAAGACTTGCTAAGAATCGATACCCGTGATAGGATTGAGAGTCCATTTCAGGGACAGAAGGAAAGCAAAATGGACTACTGCCTTGTTGTAGCCCTGAAATTAGACTGTACTTAGGAAGTCAGACATGTGGCTGAAATTTTACCAGCTGTTACCAATGTACAAAGAATCTGTGCCCATGTGTAACCATAACTTGTACCTTTCTGTTATAAAGCAATGCGCTAAGTAAAATTGCCTAAAAGTTCTGTTGTGTCTCTCTGTAGCCTAAAACCACAACTAAACCCAGGGGTTTGGCCCAAGCGTCACCCACCTCCCAGTACCCTAGGTAAAACTTACAAGTGTGCAGCAATAAGTTTTTTTACTTGTAAACAGGGTGTCTCTATTAACATTGGCACGAATTTGAGCTGATTAACAAACAGTGCTATCAGTGATACCAATACTATTCCAGTGCCATCTATACAGTGCCAGCAGTGTCTCCCTATAAACAGTCCCAGTACAGTGTTAGGCTGCTTTCACACATACGTTTTTTGCAGTGCGGCACAATCCGGCTCAAAAACCTACGCAACGGATGCGGCGAAAAAAAACGGATCTGTTGCATAAGTTTTTTCATGCGGCCCGTCCGTGTTTTGACGGATGCGGCTTGATAATGAGCATGCGCAGTTCAAAAAAACGCATCCGGCGGCCGGATGCAGTTTTTGCTGCAGGACGCCGCATCCGGCATCCATAGGCTTGCATTGTAAATCGCGCCGCATCGCGCCGGATCGCGATGCGGTGCGATTTACAATGCAAGCCTATGGATGCCGCGATGCGGTTTTTTCACCGCAGACAGAAACGTTTGTGACGACATGGACTCTCATGGGTTAACGTTTCTTAAAATCCAGCCAGACAGCATGATAGATTGTCTATAGACGGGGGAGAAGTCCCTCATTGTTTTTACAAGACTCTTGTTGACTCAATGTAATTGTGTTGGCCACTGAAAGCCAAACGTATTGTTCTCCAGACATTTCCAGTAACCATTGTATTGTAGTTGTGTATTGATAATGTAATTACCTTAGTAGCCATTGTATAGATGGTGACTCCCAGTTTACATGTACACCCTCAGCCTTTCTACCCATATCATTTAAATGAACATTGTCCATGCAGCTTGAAATTCCTCCAATGGGAGAAGCAATCTTGTCCAACCAATCGATGAGGACACAGTGTACCCAAGTGGAAGGTTGTGGCTATAAAAAGGACTTCTTTAAGCCACCAGGGGTTGTTGATGGTTGATGGATTCAGTCTAAGCTCTTTGGAGCTGACTGGAGGATCAGGACATCTTATGGCTTCAATCTAGGGACTCCGGATCCGGTTGGAGACCATATCCACAGCCTAGGGATTTCGACTCCGGCTGCCAGGATTGTAACATCAAACCAGGACTACCTAAGGAGGACACGCAGGTTGGGACAGTTCAGTCACCTGTTACAGACTTTGCAGACCTCAGACAGCTTGGAACCTGTGAGGCATGGACATTCTAAATCCCTGGTGAGCCAGCGGAAGGGTGAGACTCTGTTGCCTGTTACATTTGTGTGTTTTGCTGGTTATGTGTTATGTGCCGTTAATTGTTTGGGGATCCAATAAAGTCTAATTATTGTGGTTCCCTCACCCTGTGTTGTCTGAGTAGTGTTATGCCCACGGTTAGGGAGGCCGGCGTTCAGTTGGGATGAGCCCTGAGCCACGCTGTCTTTCTAAAGGCGGCGGGTTTTAGTGGACGAGAGCGCCCACTGAGCCCCGTGTCTCCACAATTGGTGGCAGCAGTGGGATACTACTCAGCCTGGTTTACCCAGGGGAGCTGCAGTGGACTGGTGTTTTCGGACACCGTCCAGGGCTCAACAACCAGGGAGGCACATAAGCATACCCAGCAGGCCATAGGGGAGGCATTCAGGTTTCGGACGCTGCCATGTCCAACCCCACCAGCTCAGCCATGGGACAAGGACAAGAGAGGAGATACGACCGCTGCAGTAAATGGATGCTACAGGATCTGTGCCAGAGGCGAAAGATTATCTACTGGAACGCTGAGACTCGGTCAGACTTGATCCAGAAATTAGTCCGTTGGGATGCCCAGAATGATGCAGAGGACTATGAGGATCCCGCCGATATTGACCCACAGGATTTAAACTATGTGCCACATCATGGATCCAATGACAATCGGGAATCAACTTTGTCCAAAATGGCCCAAGCCACAGCGTTGTTGGAAGCATTGGGGCCTAGATCCTCAAGAGAAGAGAGGGCTTATGTTCTGGAATATGTTTATGGGATTCCAGCTGCCGTACTGCTAGCACCAGCCACTCGAGAAGGATGGTCCCGCTACCCAGCAGAAGCTGCGCCAAAACAAAGGACTACAAACAGGGCCTGTGACTCGCCCAATCTATGGCGCTGTTATACATGTGGGCGCAATGGACATATAGATAAAGATTGTCTCCAAAACCGAGGCCGCATGCTTGGAGCCCATCTGCCACTCCAACCAGTCAACATATGCCGAGATGAACCAACGAGACCGGAGGAATGCTACTCCCAAGAACCACCAATAGCTGAGGAAGTGGTTTATCCAGTCCACACCCTACGGCAGGCCGGACACCGTACACCAGCCAACCTCCATCCCCACATCCAGACGGTCAAGGTCGGTGATATACAGGCTCAGGGACTTCGAGACATTGGATCTTCCATCACTCTGGTAAGCCCAGTTATTGTTTCCCCAGAAGACCCTTTACCAGATTCCCAATTATCCATCTCCCTGGCTAAGGGCCAGCGCTCAGGCGTCCCTCTGGCATGTGTGCAGTTGGACCTAAAAACCGACCAGGGAGAGGTCGAGGTGGAGCTTGAGGACAGCCTCCCCACACCTGGTATTTTGGGGACCATCCAGGAAGTGATCGATGTGGGGATAGTGAACAGCCTCCCCATTCCTGACATTGTGGAGACTGACCAGAGCAAGGCTGATGTGGAGCTTATGGACACCATCCCCACACCAGTTATTTCGGGAAAGGACCAGGGAGAGGTTGATGTGAGACTTGTGAACAGCCTCCCCACACCTGTCATTGTGGAGACTAATCAGAGCAAGGCTGATGTGGAGCTTATGGACACCGTCCCCACACCAGTTATTTCGGGAAAGGACCAGGGAGAGGTTGATGTGAGACTTGTGAACAGCCTCCCCACACCTGTCATTGTGGAGACTAATCAGAGCAAGGCTAATGTGGAGCTTATGGACACCGTCCCCACACCAGTTACTTTGGGGTCTGACCAGGAAGAGGTCCATATGGAGTTTATGGACAGCCTCCCCACACCTGTTGTTTCGGGGACTAGCCAGGAGGAAGTTGAAGTGGGGTTCATAGATGGCCCCACCAAGCCTGTTGTTTTAGATACCACTCAAAGGGAAGGGAAAGTGGGGCTTGTGAATTACCTGCTCACACCAGTCAATTTGGAGAATGACCTAGGACAAGGACTATCCAGTCAGTTTGAAGCAGCCGTCACCCACCTCCAAGCCAAGCAGGACCCTGATGTGGATCTTTCTAACATCTTTTCCAGAGATGGTTTGCATTCCCGGTCTCCATCATCTACTTCTGAGCCAAGAACCGTGAGTAAGCCTAACCACACTGTGGCCGTTGACTGGGGGAGGATTGATAGTGGGAGATTTGTGCAGGCCCAACTCATGGACCCCACCTTAGTGCTTGTCCGCAATATGGCTGCTCAACTTGGGGGAGGTAATCAGGGGGAGGTGTATAGATGCGAGCCTCTGTTGCTGACCTCACCATTAAAAAGGACAATGCCGTCAAGAGGAGAAGGATGATCGGAAGCCTATCATGTCTGGCTAATATTAAGAAGGGGGAGGAATGTGACGACATGGACTCTCATGGGTTAACGTTTCTTAAAATCCAGCCAGACAGCATGATAGATTGTCTATAGATGGGGGAGAAGTCCCTCATTGTTTTTACAAGACTCTTGTTGACTCAATGTAATTGTGTTGGCCACTGAAAGCCAAACGTATTGTTCTCCAGACATTTCCAGTAACCATTGTATTGTAGTTGTGTATTGATAATGTAATTACCTTAGTAGCCATTGTATAGACGGTGACTCCCAGTTTACATGTACACCCTCAGCCTTTCTACCCATATCATTTAAATGAACATTGTCCATGCAGCTTGAAATTCCTCCAATGGGAGAAGCAATCTTGTCCAACCAATCGATGAGGACACAGTGTACCCAAGTGGAAGGTTGTGGCTATAAAAAGGACTTCTTTAAGCCACCAGGGGTTGTTGATGGTTGATGGATTCAGTCTAAGCTCTTTGGAGCTGACTGGAGGATCAGGACATCTTATGGCTTCAATGTAGGGACTCTGGATCCGGTTGGAGACCATATCCACAGCCTAGGGATTTCGACTCCGGCTGCCAGGATTGTAACATCAAACCAGGACTACCTAAGGAGGACACGCAGGTTGGGACAGTTCAGTCACCTGTTACAGACTTTGCAGACCTCAGACAGCTTGGAACCTGTGAGGCATGGACATTCTAAATCCCTGGTGAGCCAGCGGAAGGGTGAGACTCTGTTGCCTGTTACATTTGTGTGTTTTGCTGGTTATGTGTTATGTGCCGTTAATTGTTTGGGGATCCAATAAAGTCTAATTATTGTGGTTCCCTCACCCTGTGTTGTCTGAGTAGTGTTATGCCCACGGTTAGGGAGGCCGGCGTTCAGTTGGGATGAGCCCTGAGCCACGCTGTCTTTCTAAAGGCGGCGGGTTTTAGTGGACGAGAGCGCCCACTGAGCCCCGTGTCTCCACAACGTTCACTTGAACGTTTCATCCGCGATGCGGCGCGATTTACAATGCAAGCCTATGGATGCCGCTATGCGTTTTTTTCGCCGCAGACAGAAACGTTCACTTGAACGTTTCATCGGCTAAATATGCTGCATCCGGCAAAAAACGGACACAACGCAAGGCCATGCGGCACAATCCGGCGCTAATGAAAGTCTATGTGGAAAAAACGCACCCAGCGGCAAAAAAAAACAGATGCGGTTTTCCCGCAAAGCGCCGTATTGTGCCGCAGCAAAAACCGGATGTGTGAAAGCAGCTTTACTGATAGTGTCCTCATAAGCAATAATGCCAGTGCACTGCTACAGATACACAATGGCAGAAAATAAACAATAGTTCCAGCAGTGCTTGTGGAAGTAGAAGAAATCTTGTGAATGTGGGGTCCCTCCTGCTCTATAACATTGTATGGGATGATTGGAGGTGCACTGGTTAATTTTCCATATTGCTTACTAGGAGCAGCTGGCTTTACTTTAGTTGCAGGAATGAATAAATGCAATATAAGTGCATGTAATGGTATGAAGATTAGAAGATTATAGAAGGTTACTTACTCTTTTCTGCTATTGCTGCTTGCCTGTTATTGAAGTAAAAGAAAGAAAGATTAGAACTTACTTGCATGTCTTCTCAGCTAAACAAAGAACCTGAGCTCCAGTTAGTCTGTCTCACGCTAATTTCATCCACTAATTTCCACCGACGCCTTTTATGAGGTAGAATATAATGATACATTTATGAATATACTTCTTAAACTATATTTATGTGATGTTTTTATTAATATATTGAGTGTACATTACAGGGTAATGGTGACAGAACACTGCATTTAGTTACATTTGTCCAAAACTTCACCCACAGTGATAGACAAAGCTCCACCGACTGTGATGGCCAAAGCACCACCCACTGTGATTGCCAAAATGTCACCCAGTGTAATTAGTAAAGCTCCACCCACAGTAATAGCAAAGATCTACCAACTGTGATGGCCAAAGCTCCACCGACTATGATGGCCAAAACTCCACTAACTGTGATTGCCAAAGCTCCACCCACTGTGATGGTCAAAACTCCACCCTCTGTGATGGCCAAAACTCCACCCTCTGTGATGGCCAAAACTCCACCCTCTGTGATGGCCAATGGCCTGCTGATTTGGCTGTCAGGCAGCTAGTCACAACGAGTGCTATCACCCTAGTGGTATCTTGTAAAACTTGGACAATTAATGTGTATATGTATTAGAAAAAAGTGATTCAAAACTGATAGACTTGTAACCCAAGACCATGAAATGGTCTAAACACTTTCTATAGGCTTCTCCATATACAGTAAAGGACGTTTTTGACGTTTTTCTTTACAAGTATAACTAACTATGATAAAACCATTTGACTGCAATTTTCACAATCTATTCTCCTTTTGAGCAACTAAGGCCATGTGCACACGGTAAGTATTTGCAGACATTTATGCATAAAGAAAAAAAGTATCTATTAGCAGGAAAAACACTGCATAAAAAACACATTCATTTTTCTGCACTCTGTAATGCTTTTTTCCCCAGTTTTTAGAATGTGTGAAAAACGCAGACTGCAGCTGTGACACTGCTTCAAATCTGCAAGGAAAAATAAGAAAAAAAATAAAATTTTCAGAAATCTCTTTCACTTTGGTACTAGGAAATACTTCAGCTTTTGCAACAAAAACTGCATGATATAAAACACGACAAAAATGCAGTAAATACTTAACGTGTGTACATACCCTGCTACTAATTAATCGGAGGAAGTACTGGGTCTATTGGATATCATCCTCAGTAGGCCAACAAAAGATCAGTGTTCACAAGTGTCAGGTCTGGAATCGCACAGGGGTTAGTGCTGGTTTTTAGCAAACATTGGGTAAATAATTACATCCTGTCATATTCTTTACTTAGCGATAAGAACAATGAACTGCAAATATTGATTACAATGTAACACATTCCTACAGGACACCAGCGCCATTAGGGAGTTGCTAATACTCTTATTTTATATGCCATGTGCAGAATGTCATGATATACTTACTTCAATCTCTGGAATTCTGCAACAGCCTCGTCGAAAGCTGCAAAAAAAAATATTGATAGGATTATAAATTAAAGGCTGTAAAGGTAAATTCAGACCAAGTGGAAAAGAAACATACATTTGCAACAAGTTTTCTGCAAAACTTGCATGGTAAATTCAGGTTTGGCAGTAGAACTCATTGTAAGGCTATATGCCCAAACAGCGAATAGACAGAGAAATAAATACTCTCTATTTATTTTTCAAGCTGTCTTGTCTCCTTCCTTCCTTTATCCTTCGTCTCTGTTCCTTCATCCCTTTCTTCCTTTATTCATCCCTTCCTTTATTCATCCCTTTCTTTCTTCCTTTCTTTCTTTATTCATCCCGTCCTTCCTTTATTCATCCCTTCCTTTATTGATCCCTTCCTTCATTTATTTGTGCCTTCCTTCTTCCCTTCCTTTATTCCTTCCTTTCTTCATCCCTCCCTTCCTTCCTCCTTTCCTCACTCCCTTCCTTTCCCTCACTTTCCCTCTCTTCCTTCCTTTTTTCTCTCCCTTCATTCCTTCCCTCCCTTCCTTCCTTTCCCTCACTTTCCCTCGCTTCCTTCCTTTTTTCCCTCCCTTCCTTTCCCTCCCTTTCCCTCTTTTCCTTCCTTTTTTCTCTCCCTTCATTCCTTCCCTCCCTTTCCCTCTTTTCCTTCCTTTTTTCTCTCCTTTCATTCCTTCCCTCCCTTCCTTCCTTTCCCTCACTTTCCCTCTTGTCCTTCCTTTTTTCTTTCCCTTCATTCCTTCCCTCCTTCCCTTTATCAAAATATTTTGGCTGAAAAATGACACGCTCTCTAAATATCTGATAATAATTACTAGGTAGTAGCCGTAACCTAGAATTATTTAGGTCTATATAAAATACATATCAATCTTTACCTTGTCCGGAGAGATCTAAGTCCTTTGTGTGAGTATTTTTTCCATCAAACATTTCCAGCACATATTTGCCCTTGTCACTTGGTGTGGGCTCATTAATTTGTAGCCATATCATCTCTCCAGTGACCCCGCTCTTCACTCGCTCTGTGTACTTTATCTTATTTTCACTGTAATGACACAAAAATACATTAAAGATAAATTCTGATCATTTTACATGAGGGAGATTCTAGCCTTTCATCTGTCAGATCTAAAATGTAAAATGACACCCTTACCGCTCAAATGTGGAGATTAGATATACTGTATGTTGTGCACAAAGCGTGCAATGACAACTATTTTTTAGATGTAGGCTTTAAGCTGCCGTCACACATAACGAGATCGCTAGGAAGATCGCTGCTGAGTCACGGTTTCTGTGACGCAGTAGCGATCCCGTTAGCGATCTCGTTATGTGGGACACCTACCAGCGATCAGGCCCCTGCTGTGAGATCTCTAGTCGTTGCAGAATGGTCCAGGCCATTTTCTTCAAAGGCGATGTCCTGCTGGGCAGGACACATCGCTGTGTTTGACACTGTGTGACAGGGTCACAGTGACTGCTGAGATTGTTATACAGGTCACTACTGCGACCTGTATCGTTCCTGCATCGTTGGTAAGGTCTGACTGTGTGACATCTCACCAGCGACCTCCCAGCGACTTACCAGTGATCCCTATCAAGTCGTGTTCGGGATCGCTGGTAAGTCGTTGTGTGTGACTGGGCCTTTACCCTTGATTTCTCCTGTCACAACTTCTAAACCACTACTGGTAAAAACATATGACAATATCAACGACCACAGTGTCAACTCCTTAAAGATTCCTTTAATATCAGTGTGTGCAATTGTTAGTTCAGGAACCCTGCTACATGTATGATATCCACAAAACAATTGAACAAGCTATGACTGCATTCAATTAAACCTATACAGTAACTGGGTGACACATGGGTAACTACTGAGGCAAAGCCAGGTAGGACTGGGTTCAATCCTAGCACTGAAGGTCTTGATTACATGCACCTGGCTAGCTTTGAATAAGGTCCAGGTCATGTGTTCACTTTAGTCCCTCACTTTGCTATAGAGAATGAGCAAAGTGCAGTGTGTGGAAACTGCTGAGTGACCGGACTTTTTTGAATACTGCTGTTTTGTGCTGGAAGCTGCTGAAGGCGACACCAAGACTGGTGACCGTACCCTCTTTTTGATGGAAAGTTTTCTCCAGGAAAATGGACTGTAATCTGTTCAAGTCAGCCCACACTGACATATGTGCCTGCTGAATGAACAGTTTATTTGCTGTTATACCTCTGTGCCTAGAAGAGGCTATTATGGTTTGCATCCCTTGGAGTTTTATGAAATCAATAAAAGTGCACATTTAGAGCAAACTGCATTGCCTGCGTACACTACCTAATGCCTAACTGAGAGTGTGAATCCCTACATTACCTTCTCACAAACTCATGTACAAAAAATGTATGTATAATGTCATATTAGGCTCCAACATATTAAGGAATGCTTGCTGGATGAAAGGATATCAATACAATAAAACACAATGACAAACAAAAGGATAACAATATTTTGAACTTTTGAATTTCAGGCTCCATATTTCTCCATCTACTGTATCTTTGAGCGTGAGACTACCTTCATTTTATAGACAATCATCTTGGCTATGTCATACATAAATTTGACTTGCAAATATTTAGCATATGATCAATTATGCAGATTCTTGTCATGTTACGCATTATTACTGTATTGCTCCAATTGTTTGATTTTTTTTCTTCCTGTATACTACATATTACAACCTGTTCTCACATTCCCTAAAAGTTCAGTGTTTTATTAAGTTGATTCACTAGCGAAAGGTCCTTGATTCTAATTGAGGAGCAGCAATAAAGAAAATTTCCCAAGAGAGAGAAACAGCATCATCCAACTCATCAATAGCGGTCTCTCAGCCAAGGAAATTGCCAAACTGCATCATGTGAGTGCCATGACAGTTGGAAAAATCCAAAATGAAGTCCGTCCATCCAAGCATTCAAAAGCCAAGTGGTGGTCGTCCAGGCCTAATATCTGGAGTCAACAAGTTGGGTCATCACAAGGTCTATCAGTTCTGGTGCGACAAACACAGCAGTGCAGGTTGTTCGTATGCTTTGTGATAGTGAGATCACAGACGTCCATGCAAGCACCATATGATGCACGTTACACAAGTCTGGAATGGTGGCCCAAAAAAAGGTGTAGAAGCCTCAACTTCAATATCATCATAAGATGCTTTGGCTCAAGTTTGCAAAGAAGTAAAAAAAATGGACAGTAGAAGATTGGAAACGGGTGATTTGGAGTGATGAGACAAAAGTCAATAAACTAGGCCCTGATGGGTGCAAATGGGTCTGGAAGAAACAAGAGAAAATGGGGCAAACAGATAGAGAAATTGAAGAAACTGTCAATTTTGGTGGAGGAAGCCTAATGATATGGGGTTGTTTCACAGCCAAAGATGTTGGATACTTGACCAGGATCGATGGTGGCCTCAATACTGAGCTATATGTGAGTGTTCCAAGATGCGTTACTTCATACTCTCAAGTACTATGGATATGAAAAGGAAGACATTTTTTTCCTCAGGTTAAATGAAGAGTTCAGGAGGTAGGGGGAGAGGAAGAAGTGACCCAAAAGCAGAGAGAGAAGACTTATCTGATAAGATATATTATACAGTCTCTTATATTTGCTTGGACTATTGATTTATGCAACAATTATTAAAAGTACAGCTTCCTTCTAAGTCACTGACTTACTTGTGTACCCAGCTCACTTTGAGATCTTCCACATAATAGTTTACAAATGAGTACAATCTTATACCTTCTTCATTGCTCTGAATCTTCAATTGTGTAGCTGACCCAGCTAAAAAAAAGTAAATGGAAAATTATCATCAGTTATTTTTTTAAACATTTTTGTATTGATGACTTGAATGTATGGTTTTGTTTATGAAACCTTTGAAGTGGGACAAGTGAAAAATTGGAGACTGGTGTCTGACTCAACAGAAACTCTTTGAGCCGTCATCATTTTTAGAGAAGAAAAATACTAATCTGAGCCCACCTGCCCTTCATATTAGTGTATGGGGGGGGTCTCAGCACCCAATGCTGTAGGACAAATCAACGGTTTTTAGAAAATGAAATTCCACTTTTACCTCTTTGGGCTCCATTAGAGAGTGTGGGTGCAGATCTACAATATGTATCAGGCTCAGGATCTGTTATACAGCCAGCACATATTATGCCCCAGCCGTGACTAAAGCTGGCTCCAATCACTACTGTTTAACTAGTTAAAGAGAACCTGTCACCAGGATTTTCCCTTATAAGCTGGAGCCACCACCAGTGAGCCCTTATATACAGCATTCTAAAATACTGTATATAAGAGCCCAGGCCACTCTGTATGATGTCATAAAAACCTTTATTATACTCACCTATGGGGTTGTTGTGTCTGATGGGCGTTGCTGTTCTCGGTCCGGCACCACCTCTTTTCCGTCCATCACCATCCTTCTTCATAGCTCCGTGTGAATGACACATCATACCTCATTCACACAGAGACCCCTATTGCACTTCCTACGCAAGCGCACTTTGATCTGCCCTGCTGAGGGCAGATCAAAGTATTATAGCATGCATGCACGGGCGGTCTTTGATCTTTCCTCACGCCTGCGCATTACAGTACTTTGCTCTGCCCTCAGCATGGCAGATCAAAGTACGCATGCGCAGCAGCGCCATCTAGGCCTCTTGTGTGGATGACGTAGGACGTGTCATCCACATGGGGCTGGGAAGGAGAATGGCGAGTGCAAGGAGATAGAAGGCACCAGACCCGAGAGTAGTGATGCTCATCGGACCCGACTGCCTCCTAGGTGAGTGTAATAAAGGTGTTTTTTTTTAGTTATTATACAATGCTGTATATAAGAGCTCACTGGTGGTGACCGCAGCTTATAAGGGAAAATCCTGGTGACAGGTTCCCTTGCTGCTGTCGATCTCTAGGCATAAGTATGGGGGGAATCCATTTGAACACTCTTACATGCCCCCATGATGCATCTACAAAGTGCCAATAGGTTTCCATGACAGACAGGGCCCTGCTGAAGGCTTAGATGGAAGCTATTTTAGTACAGATGTGAAGTCCAGCGACAGGATGAGCTTCATAACAGAACTTATTTTTCACTATAAACTGGAATACTCAAGAACTGCATCATATAGAAGTAGTCAGCAGTTGGTTAGAGGTTCAAGTCCCCTAAGTGGACTAAAATAAAAAAGTAAAAAAGCTAAAATAAAAACATTAAAATTTAAATCACCCTCTTTTTGCCACGTCAATTTAAAATTATTTAACCCGTACGGCAAACGAAAACAAAAACAACCCACCACAACAAGTACAGTTCTTCGGTTACCATACTTAAAGGGGTAATCAAGACTATTTTATTTTTTTTACTATGGGCCGAAGAACTAACAGGCAGTTATATGTGTTCTATCCAGCTTAGAGCAGCTACGGATCACTCCTACCGTTGAATCTGCTGCTTCATGTCAGCAGAGAAGTTCTTCCTCTTCCTGTTGAACGGGCAAAACTGCCAACGTCATTCTGGCAGCCAGCTCCTCACATGTAGGTAGCTGGAAGCCGGCTGTCAATCGGCATGAAATCAGCAGTCACACCCTGTCAACAGAGCAGAACAGAAGAGAAGCAGCTCCTCTGACAAAGTGACATCAGTGGAGACCGCAGAATCGCCCGCAGAAGCAGTGTGTGACCCATCTTTACGTGCATAACAGGCAGTAGTTAGCAAGAACCTGCCTTTTAGTTCTTAGACCCATAGTAAAAAAAAAAATAGTTCCGGATAACAGCTTTAACCCTATCCCCAAATACTGCCATTAATACTGCACACCAAAAGCAAAAAAACAATCATGGAATTCTAATTGTTTTCTTTTTTTCACAATTTCACGACACTTGGCTTTTTTTCCCTGTTTTCAGAACATTATATGGTAAATTAAATGATGTAATTCAAAACCACAGTTCAATATTCATATATTCAATGTTTGCCTATTATAGCATTTCAGAGTGCAGTGGTTACATTGAATAGTCATGATGGCTTGCACCTATTCACACTTGTCTTACTCTGTTTGGAGGAGATGGTCACTTTTTTTATATTCAAAACTATAACTTGTCCTGAAAATAACAAGCTTCTCTTATGTGGATGGAAAAATAAAAAAGTTGGACTTTCGAAAGAAGAACATGAAGAAAGGAAAACCTTGTACCTTGTAGTTCTTCATGGTCATGGGCTTTTTATAACAACGCTCCCACCACTGATTGGCAGCTTTCTGCCTGTGCACAGTGTACACACAGAGCTTTTAATCAGTAGTGTGGTGGTGATATGGAGAGATCAGCATTCAGTGAACTTTATTAAAACTGCAGCAAGCTGACTAGTTAGGTTGGTTTCACATCAGCGTTTGTTTGCCTTGAGGCAAAAACACGCAAACTGCATGTGATTGGATCCTGTTGAATTTGAGTTAAACACATGCAAACGCGTGTGTTAGTTACTGGATCCTGTGACTTGCAGTTTATGAGTCATGTGGTCGGGAATGAGCTGAATGAGGCTGGGTGGGCATTATAGTCATGATCGGGAGTGAGCTGCATATGCCATGACAGCGTGGATGCAGCTCTGGACAAGAGTGTGCGTGATTGTGAGTGAGTGAGTGTGAGTGAGTGAGTGAGTGAGTGAGAGTGTGAGTGTAAGTGAGAGTGAGTGTGTGAGTGTGAGAATTAGTCTGAGAGAGTGAGTGTGAGTGTAAGTGAGAGTGAGTGAGAGTGTATGAGTGAGTGTGTGTGTGTGTGTGTGTGTGAGAGAGAGTGTGTGAGAGTGATATTCAGGCCATGTTCTGTACAGCAAACAGGATCCTTCCTGCAGCATACAACTGCAACTGTTAAAACCGGATCCGGCGCCCATTGAAATACATTGCAGCTACTGCCGCAATGTACAGGATACAGCGAGTTGCAGTTTTTGGACGAAGGTGAAAAACGCAACAAGTTGCGTTTTTGATAGAAGGTAAAAAACTGCAACTCACCGGATCCTGAACCTACCGCACGCAAACACATGTTGCTGCAAATCCATTGACATTGCATTGAGCAGACAACGAATCCTGTAAGATGCGTTTTGCATTTTTTTGCCGACCGGCAAAAAAACGCTGATGTGAAGCCAGCCTAAGTAATACATTTCAGGAATCAGGGTGTAATTTAGTTGGTGAACCATTTTAACTCTTTGTACTCTGGAAAACAACCATACACATGTGGCTTGATACCTTAGACAGGAGACAGCTTGTGTTTTATCACTTTGGTGGCAGTGAGTTAGGCCATATTCAGGCCATCAACTAAATTATGATATACCGTACTTACCAATCATTTTGCAGACTGCGGTCATGAGGTCATCAAATGCTATGAAAATGGAAAATATATACAGTTAAAAATATATTCAAATTTAAAAACACACAAAATGTATCACAGGAGGATAAAACCCATGCAGTGGCATAAGTGATGGCATATAGCAACTTTGAAAGTGCCCAAAGGGCACAGAAAAAGGGGCACATTTTATAATCTCCACTTATAGTCATCTTTTATCTAAAAGTAAAACAGGTAGAACAACAGACAGAAGAACCTTGTAACTCAAGAAATCTATAGACCTACAGGCAACTTATTCAGTAATTGGATAACAAACTTCCAACTACAGACAGGTAAGTGATTGATACAGACAAGTAAGGGGTACTTTGCACACTACGACATTGCAGGTGTGATGTCGGTGGGGTCAAATCAAAACTGACGCACATCCGGCGTCGCTGTCGACATCAGAGTATGTGAATCGTTTTTACTACGATTAACGAGCGCAAAAGCGTCGAAATCGTATGATCGGTGTAGCATCGGTCATTTCCATAATTTTGGAAGGACCGATGTTACGATGTTGTTCCTCATTCCTGCGGCAGCACACATCGCTGTGTGTGAAGCCGCAGGAGCGAGGAATATCGCTTTACCTGCATCCCAGCTGCAATGAGGAAGGAAGGAGGTGGGCAGGACATTTACGCCCCGCTCATCTCCGCCCCCCTGCTTCTATTGGCCGCCTGCCGTGTGACGTCGCTGTGACGCCGCACGACCCGCCCCCTTAGGAAGGAGGCGGTTTGCCGGCCAGAGCAACGTCGCAGGGCAGGTAAGTGCATGTGAAGCTGCCGAAGCGATAATTTTCGCTACGGCAGCTATCACAAGATATCGCAGCTGCGAAGGGGGCGGGGACTATCGCGCTCGGCATCACTACCATCGGCTTGCGATGTCGTAGTGTGCAAAGTACCCCTAAGTGTTGAAAAAACAGCTTAACAGGTCTTACCTGAATCTTTGAGCTTAAGGACACTCTTGTCTTTCCCTCTGTCATCTTTCAAGAGTAACTCATATGTACCAGCATCCTTCCTAGATATCTACGAGAAAATATTAGAAGACAACATTCAATGCAGACATGATGAAACACTGTAACTTATACAGACTATTACTGAAATATGTGTGATTTATCAAAAAAGTATGCGGTAGAATGAGTATCATTAATCAGGGATCCATTTGGCTAAAACACGCTAGGTAGGCTGCGCTACTGGAGTAACCTGATTCTTCAATAATGATAAGTTTTGTTATGCACAATGCGTTTTAATGCTGTATCAGTGCCTTTATCAAGTGGGAAAAAACAAATGTTATTGTCACTTATTAAAGGTGCCAGTAAGGTCGAAATGCATTTTTAATACAAAAAAGTATGATTGTTGAAAAATCGGTTTACTCCAGTAGTGCAGGCCACCTAGCGTTTTTTTTATACAGGATCCATCTACCAGCCACGGGGCGCCACCAGCTTTTTTTCTTCATGCCTACATATATAGGAGTTGTGCTCACTACTCCACCTGGTGAGTGTAACCAGCACTTACCCACTCTCCCTTCTTAGGATATCACCCTAAGGTGCTTTCTGTTCCCCACATTTAGATTTCTCTCCGGCGCATACAGAAATAATAGAGCCTCAGAGGAAAGCTCTAAATTGGCCTCGATTCACACAATTAGTGCCAGACATTGAATGCAACAGATTTGGATTTTTTGTGATGGTCATGTCCCAGTCTTGGATAGGGGCAGCTCACAACGTAATGTGATCATGCAACATGACAATTTTTATGTCATGCATAGGATGTGAACACGATGATTTTCACATCACGTGACATTTTGCCATGTAGCCCCAGCTAATGATAGAGATACTGGTGATTATAGTCATCGTATTCTAAAGCCTAAAAAAAGTTTTATGTTGCTTATTAAAATAAAACTCAGTAACTTACCTCAGTAATGAGTAATGTACATACACCATCCTTAAATTCATGTTTCTCATCAATCATTATCTCCATTTCATCCTTATACCATGTAATACTTGTATCATTCTTCATATTAGCAACCTAAAGGGACAAGCCATAAGAAACAGGCAGTAAGACACTGGTCTGCCATCACATAACAGAATATTATCACTAATAGCCTGTCTTCCTACCTTACTCTTCAACAGTACATTGCATTCAGGAGTAACTTCCCATCCAAGATACTCAACAAAATGAGGACCTTTAAATAAATAAGAGTTTGTTTATATGGTAGTATATAGCCAGGGGTTCCAATGTTCAGCATAGTCCCCAGCGGCTTTAAGGGCATGTTAGAATATGCAGCATTTCAGAGTCAAACATACCTGTCAGAAATCATGCAACCAGTGTCAACTTTCTATGACCTACATGCTCATGAAGACGGCTTTAGAGGGGTGACCCTATTGACAGCTTCCCTTTAAATATCATATCAGAGCGGAAGAAAGATTCACATGGCAGACAACGCACAAATGACACATGAGCTAAAACAAGATTATACAAGGCATATAAAAGAACCTCTGCCCACCCTTTAGCAATATGTAGCCCCAAAAATTCTGGAGTGAAACTTAATGAGGTTGTCCATTACTTTAATAACGATGGCCTATGCTTATGAAAGGTCATCAATGTATGATCGGCCGGGGTCTGAAACCCAGCACCTCTGCCGATCTGCTGTTTTCAGTGCTGGTGGTGGCATCCGAAAATGCTCAGTTCCAGAGATGCCCCGTCAACTGATTTCGGCTGCATCTGGGTACTGCACATTTGCCTCCTAGGCAGATGTGCAGTACCCGGCTACGGCCGCTATCAGAAGATGGGGCAGCTCCAAAACTGAGCATTTACAGCTACCTGTTGCCACTGGGACCGAGAACAGCTGATCGGAGGCGGTGTGGGGTGTGATACCCTGGCCGATCAGACATTGATGACCTATCCTAAAGATAGGCTATCATTGTTAAAGTAGTGGCCAAACTCTTTAACTAATCATTCCTTTGCATTTCATTTAGCTTGTATGCCTGCCCTCTACTGGCTGTCAACAGAAGGAACAGTGCGACAGCAGAACAGATCAGCAGTGTGAAAGTAGGACTCGTTCTCCCTGCACTTTCTGTTGTTCTGTTGCCTTTTAGAAGGGAACCTGTCACCAAGTTTTCCCTATATAATTTAAATCCACCACCTTTAAGTCATTATGAACAGCCCTCCAGTAACCTATCCATAGAACCTATGCATATCTAAGAAAATGCCCTTTAATTATATTATTACTGTCTTATGCTAATGGGAATTGTCCAGTCAGATGGGTGTTGCTGGTCTTTGCTTCTGCTATTTCCTCACAATCGCTGACCCTTTTGCCTTGATTGATGTGACCTATGTTTTTCTGACATTCACAGTCTGTTCAACTCCTGCCTGAACAGTGGAGAATCAGAGCTGTGCAGCCTCCAAAGATGATGGGAATGACATTGGAGACGTCAGCCATATAAATCAAGAAAAGAGGGCCAGCTATTGTGGGCATAGAGAAGACACCAAACACAGATCAGCGACATACATTGGACCGGACTAACTAGCATTTGCCGTGAGAGGATTAGAAATGGTATTTTCTTAGATATGTGGCAGAGTTGAGCACTTATGAGCAGGTGGCTAGAGTGCTGTTCATGACTTGAAAGTGGTGGTTGTAGTTTATATACATTGTGTGCACAACTGTTAGGCAAGTGAGCATTTTCACTATATCATCATTTTTATGCAGCTTTTCCAACTTCCAAGCTGTATAAACTTGAATGCTTATTGGATGAAGCATATCAGGTGATGTGTATTTGTCCTAAGGATATCAACACCCTTTATCAAGATGTGCAGAATTATTAGGCAGCTTGTTTTCCTCAGTCAAAATGGGCAAAAAAAAAGCTTTAACTGACTCTCAAAAGTAAAAAATTGCTAAAAGTCTTACAGAGGGATGTAGCACATTTTAGTTGTCATGCCTTGGTTTTGGGACTCAGTCCTGTGACCTTGTGCTGTGCGGTCAGTTTCCTTCCATGCTGAGTCACAGCCTGGTCAGTGCCTGGCCAAATGCTGATGGTCCTTTTACCTTTTCTTCTTTCCTTTTGTTTTGTGGCTATCAGATGTTCTCTCTTGCTCACTTTCTCTGTCCTATTGTGGCGCCCCTGACCTGGTCAGGCACCACAGAGTATTGCACCCATGCGGGAGCAATGCTTCCAGGTAATCTCCAAAGGCCAGGATGAGGTGCACACACAAACATATAGTGACCAGGCCTCCCACATTACCAGAGGGGACCCTTGGGTAGCCAGAAGGGGTTAACTTTCAATTCCCAGCTGGGGGTGTGTTCAGGGGCTGGTTGCTAGGAAGCAGGGCAGAGAGAGAGAGGAAGAGGAGAGTCTGGAGGAAGAAGTTGAAGTGTGAGGAAGCAGGGCAGAGGAGCTCTAGAGTGTGAGACAGGTCCTGAGGAGTGCAGTAGCTGAAAGCGGGGGAGAAAGGAGTACCGTGGGTCGGCCTGAAAATCATCCAGAGAGAAGGGTGGCTGAGTACGGAGATCCCGGTATCCGAGCACACAAGGGGAACTAGGTCCCCAGTACAGGCAGCAGATCATCCAGAGCTGCTTAACCTACAGGTGGGGGGGGGGTACTTCATGCCCTCACCACGACTACACAGAGCTTGAGCCAAGCAGCAATCACCAGGCCCATAAGGGGACAGGGCCAGAAGCCATCCCACCAAGGCCACGCTGCCGGCAGACGAGCCAGAGAGAGGGGAGCAGGGTGGTAACAGCTTCCCTGGAGGGGTCCTACCACGCTTCAAGCAAAGGATCCTCCTAAAACAGAAAGAGTGCAAGGAAGGCGAGTGGACAGCTACCCTCAGAACGGCCTCCTGGAATTCCTGGTTCAACCTGGTTATCACAGTGTCGCCCGGGCATCTCACCGTGACCTCCAAACAGTGAGTAAACACGTTGAAAGACTTCTTGGACTGTGTTTGAGTCATTCTGCGACCTGTGGTCCCACACACATACACCGGGGCCTGGGGCTTGCCTCACTCTCAGGGGGCTAATATACTGACTGCACCCACCATCAGCCCCAGGCATCCCTTAATCTGCAGTGGCGGTCCCCGCTGACCGCAATACTGAGAGTGGCGTCACGACAATCCTAAAATAAGGTTCCCTACCTGTGACCAGACTGTTCCATCCACGTGGAGTCCCTGAAGGTACTGCACCGACACATGCTAGCGGGGCTTCACAACTTCTGGCGTCACGAACAGGATAAGGACTAGACCTGTTCAGACAGGTGACCGTGTGCCTCAGAGGTCCGACCGCAAAAATTGAACCGCCGCCATATTGCCATCTTCAAAAGCGCGCGCTGCAGCCCGCGCGAGGGAGAAGAGCACCGCCCACGAAGAGGTGTGGCCGCCCCAGAACCCCCACAATTCAGAGAGCGTTCTGATCCAGGAAGTGGAAAGGGGGCGCGCAGATTTTTGAAGAAAAATGGACGCTGCAGGAGGTAATGCCCCTGGTCAGGGCGACGCAGCCCAAGCGATGCCAGCCCCCGTCGCGCTGGACGCAGCAGCGCCTGGTGCCGGTGCCGCGGTCGCAGCCGCGCCGGCTGAAATCTCCCCCATAATGCCAGTTTCCTTGCTGTATGTCCCAGGAGCGCAATGGCTGCCCCAATACGCCGGTAAAATAGACACGCTGACCGGGTTTAAGAAGAAGATCAACACCCTGCTAGACATGCACGCGATGACTGGTAAGCAGAGGGCCGCTGTGGTGCTGGGACAATTGACTGAAGCAGCAGAATTGGAAGCTGAGTCCTGGACCAATGATGACCGGAGCTCTGTTGAGACCATCTTTGCCAAACTAGCAGCTGCTTTTGAACACCGCACAGAGGGAGAGCTGAGGACGGACTTCTATAACTGCCGTCAGAAGCCCCAAGATAGTATAAGAGACTATGCCCTCAGGCTGCAGGCTGCACTACGGGCTCTCAAGCTGGTGGACCCTGTCAGTGATCAGGAAGGAAACCGGATGATGAAGGAACAATTCTTGCGGGGCCTGCGCTCTCCTGAGGATGGGAAGCAGATGAAGCTGTGGTCCCTGGAACACCCTGACGTGGACTTTGCCATTCTGAAAGACAGGGCAGTGAAAGCACTCCAACCTCCTGTGGACACAGACCCCGTCGCACCAGCATGGCCTGCCAGTTCCACGGCTGCAGGAGCGGAATCCTCCTCGCAGACCCTGATAACTACAAAAGGACTCAACGCGCCAGCAGAGACCATAAGTACGCTATCCTCCCAGGTGCAACAGCTCACTAAGGACGTCGCACAAATCCTGAAAGCAATGCAGTTGCCCTCAGAGACCAAAGTCCCTCATCGGATCCTGCTAGCTGACAACCCAGAGGACGTCCCTTGGATGCGGAGGAGAAGAGGTCCCCCAACCCGAGGCAGGAGCAGTGATCGCTATGACTCATCTGGACAACCCATCTGTCGTCGTTGCCAGGAGGCAGGACACTATGCAAGGGCCTGTCCTTTAAACGAGCCAAACCTGGGGCCGGGGGCCAGTCCTCAGGATTAAGAAGATCAGGCCCAGGTCGCTGCTGTGATCAGTACGTGGGTGGACGTCCTGTCCTGTCCATTGTCCTGGACGGGATCCCTACCCCGGCATTATTGGACACCGGCTCTCAGGTCACCACGATCCCGTATGTCCTTTATCGTAGGTTTTGGTCGGACGACGATCTCCGACCACCGGACCCCTCCCTCACCATCTATGCTGCCAACGGACAACCTATAGACCAGATCGGGGTCAAAGAGGTAACCATAAAGGTGGGAAGGCAGGAAATGAAGGGACAAGGACTGATTGTTGTGGACACTGATATTAGAGAAAGGAACCCGCAAATGATTTTAGGCACTAATGTCATAGAAAATTGCCTAGGGGAAGTGTTGTTGTTGCTTCACCAGATTGTTGAAGGTGCTGAGGGCAGGTCGCAAAGAGCCTTGCAAAAGGAGATCCGAATCATTCTGAGGAAGCAACAGGTAAAACAGACTGGCGGTGAGATTGGTAGTGTGCGGGTGATGGATGCTAACCCCATTGTGATACCCCCACGGAGTGAAATGATGATGTGGTGTAGAGCAGCGGTAGGTCTCAGAGGACAAGATTACCAGGCTGTACTAGAGCCCACTCATTCAGACCACTGGCCCACGATTCTGACAGCCAGGGGGGTAGTTGATGTACACAAGGGACGAGTGCCTGTACGAGTGTTGAACTGTGGGGAGGAGGAAGCCAGACTACCAAGGTACGCTACCATAGCCAAACTGTTTACATGCTCAGATGACGCCATAACACCTGTAGGTCCCCTGACACAAGCTGACTCAAAAGAGGGCGAGACCTCCCAAAAGCAGTTAGAGGATTGGTGCCAGAAACTACACGTGGGGACTGACTCTACACCCGACTACCAGAAACATGGGGTTTACAGGGTCGTGCAGGAATACGAGCAGGTCTTTAGTAAGAACCCACTAGACTTTGGTAGGATCAAAGGGGTGCAACATCACATATCCACAGGCAGTCATCCTCCCATTAAGGAAAGACATAGGCCTATTCCACCAGCCCATTACCAGCGCACAAAGGACATGCTGAAGGACATGAAGGAGGCAGGCGTCATAAGGGACAGTTGTAGCCCCTGGGCGGCTCCCCTGGTCCTGGTAAGAAAGAAGGATGGCACGATGAGGATGTGTGTGGATTACAGACGGATAAATCAGATAACACACAAGGATGCCTACCCTTTGCCAAGGATAGAGGAATCCCTCGCTGCCTTGAAAGCCTCTAACTACTTTTCTACCCTAGATCTTACTAGTGGCTACTGGCAAGTATCTGTAGCAGAAGAAGATCGGGAGAAGACGGCCTTCACCACCCCAATGGGCCTCTGTGAGTTCAACAGCATGCCATTTGGACTCTGCAATGCCCCCGGGACCTTCCAGAGGCTTATGGAATGCTGCCTAGGGCACCTCAACTTTGAAACCGTCCTGCTCTACCTGGATGATGTCATCGTGTACTCCAAGACCTACGAGGACCACCTGAAACACCTGGCTGAAGTCTTTGAAGCACTATCCCGATATGGAATGAAGCTGAAACCATCCAAGTGCCATTTACTGAAGCCAAAGGTCCAGTACCTAGGTCACGTGGTCAGTGCAGAAGGAGTAGCACCGGACCCAGAGAAGGTCACAGTCATCCAGGAATGGCCCACACCTACTACCGTCCGGGAGGTACGTCAGTTCCTTGGCTTGGTAGGCTACTACAGAAGGTTCATCAAGGGCTACACGAAAATGGCAGCGCCTTTGCAAGAGCTCCTGGTAGGCCACCCAAAGAAGAGAGGAAAGATCTCCGGCCCGCCATTTCACTGGGGAGAAGCAGAAGAACACTCCTTCAGACAAATGAAAGGGGCCTTGACGGGTGAAGAGATCCTAGCCTACCCTGACTACGGTCTGCCATTCGTACTGTACACAGATGCCAGTAATGTGGGACTGGGAGCAGTGCTTTCACAGGTGCAGGGAGGCAAAGAGCGTGTGATTGCTTACGCCAGCAGGAAGCTCAGGCCTACTGAAAGAAACCCGGAGAATTATAGCTCATTCAAGCTAGAGTTCCTGGCCATGGTATGGGCTATCACAGAGCGGTTCAAGCACTACCTGGCAGCCACCAAATTCACTGTCTTCACGGACAACAACCCCCTGACCCACTTGGATACTGCTAAATTGGGTGCCATGGAGCAGCGTTGGGTAGCCCGACTGGCGAATTATGACTTTACTGTCAAGTATCGAGCTGGCCGCAAGAACGGCAACGCAGATGCTCTGTCCAGGATGCCTCACCTAGCAGACGAGGGTGAAGATGTAGATGATCTTGAAGAGATTGAGCTGCCAGCGTTCCATCGCCATGGAGCAAAACAGTGTCGGCAGTCGCGTGCCAACCGCCAAGAGGTGACCCTGAACCCACTACCTCACTACAACTGGAAGGAGACCCAGGAAAATGATCCAGCGGTAGGCTTGGTAAAGAAACTGATCAGCCAGCCGGGCGCCAGCCTTGACAAAGGAGCCCCACCTGAGGCACAGTACCTATGGAAGAGAGGGGTCGATTATTCATCTATCAAGACAAACTTTACAGGAGCATCATTGACCCGAGGACGCATGAGAAGGTGTGGCAAGTGATTGTACCACAGAAGGATACGAGGATGGTGCTGGAAGCCTATCACAATGGTGCAGGCCACTTTGGTTGGAAGAAACTGGAGGCCCTACTTAAAGTAAGATTCTACTGGGTGGGCATGAGATCTGCCCTAGAGAAGTGGTGTCGAAACTGCGGGCCCTGCAATCTTAGAAGAAAAGGCCAGCACAGCCAGAGAGCACCACTCCAGCCAATCCAAACTAAACGGCCCCTGGAGATAGTGGCCCTGGACCATGTAAAGTTGGCACCCAGCAGACAAGGCTACAACTACGCTCTCACTATGGTTGACCACTACTCCAGATTCCTGGTGGTAGTACCAGTCAAGGACTTGACAGGTCAAACTGCAGCCAAAGCTTTCCAGACACACTTCTGTCGACCACATGGCTATCCAGATCAAGTGCTCACTGACCAAGGACCAGCCTTTGAAGCTGAAGTGTTTAAGGAGTTTTGTAACCTATACGGCTGCCAGAAGATCCGTACTACGCCTTACCATCCCCAGACCAATGGCATGTGTGAGAAGATGAACCACATCATTCTCGACCTTCTGAAGACGCTCCCACTAGAAGAACGAAGTCAGTGGCCGGAAAAACTGCCCGATCTAGTGGACATGTATAACAACATCCCTGTGAGTTCCACGATTGCCAGTAGATCTGGAAATGGGAGTTGAGACCCCTGAAGACCATCTACAAGGTGCTGATTGGGATTCCAACCGCCAAGCCCAATACAAGAAAGTACAAGAGTGTGTGGAGCGAAGCCTGACTCAGCAGCGTGAGAAACAAGAAAAGGCCTACAATCGAAAAGCACCTGCTGTTCCTTTGATGCCAGGAGATATAGTTCTCAAAAGAAAGAGAAGACGTCATAAACTTGACAATCACTGGGAAGAAGAACCCTATACTGTGTTACCATCGACGCTTAGCAATGAAAAGACATGCCTTATCAGCAAGGATGGAGGAAAAACAACAGCTGTCGTTTCTAGAGATCGCTTAAAGAAATGTCCTGAACAACTAAGAATCCCTGAAGAAATTCCCAACCCTTTGCCAGTTCAAGAACCAAAAGAAAAGATGATCCATACTGTACTTGGAGATTTTCCAGCAAGTTGGCCTCAATACAATGGAGCAGTAGTTATTCCAGTCATTACATTCCCTCAATCTAGAGAAGTAAGAGAACCAGAAGAACCTGTTCAGAACCTGGAAGAGCCAAATGTAGCTGAAGCAGAAGACCATGCACTGGTATCAATACCTAGTACACCTATTATTCACATCGAGACACATACATCGGGTGGGAGGACACAACCTCAGACAGATGACAGTATAGTACTGCGTAGGTCAACCCGCAGCAATTTTGGTCAGCTCCCATTACGCTATAGAGAAAGTACAGTTTAGTTCAAAGTGACGGTATGAAAGGTAATGTTTAACCTGTTTATAGTTAAGTAACGTTTAAGCGAAATGTGCCCACAAGGACTATTGTGAGACCTCCTTAAAATGTTAGACCACTGGTTATGAACTGGCTTTAACCACAAACTTTGCATTGTAAAAAGTTGCCTCCTTGGTATCAACCCCAGAGTCTGCCTGTTGAGGGGCATGGCTCTGCACCAACAAGGGGGCACGCCTGTTTATGGGGCCTGCCCTCCAACACTCGGAAGCGGGTACGCCTGTTTATGGGGCCTACCTTACACCACTCCCCTCAGGAGAGGAAGATTGGAGGAAAGGTCTGGGGAATGTGATGGCCCAGCCCTGGTCACCAAAAGGACCGGCGACCTACCTCCTGGAGGTTTTTTGGGTGGGGTTCGGACATGTGGGTGGTTGGTGGTGGAATGGTACCTGGTATGTTTAAATGTAAATAATTGCCCCTGTGTGGGAAAAGTTTGTAATTACCTTTTTTCTTTCTCTTGTCTTTGCAGCCCGAGGACGTGCTGATGATAACTAAGGGGGAATGTGGCGCCCCTGACCTGGTCAGGCACCACAGAGTATTGCACCCATGCGGGAGCAATGCTTCCAGGTAATCTCCAAAGGCCAGGATGAGGTGCACACACAAACATATAGTGACCAGGCCTCCCACATTACCAGAGGGGACCCTTGGGTAGCCAGAAGGGGTTAACTTTCAATTCCCAGCTGGGGGTGTGTTCAGGGGCTGGTTGCTAGGAAGCAGGGCAGAGAGAGAGAGGAAGAGGAGAGTCTGGAGGAAGAAGTTGAAGTGTGAGAAAGCAGGGCAGAGGAGCTCTAGAGTGTGAGACAGGTCCTGAAGAATGCAGTAGCTGAAAGCGGGGGAGAAAGGAGTACCGTGGGTCGGCCTGAAAATCATCCAGAGAGAAGGGTGGCTGAGTACGGAGATCCCGGTATCCGAGCACACAAGGGGAACTAGGTCCCCAGTACAGGCAGCAGATCATCCAGAGCTGCTTAACCTACAGGTGGGGGGGGTACTTCATGCCCTCACCACGACTACACAGAGCTTGAGCCAAGCAGCAATCACCAGGCCCATAAGGGGACAGGGCCAGAAGCCATCCCACCAAGGCCACGCTGCCGGCAGACGAGCCAGAGAGAGGGGAGCAGGGTGGTAACAGCTTCCCTGGAGGGGTCCTACCACGCTTCAAGCAAAGGATCCTCCTAAAACAGAAAGAGTGCAAGGAAGGCGAGTGGACAGCTACCCTCAGAACGGCCTCCTGGAATTCCTGGTTCAACCTGGTTATCACAGTGTCGCCCGGGCATCTCACCGTGACCTCCAAACAGTGAGTAAACACGTTGAAAGACTTCTTGGACTGTGTTTGAGTCATTCTGCGACCTGTGGTCCCACACACATACACCGGGGCCTGGGGCTTGCCTCACTCTCAGGGGGCTAATATACTGACTGCACCCACCATCAGCCCCAGGCATCCCTTAATCTGCAGTGGCGGTCCCCGCTGACCGCAATACTGAGAGTGGCGTCACGACAATCCTAAAATAAGGTTCCCTACCTGTGACCAGACTGTTCCATCCACGTGGAGTCCCTGAAGGTACTGCACCGACACATACTAGCGGGGCTTCACACTATCACATCCCGGGTGAGGATATGTATACTCTCCTGATACTAGCCTTCCCTGCTGGCAATATTCTTTGTGGATTCTGCCAAGCAGTTCCAGCCCCGCTGCTAAGGATTTTGCCTGTGTGACAGAAACGTGTGTGGTATTTGCTTTGCAATTCCTCATTTATCTATCCTACACCTTTCTCCTGTTTGTTGTTAGGTTGTAGGAAGCTATCCTAGCTTGCATATGCTATTTTACCTTTTCCACTTGTGCAAGTGTGTTATGTTTCCTAACTTTGGGCTTATAGTGCATAGCAACCTCCCCTCTGGTTCCTCAGGAGGTACGAGGAACAACTCAACGGCCTTTTAGGCAGAGAGGTCAGAGTCATGGGTTTCTAGTGTTGCAGCTTATTCCAGCCTGTGCAGGAGCCATTAGGGGTTGTGCAGTTAGGGATACTAGCCTGTACAGGAACCAGTTGGGTGCAAGTGCGACTGTATTGATATAGGCTTTATTTCCCCTTTTAACCTTGTTGGAATACCTATGTGCAAAACACCAGTAAAGACCTGAAAGATAAAAGAATAATCACATGGTCCCTTCCTCACCTGCTCTACCTTTATTTAGAACTTGTGGAACCTGGGAGATTACCAGTTGAGGAAACCAGTCACGTCTCTCAACACTGTCTGGGGGGCTGTGGTTAGTCCTTCTCTAAAAGTTCATCATTAACAGATTAAGAATCTGACAGACTCCATGGATGGGGAAGGTTTATGACTGCTATTGAAAAGAAGAGTGGCTAGACTGGTCATTGATTTTTTTTTTTTTTTTAAATGTCAGAAATGTATTTTTGTACATTTTAAGCTGTTTATTATTATTCTTACTTTAACACATGATAACAACTAAGAAGTCAATGTTTGTTTTTTATTTATGTGTAGTAATTCTGCACACATAGATATTCCAACAAAAAAGACACAACCTCACTTTTACTTTCTTAAAGGGAACATGTCACCTACTCACCTGTGGGGTGGCTTGGTTCGATGGGTGTCTCTGGACTTGGTCCGGCACCTCTGCTCTTCTTTTGATCGTCGTCCTACCACTTGCTTCGTGTGAAAGATGTGTCCTACATCATCCACACAATTTTCTCCATTGCGCTCATCTGCATGCGCACTTCTCTCGGCCCTGCTGCGGGCAGATTAAAGAACTGTAATGTACAGGTGCGGGGAAAAGGTCAAAGACCATCCACACATGCACACTACAATACTTTGATCTGCCCACAGCAGGGCAGAGAGAAGTCTGCAGGAGTGCAATGGAGGACATTGTGTGGATAACGTAGGATGTGTCATCCACACGAAGCAGGAAAAGAGGACGGCAATCGCAAGCAGAGAGGATTAACACCAGTGATTCCTATCGGACCGGACCACCCCACAAGGAGTTTCTATGTTTTCCCCGTGTTTATGTGGCTTTCCTCTGGCTACTCCAGAATTTAGATTGTGAGCTCCAATGGGAACAGTGTTGATGATGTGTGTAAAGCGCTGTGGGATTAATAGCGCTATATAAGTGAGTTAGATAACTAGACTGCTGATATAGGCTTTAATGCAGACTACAAAGCCAGCCTGATGTCATAGGGCTTGGTCCAGACTACTCTAATAGGGGGTGATCTAGGCTGCAAAGCCGAATTGCTGTTATATGCAGTAGCTCAGAATGGTGGTGCAGACAACACATCTAGACTACTGTTATAGGTGGATGTCCATAGGGGAGGTCCGCACTGTGCAGCTACATTTCTTGTTCTTATTTTTTTTTCCCAAGTATGACATCCTTAGTAGACACAAGTGAGTGCCCACGTACCATCCCAAACTCAGCTCTTTCAGACCAGTCTATATGACAATTAAAAAAAAAACTTATTCAGTGAAATCATTTTAAGTGAAATAAAAAACCTTAAGCCTCAACACAAACAAAACAAGAAACACATCTTTGTATCTAAATAAAACACCATTTATCCCAGTAATAACCAGTAAGGCACTTATTTTGCTCTTGTGTCCACACGTCACTTGGTGACCTCGGGTGATATATTACCTTGTTTTCGGATCCATTCTTGCCTCTGGAATCTGGCTTCCTTCTTCAATTTCTCAAACACTGAAAAGAGTAAATAAGGTCAAAGAACAAAGCACACGGCTGAGTGAGACGTTATAGATGTGGTAGGAAATGAATGTGGCTCTCAATCGAGCAAACACCACATATTTTACCAACTGTGAAACATTGTACTTGGGTTCTATTCTTGAGTAACCCAGATTATTGATGTTACAAAACTGAAAAATGTATATAGTAATTCAAAAGAGATGGAGTTAAAATAGAATCTAATGAGACTTTCATCCCTAATGGGCTGCACATCTGCTGAACATCTGTCGGGACACAGAGGTACTACCTAATACCAATTACCAATTATTTATATATTACAAAGAGTAAAGTGAAAAATAGCTAAAATAAAAATCCAACACAGCCATGGCTGCTATTAGAAAGGCTAATGATGACGATGTGAACCAAGTAAAATCTATGATATGAGATGACATTGTCCTTGAACGTCATGAGTCATTACTTGGGGCGTATGTCAGTTTTGATCACATTACTTTCATCCCAACATTTCTCAATGTTGTTATTACGAACGTAATGATTTAATTTAAAATATGTGTATTTTTAGGCTGTTTCTAACAAATACTTGGGGATTTCTATTTCATCAGATGTCACAATTAACTAAAAATAAGAAAGCAAATCTAAACATTGCTTCTGTCCAGCCGCTTAGATATTTGTAAGTACAGTACAAAAAACAAATTCCCAGCAGTTCACTGGATCCAGGTAATTAGTAGTCTTGCTGGACCCCATGCTTGGACAAAAAATACCGGTCAATTCCCAGGTAAGAACTGATACATATAGAGCATCAGGTTCCAGCAACCGTAATGAACAAATTGAAACTTTATTTATTTGTGTGCTCCAAAATTAGAATAGGAAAGGTAAAACAGACATAACTTGTAATTTGCGTTTTGAGACCTAAAAGCCCTTAATTAGGCTGCAGTGTAGCCATTCAATGAGCTTTATTGAATGCAGAAGATGCCTGTATGCTGCTATCATCAATAAAGAAATAAAAATGACGTGGGTTCCCGAGTATCTTTGATAACCAGAGCAGGTAAAGCAGACTGGGCTAAAACCGTCAGTGGTCAGCTTTACCTTGGCTGGTTATCAAAAATAGAGGGGTTCCATGGCATTTTTTTTATTTTTTTTAAATATTTAAATAAATAATTAAAAAAAAAGGTGTGGAATACCCCCTATTTTTGATAACCAACCAAGGAAAAACAGACAGCTGGGGGCTGGTATTATCAGGTTGGGAAGTCCCATGGTTATTTGGCCCTTTGCAGCCTAAAAATATCAGCCCACAGCCTCCCCAGAAGATGCAAATCCATTATATGCACCAATTCTGGCGCTTTGCCCTAGCCTTCCCAGCATCAAGCCCAGGGGCTAGTATTGGAAAAGTGTCTATCAGACACCCCATTACTGACCTGGCAAGTATAGAGTTAAAAAAACACACACAGGTAAAAAAAACAACACCCTCCCTCATTCACCAATTTATTAATTCAAAATAAATCCTAGAAGTTCTGACATAATCCAATGGTGTAATGTCCCATGGTGTCCATCAATTCCTATGGATCTTCTTTCTGAAAATGTTTCATTACTAAACCCTGGGCTTGATGCCAGCTGTCAATTTACAGCTGACATCAACCATAAACTATTACCCCGATTGCCACCGCATCAGGACAATCAGGAACAGACAGGCAAAGCGCCAGAATTGGAGCATCTAATGGATACGCCAATTCTGGGGTGGCTGTGTGCTGCTATTTTTAGGCTGGGATGGGCCAAATAACCATTGGCCTTCCCAGCCTGACAATATCAGCACACAGCTGTCTGCTTTACCTGTGCCGGTTATCAAAAATAGAGGTAACCCCAAGTCATTTTTAAAAAAAATGTAATTCCCTATCCACATGTTTGCAGTGCAATATTTTGTTTCCTTATGCAGCTTCCTAGGCCTTACTACAACCATTTTACAGTAGAAAAGTTTGGGTCACCATTGACTTGGGGTTCGGGGTCATGGGTCAAGTTTGGTCAAGTTTGGGTTCCGAACCTAAAGTTTAACTAAAGTTTGGCTGAACCCTGTGAACCCAAACTTCCATGGGTCTCCTCATCCCCACCCTTGATACTAGCCAATTTGCCAAATTTTTAATAATTGCCTAAGATTAACGCATCATTTCAGCAATTTTTTTATTGCACCGCTAGAGTGGTGCTTTAAATTTAAGTTCTCTGCCCGCTGTCTTATACTCACCTTCTGGCATCTTCATCTTTTTCCAGCGTTACACTGGTCAGTCTCCTGTGATTTGTGACCTGCCAGCTGCTGCTGCAGTGTTTCATGGAGCACTGAAGGCATCAACTCAATAAAAGTCTAGGAGAGCCTCGTTCTGGCTCTCATAGAAATGCATTTAGACCTTGTGACATAATTTCTGCCTTCTGGCTACTGACAGGTTACAGGCACAATATGGCGCAGCGGGACAAGAGCAGTGTTAAAAACAATGAAGCCGCTGAAAGCTGAGTATATAACAGGTGACTTACAGTATTTATGTCTTAACTTCTCCATTCTAATTTTAGAGCACGCAAATAAATGAATTTTTACTTTTTCATTGTAGTTGCTTTAACCTGTTCTAGTATCTGCTGAGACATCTGTGTTATCAAATGTACACTATGCCTTGAAAGCATTACTATTTATATGTCGTAAATTATTTCATCATTGACATATAGAAATTCAATCAATCAATTCCATCAATTCAAGCATCAAAACCTAGCAAATATCTTGGTATGAAACATCAAATGTATTTGTTAATCACACACCTCAATCATAATATGATCCGAGCACATTACAGTTGATCATGTACCAAGCCTACCTTCACCAATAAGCACCAGACTTGATTGGTTTGTTGCCTTTCCATCTTTTATCTGGAAGGTGAAGGTTCCTTCATCCTCATCCTCAAGCTTCTCCATAATCATCTCCACAATTCCAGTCTTACTGTCCAAATTCATCTTATATTTCTTTTGAGAAGAACAGAAGAGTAAAAGTTATACTGCCAATATGTAAATGTAATAAATTCCTATAGACGTATATCCATATGCCAAGGTATGGGTGTGATATTTCACTAATTTACAAGATTCAGATAAGAAATCTCTGCCTCAATTATACTGTACATTGCTCTTGCTAGTATGGAATTTAGGTCAATTTTTTCTTCGAAAAAACCTTCAATACAACTAATGATACTAGCGGGCATACCTTACATTTCAGCCTAGACAATGCTATGTCATCTTCAGATTTTAGCTTACCTCGCCATGTTGAATTTCCTTATCATTAAACACATAGTTGGTTTTAGCACTACTAGAGAGTTTCTCAGCTTGCAGCCAAAAGCGAACTTGTCCTTTTTCTAAGATCTCTACAGCCAGCTCAGATTTCAGTGGAACAACTAGAAAAGATTTTAAAATCACCATAAGGTTTAGATCAGCATCGGTCTGCAGTGTCATGAGCCCAATTATTCCGAGGCTCCACTCTTCTATAGAAAACAAATGCACTTTCAATTTTATTGTAATCCTTGTTGTCACTAATATGGTGCAATAGACTAGATGTGAGAAATAACAAAGAAAACCTAATTATTGGCTTCTAAAAGCCCACACACATTACATGAAAATCTACAAAACTTGCTAATTTTGGCAGGACCAGACAACTATTTGGTTTGTCTAGAGGGATCCTGACTCTCCCTTGACAGATGATGTCAGGGAGATAAGTTGAAATTTCACTGTCCAATACTATAGTTTTCTTGATAAGTAAAATGCTGTCTAAAATAATAAAATAAACCATGCTTACATTATCTACTCCTCCCTCTGGTTCCGATATTTCTCAAGTGTCCCGCTGGTTTGAACATCCAGTTCTAGCAATGAGGCTCCCAAATCACAAAACAAACATATGACTGCTGCAAGCAATCACTGGCTATAAGAGGTTACCTCTGCAGGAGACCCCAGAAGCAGAGAAAAAGAAGCAGAGGGGTATCGACAAGGCAAGTTACCTTTGCAGGAGACCCCAGAAGCCGGGAAAAAGAAGCAAATGGGTATAGTCAAGGCAAGTTACCTCTACGGGAGACCCCAGAAGCAGTAGGAGACCATAAGTGTTCAAATAATTATTTTTCCTAGCTGAGTAAACCTTTCAATACCCCAAAACATTCACAATGCGGTTTCTAATAATGATCTAAAAGCTTTAACACATTTATATTGAGGTTTATGTATTCCGAAGCAAACAGTGAATCTTAATTTGCTTGCAGTATATGTTCTACAACCAAAATTTAAAAGAAAATATAGAGAATGATAGTGTTTGTTTTGCATTGCTTTGTATACTATATTTACCTGGGAATTTGTTGTCATGGCTGAGCTGTAAGAGGCGCTTCAGCTCTGCAGGAAGAAAATAAGTATTATGAGTTTTATATGATATCCATTAGTAAACAGTGGTCAGTATGTACTGTCCTACCCAACATTGTACACCAAGAGTAGTCACGTAACAGAAAAAAAATCACTTTCTTTTATATTAATAAATATTATAAATTATATCTTTACCCTAATTGCTTCAAGAGACTGTCTTATTCTTTTTAGCCTGAATGGGTATCTTGTTGGAAAACCCAATAGATAGAATAGAAAGGGAAATTCTTTGCCTTAAAGGATCTTCATATATTATCCAAGAGAAAGAGCAACTATAAAGTGCGCCTCTCACTCTAGGCAATCCATTAATTTCCATTTCCATAGTGTTAAGGGGGCTTTACATGGTAGCGATATCGCTAGCAATTTCTAGCGATATCGAGTGTGTAAGTACCCGCACCCGTCGCGCATGCGATTGTTTGTGATCGCTGCCGTAGCGAACATTATCGCTACGGCAGCATCACACACACTTACCTGGTCGTCGTCGTCGCTGTGACTGCTGAACAATCCCTCCCTCAAGGGGGAGGGACGTTCGGCATCACAGCGACGTCACCGCGACGTCACTAAGCGGCCGGCCAATCAAAGCGGAGGGGCGGAGCTGAGCCCACCTCTTCCTTCCGCATTGTGGCCGGCGGCAGGTAAGGAGACGGTCCTCGCTCCTGCGGTGTCACACATAGCGATGTGTGCTGCCGCATGAGCGACGAACCACAACGAAAAACAACCCTTACCGATTTTTGAGTTTGGGACGACCTCTCCATGGTGAACGATTTTCACCATTTTTGAGGTCGCTTAAGGTCGCAGGTACGTGTCACACGCTGCGATATCGTTAATGACGCTGGATGTGCGTCACTAACAATGTGACCCCGACGATAAAACATTAACGATATCGTAGCGTGTAAAGCCCCCTTTAGGGTAAGTTCACACAGTGCGTTTTTCGCTGCATTTTTGCGCGTTTTTTGGGTGCGTTTTTGGCCTCAAAACTGCATGACTTTGCTTCCCCAGCAAAGTCTATGAGTTTTCATTTTTGCTGTTCGCACACAACTTTTTTTTTAAGCTGTGTTTTTGAGCTTAAAAAAAAAAATTGACATGTCAATTCTTTCCTACGTTTTTCTGCATTTTCTCCCCATGCAATGCATTTGAAAAACGCAGAAAAATGCAGAGATCAAAAACGCAGCCAAAAGCGCACCAAATCGTGGCAAAAACGCATGCGTTTTTTGCCGCAGGTGCGTTTTTGTGCGTTTTTAGCGGCCAAAAACGCAAAAAAATGCAGCGTCAAAACAACGCAGCGTGTGCACATAGCCTTATGCTCCTTATACCCTGTGGTGGCACAGCAAGGGGATTATACACTTGCTACAGGAAGCCCCACCATATATAGCTAATTGTTTGGGGTCCCATTAACAAGAGACCTTCTAAGTAGCTTTACATTGGGAGACATGTTAAAATAAAAGGGATTGTTCAAAGTGGTCTCAACCTTTGGAGAAGGTTATTTGACATATTGATAGGATATTTCATCAATGTCTAGTGGGACTGTGCACGTGCAGGCTTCTCTACATTTGGAATACAGAACAGGACGCTCAAACATAAGGCTCCAATATATAAATATGGCATATCCTAATAGAAATGGATACACCCTCGATAGGTAAAGATTTGTTTTTCATTACGAAAGTTGCCCATAATAAGTTTTCTTTTATGTTAAGATCTTAAAAATGATACAGAATTAACAAACTATAAAGGTTGCAGAATGTTTCATTGTAGCTTTATGTATAAGAAGCAGCTTTTCTTTTTGCAGATTAAATACAGACAAAAATGAAATTTTAATATTGTACAAAAAAGTGACAACTAAATGATATAAATAAACTGTATTTACCTTCCTCATCTATTGTATAGCTTGATGAAATACCATCTGTCTCAGTAACTACACAGGAATAAATGCCAATATCTTCCTCTGAAGGGTCCTTAAATGAGATCTTTGTCCTAGGAGATTTGAGAATCGATTTAATCCATATACTTAATACATTTTGTTAACTCGTTTTCTAAAAAAATATTCTAGGAGGCAAACCATTTTTGCGTATTCACTCGATTACTTTATTGATATTTAGGGCTTATATGTTACCTTTTTTCACTAACTACCTATATAACATATATAACATTGTTGTTTCTCTCATCTGCATCACTGACCAATATGGCCAAAAGAAAAGCGGTGGTCATCGTAGGATGTGTAATGGTCGTAGTCTGAAGGCAGTACCGCTCACCTGCCACCTTTGGTCTCGATATCCACCCTCTCTGAATCATCACCAATTGCTTCATAATTCTTGGACCACACAAATTTAGAGTCTGGAGTAAGCTGATCACACTCAAAGTTCAATGAAATGACTCCATTATCATCCACCACAACATACACCTCCTTGGTACCTAAAAAAAAGTCAGATCATAGATCGTAGGTTGACATTGGTAGAGATGTTCTACATTATTAATATATTTCTCTGAATTTTTGGAAACATCTTCATAATAACCTGGTTTGGTCTGAGCAAGGACTGGATCTGTCACATCAGATATCTTTCCTACTCCGGCTTGGTTGACAGCTCTAACCCGCAGCACATACTGAATGCCTTCTTTCAGGTTTTGGATCTGAAAGATATGTATATGTTATCATTAAAAGGAATCTGTCAGCAGTTTTTCTATGAGAGCAGCATGACATAGGGGCAGAGACCCTGATTTTAGTGTTTACTAAGAGAGCACCATCAAATAGTCGCAGAGACCCTGATTTTAGTGATGTGTCACTTCCTAGACTGCTTGGTGCTGTTTTGATAGAATCCATGTTTTTCCTGCTGTAGATGTTGCAGTGGTCAGATTGCTGAGTTGTGTGTGATCCAGCCCTCACCCCTGACTGGTAGCTATCTGTGTACCTTGAATTGTCAGCAAGCTGCCAATCAGTGGTGGGGTGGGCTTACACAGTCTAGCTGGTCTGGTTTGCACTAAATGGAATGAAATACTCAGTAATTTTACCCTTCGGATAGTGATGAGCGAATCTGAACTGTAAAGTTTGGAGTTACGAAACCGAACACGGACTTTAAAGAAAAATCAGTGTCCAAGTTGGGAGTTCGGGTGCTTTACATATGAAAACTACTCGATCGAGTACGCTCAGTGCTCAGCCTAGTGCGAGCTGCTTGGAGTTTGCGAATGTCTGTCACTAGGAGTAAAAACAAGATTTTCAGATGTATTGTGTTTATGGCTGGCTGTATGTGGGCAGAGAGCTGAAGTGCCCAATAAGTGAGTTCCAATGGGGTTCGGGCTCCGGGATCAAGTTCAGGTCAATCCTGGATCCCGAAGCAAACTTAATCTAAGGTACGGCTGAAGCTGGTGAACCCGAACATCCACGGGTCCGCTCATCCCTATCTACAGCTGATGCATTCATTATTTCAAGAGAAGTATGGGCAAGGTTAAGGGGTGTCCAGTCTAAAGCCATAAGTCTGCAGTCACTCTATGTGTCTCTCTATGTGACTGCAGACTTGTGAATGCTCACAGCGCACACAATGTGCGCTGTGAAGAGTCACTGATTTCAGCGTCGAGAACGTTAGTCACATGGCTGTGAGTACACGGCACGGTGGCTTAGTGTTAGCACTGCACTCTTACAGCACTGGGATCCTGGGTTCAAATCCCACCAAGGACTGACATCTGCAAGGAGTTTGTATGTTCTCCCCTTGTTTGCGTGGGTTTCCTCTGGGTTCTCTGGTTTCCTTCCACACTCCAAAAACATACTGATAGGGAATTTAGATTGTGAGCCCCAATGGGGACAGTGATGCTGATGTATGTAAAGCGCTGAGGAATTAATGGCACCATATAAGTGAATAAATATTACTCCTGGCCAGAATCTGACTAGAGGTGCATGTTCTCGCTGAATATTCTGGCTGGGAGTAGGCACTTTGCAAACTCGTGGCCTCCCCCGGTGTTCCCGGCTCTGAAACTAGCGAATCACCACATCGCACAGTGCATGTGATGTGAGGAGTCACACATGGAGTGACTGCAGACTTATGGATTTAGATCGGATATCCCCTTTTAAGAAGGAAATGAAACAATCGCAGGATCATATTCAACAATATAGTTCGAAAGTTTAAAGAAATGGATAGCTAAGGGAGAATTTGGAAACTATTAAAAAAACAAAAAAGTGTTTAAGGGATTACGGGACTATCGATTGGACGTGGTTTATGATGGGCCAAACAAGAAAAACCTACTAATACACCCAGGTCCATTTTTAAACCATATAGAAGATATACAAACAAAGTGAGTATCAGTTACTATGATTTCGATTCATCAGATTGCCTAAGAGATTATGTAAATGAGAGGTTCTCCCTTGAGACACCCTCAAGGAAGGGAATCCAGTGTACAGAAAATGAACAAGGAGAGCAAGATGGAAATCTACCAAAAAGCTACCCACAGAGACAGAAATGTAATTGTAAGGTTTAAGCGGGTCATCGGACACAATTTACCTTTCTTCATACATCATTAGTCTAGGACACACCATGTTGTTCTCTAGGGGTTCGGGCTTTTCTCCTACATATCATTTTGATTTATTTCAAACTATTTTGGACATTAACTGTAGAAACACATTTTTTGCATGGTTTGTCTGGGGTGGAGGACCTGGTTCTTCGTCCCCCGAAGGCCGGGCCTCCAGAACACCGGAATCGATTGTGCATTTTGATGATAAGGTGATGCTTAAAAACTTGCTACACCTTTTGTATTGAATCAGATGGACAACAGATTAACATTAATCGTGCCACTAATTTTGTCACTTGCAACCCATACTTTTATCCTATTCTCACTAAAAGTATGGGTTGCAATTCATTTCCAGGAATTGGTCTAAATTTAATTTTTTTAAAAAACAACCTGTATTAATCTAGATATATAACAGGAGACTATTATTTACATATGTGGGAGAAAAAGGACACTACCATTAAGGACACTGAAGATTTGGTCATTCGAAAAGGCTGATAAATGGGGCTCTGTGGTTCTTAGTTTATTTTCAATTAAATCAGCAAATGTTAAATGATTACAAAACCAATAAGAAATTGTGGGGTGATCCCACTCAGAAATTTAAAAAATAATTTAAAAAAAATCTGGATGATTGAGTCTCCATGGCGGTACTCTCTAAAAAAATATGAATTTATTTTCACTGATAATCTAATATTACCAATTTATCATTCATTACAGTATCACTGTGCTTGATTAGTCAGCAAACTTCCCTGACCTAAGCCCCATAGAGAATCTATGGGGTATTGTAAAGAGGAAGATAAGAGACACCAGACAATGCAGACTAGCTGAAGGTGGCTATCAAAGCAGCCTGGGCTTCCATAACACCTCAGCAGTGCCACAGGCTGATCGTCTCTATGCCACGCTGTATTGTTGCAGTAATTCATGCAAGAGGAGTCCAGACCAAGTATTGAGTGTATTTGTGTATTTGAGTGTAAGCTGTGGATTTTGGATCCTTTGCAGTCAACCAGACAGGTGAGCTGGTTTATGACATAACCACACCTACACCCCTTACTGGCAGCTTCCTGTGTACCCTGTTTGTTGTCAGCAAGCTGCCAATGAGTGGTGGGGGTGGGGTTACACAGATTAGCTGGTCTACTTGGTGTGAGGCCTAGTCCTGCAGTGGTAATCTCCCACTGATAAAACCCAGTGTATTGAAACTACAGCACACAGTTTAGGAAGTGACACATCCCTGGAATCAGACTCTCTGACCCTACATCATGAAGCTCTCAGATTAAGCCTACTGGCTGATTCTCTATAAAATCAAGAGTTTCACTATTATTGTGAGTCAAAAGCATAGGCGTATCTAGGGGAAGGCTGGCGGGGCATCTGCCCCGGGCGCAGCTGTGGGGGGGCGCTGTCGGGCTGCCTGATGCTGCACTGTGAAAGTCTCCCCGGGGGCTGCGATTGCCGGTCTGTGGTGGGAGCCGCTATTCTCTGAGCGCAGCTGTCACACTGACAACCGCACTCATAGAAAGTGCAGCGCTGCAGCGCGGGGCTCCCACTGCTCAATTGTCCTCGTATTTGTCAGAAGCGAGGACAATTGGAGCGGTGACGCCGGCGCTGACATCCGGGTCAGAGTGATAGCTGTACTGTGATCAGGTCAGCTGATCAGACTGCTGACCCGGAAGTCAGGGCCGCAGCGCAGAGGCGGCAGAGAGCGCTGATAAGTGCTCCACTGTGGAGCTTAATACACGGACGGAGGAACATTATGGGGTGAGGGGGAGGTATCTATGCACACGGAAAGGGGGGGACTTAGGGTGGGGAGAAGGAACTATCAGGGGATAGAGGTTAGGGAAGGGGGCAGTATCTAAAGACAGTATGGAGAAGTGAGGATGGGAAGGGAGCAGTATCTATATACACAGTAGGGGTAAGGGGGAATGATCTTTTGACAGTATGGTGGGAAGAGAGGTTGGGGAGGGGGAAGCATCTTTGGGCACAGTATGGGGAAAGAAATGATGAGGGGTGATGTATGGGGAGAGAAATGATGAGAGGGGATGTATGGGGAGAGAAATGATGAGGGATGATTTATGGGGAGAGAAATGATGAGGGGTGATGTATGGGGAGAGAAATGATGAGGGATGATCTATGGGGAGAGAAATGATGAGGGGTGATGTATGGGGAGAGAAATGATGAGGGATGATGTATAGGGAGAGAAATGATGAGGGATGATCTATGGGGAGAGAAATGATGAGGGGTGATGTATGGGGAGAGAAATGATGAGGGGGGTGTATAGGGAGAGGGAGGATGCGGAGTGATGTATGGGGAGAGGGAGGATGCAGGGTGATGTATGGGGAGAGAGAGGATGCGAGGTGATGTATGGGGAGAGGGAGGATGCGGGGTGATGTATGGGGAGAGGGAGGATGCGGTGATGTATAGGGAGAGGGAGGGTGAGGGGTGATGTATGGGAAGAGGGAGGGTGAGGGGTGATATATGGGGAGAGGAAGGGTGAGGGGTGATGTATGGGGAGAGGGAGGGTGAGGGGTGATGTATGGGGAGAGGGAGGGGTGATGTATACAGACCTGGTATGGGGAGCTAATGGGAAAGAAATTTTGAGGACACAGAATAAAGAGTGACATGGTATGAGGAGCAAGTGGGCAGGATGGGGAGTGAGGTGGAAAAGTATATGGACACGCAGTTGAAAGTGAGGAGACAGTAAGAGATGAGAAAAATGTGAGGGGGCACAGAATAGATACTGGGTAGTGGAGGGACGTGGTATGGAGAGGGGGCAGAATTGGAGAACAGTGTGAGGCCATAGCGAGGAGGGGGTGGGATGAGAGGGCACAGTATAAAGACTGGGCAGTATAGGGTGATACAGTGAGAGCACAGTGTGAAGAGTAGTTTGGAAAGGAGAGGGAGTGTGTGGGGCATGTAAGATAAGAGGGGCAGTGTGGGGTCATATTTTGTGCAGAGAATACAGTGAGGGGCCATTATTTATTCTGGGGCACAGTGTAGAGCAGATATTTTTAAATAAAAGTATTATAATCATTTTGCTATTTTAGGGGCATCATGATGGGATGTGCTGCAGAAGACCAGAAAAGATGAAAGTCTGCAGAGATGAGATGTGAATGTGAAAAGTCATCATGGCGTCAGGACAAGGTGAATAGAAAGAAACGACTAGAGACAACATCATCTATAAGATACCTGAATGTAAATATTTATTTGTGATACTGACAATGTCTTATCATTAGGCCTTGGTCCCACATGCGCATTGCTTCTGATGTGAGCGCAATGGGGCCCCCACTGATCAGCTGTTCTTGGTGCAGGTGGCCAGAAATGCTTATTTCTGGATCTGCTCCGTCCTCTGATGGTGTCCGCGGCCGGGTACTGCACATCCGCCTCATTGATTTTAATAGGAACCTGCTGCCACTATCAGAAGACGGAGCAGATCCAGAACTGAGCACTTCCAGCCACCTGCCACCACCGGCACCTAGAACAGGCGATTGGCTGGGGTGCCAGGCGCCGGATCCTGACCAATCAGACATTGGTGATCTATCCTAAGGAAAGGCCTTCAGTGTTAAAGTAGTGGACAATCTCTTTAATAAAGTTTTGTGCCGTCTGACAAGTTAAGGGTTACTATGTTTTTTATTTATGTTGTTAGGAGCATTAAAGGGGTTGTCCAAGTTTGTGATGAGCCTGCAGTCACTCCATGTGTCACTCTATGTGACTGTAGACTTCTGAATTCCCACAGTGCGCACACTGCACGCTGTCAGGATTCTCTGGTGTCGGCGGTGAGAGTGGGAGGTTACGAAGCTGCAAGTATGCAATTTACATAGATGTGGTCACGTGCTGAACAGACATGCTCAATGAAAATGATTTGACTGACTCTGGAATCATCAAACCAGAATGTGGCCTGACGTGTACAAATCTCATACTTTTGCTCACATGATCTTCCATTCTCGTCACTGGCACCGGAGAATCCTAAAAGTGTGCAGAGCATGCGTTGTAAGAATTCAGAAGCCTGAAGTCACGAATAGATTCACTGCAGACTTTCATCTCTAATCTGGACAACCCCTTTAATTACAAAATTAAGTAGTGTATTATCCTCAGTTCTAACAGTGTGTAATATACCCACTGTCACAATTCAGCTCTACTAGCTGGTCAACACATGGCCGCTCCACTCATATGTGATTTTCATACTTGCATGTGACAATGAGCTTTTCTTCATACGTTTCTCATTGAACATTGAGAGAATTATTAAGAGCCGCTCGTTACCACGTGACTGTAAGTGTGCAAATCATATATGGATGACTGGTCACATGACGACTACCCAAATTACTTGGTGGGGGGGCAAACTGAATTCTTGCCCCGGGTGCTGGAAAGCCTAGATACACCTCTGGTCAAAAGAAGAAAGAAAATCATCTGACTGTCTATGTCTAACAATAAGTAGTAGTAATACAAGTGGTAAAAACTAGACCTGTCATTTACATGTTACATTGGAAGAGGTGAATAAACATTTAAATCAAGTACCTTAATGTATGTATTTGAAGTTGGTTTCTCGTTAACACCTTTCCAGGTTTCTTCAGGAGCGTCTGCTTCCTTAATATCCACATAAAAGCCAGTCACTGGAGAACGACCAGTATAGACTGGAGTCTTCCACAAAAGAACCATAGAGCTACTCCTGACTTCTGAGAGGCTGAGCTCATGTGGTGGTCCTATGCACAACAAAAATAAACATGGTGAACAATTGTATTCTTTGGTGTCTAAAAATTACAAATTATCACCTATCCAAAGGAAACGTTATAGACATCTGGTATTTGGTGGTCCCACCACTTTGAACCCTACCATTCACAAGAACTTGGGTGCTGAGTTCTTCATTTGAATGAAGTTGTGATCAAGTTAAAAAGACAGTCCCTTAAGTTTTCAAGGGATTGACAATGAATTTGACCACTGCTCCAATGAAATCTGAGACTCTGATTTGGTAGTGGTCTAAGCAGCTGGAATCAGACTGTAATTGCCTATATATGTATATCTGGTGTGCCCATACCACTCTTAACCATCAAACCATGGTCTTGTTAATGGGACATTTTCACTCTAGAATTTTACTTGGCTTTATTTCATTTTGTATTGGATTTCTCAATGCAGACATGAAAAATGTAACTTAGATGATCTCAAAATCTAGATTTTAGACTCTAAAGGCCCCGTTATATGCAACGACGTATCTAACGATATATCGCCGGGGTCACGGATTCCGTGACGCACATCCGGCATCGTTAGCGACGTCGTTGCGTGTGACACCAACGAGCGGCCGTTAACGATGGAAAATACTCACCAAATCGTCCATCGTTGACACGTCGTTCATTTTCAAAAAAATTGTTGGTTGTTGAGGACACAGGTTGTTCGTCGTTCCCGAGTAAGCACACATCGCTATGTGTGACACCTCAGGAACGATGAACTACAGCTTACCTGTGTCCTCAACGAGCACCGAGGTGGGAGTGATGGAGATGCGGCTGCTCTCCGCCCCTCCGTTTCTATTGGCGGCCCGCTCTGTGACGTCGCTGTGACAACGAACCTCCCCCTTTCAGGGGAGGTTGTTCACCGCCCACAGCAACGTCGCTGTACGTGTGACACGGACAAGCGAGATTGTGCGCCACGGGCAGCGATTTGCCCGTGATGCACAAACGACGGGGGCGGGTGCCATCGCTAGCGATATCGCTAGTGATGTCGCTCCGTGTAAAGCCCCCTTTACATTACGTCCATACAGCATGTAAGAAAAATGTTCACTAGATATCAAGTGATTTCTTACGTTTCGTAAAACGTACCACACAATTTTTTTAAATTCAGACAATATTTTTTCTATGTATTTTAAAATTTCTTTAAAGAAATCTATGGTAAAAGTCTCCATTTAAAGAAAAGTTCACAAAAAGTGGAATAAACGCTGCAAAAGAACCTGCACTGTGTGAAGTGCGTCAAATACTTCTCTATTGACCATGACCGTATTGGTACTTACTATTAAAATGTGGCAAAACATGGCTGGAAAAATGTCGCAAATCATTTTTTTCTAAAATATGCTATGAAAAATGTGTAAAACTAATCTAAAGTGTTTTATTTTTTCCATATGACATGCAGCAGTAGAAAAAAAAGCAGTGGGGATTTGAGATAATGTATAACATGTCCATGGAATTACCTGGCACGGCGATGGTCCATTCTTCACATTTGAATGGTTTACTTGGCTGGGACGGTGTCCCCACTCCCGCTATGTTACACGCAGCTACTTGGAATTCATAGATTGTGTTTTCTTTCAAATTCAGAATCTACAGCACAAAATCAACGATATTAACTCATTGCGGGTAATCTGATCTGATTAGAAAATAGAGCAATTTGTACATGAGTTTTAGAACATATCCTGTATAGTCATATTGTTGAGTGTTACAATAGTCATTTCCCTATATTAAGGTTCTATTTCATCCTTCTACTAGAGCACATACTGTATGTCAAACTGTGTCCCTAGGGCAAAATCTGGACCACAGGCTGATTTTATTTGGCCAGCGATGCTGGGTGCTGTCAACATTTCTATATGGAGGGCTATGTGAGGCTCAACATTTTGTATGGAAGAATATGTGGGGCGCATTATTCTAAATGGAGGACTATGTGGCATCCATTATTCTTTATAGAGGACTATGTGGGACCCAATATTCTGTATAAAGGGCTATATGGGGCACATTATTCTTTATGGTCGACTATGTGGGGCACATTATTCTGTATGGAGGACCATATATAATCCACTATTCTGTATGAAGGACTATGTGCGGCCCCTTATTATGTATGGAGGACTATGTGAGGCGTATTATTCTGTATGGAGGGCTATGGGAGGCCCATTACTCTGTATAGAGGACTATGTAAGGTCTATTACTCGGTATGGAGGACTATGTGGTGTCCATTATTCTTTATAGAGAACTATGTTGCACCCATTATTCCCTATGAAGGGCTATATGGGGCACATTATTTTGTATGGATGACTATGTGGGGCACATTATTCTGTATGGGGGCTATATCGGGCACATTATTCTGTACGGACGACTATGTGGGGCACATTATTCTTTATGGAGGACTATGTGTGGCCTGTTATTCTGTATGGGGGGCTATGGGGCATATAATTCTGTATGGAGGGCTATGTGGGGCCCATTATTCTGTATGGAGGGCTATGTGGGCCCCATTATTTTCTATGGAGAGCTATGTGGAGCCCATTATTCTGTATGGAAGGCTATGTGGGGCCCATTATTTTCTATGGAGGGCTATGTGGAGCCCATTATTCTGAATGGAAGGCTATGTGGGGCCCATTATTCTTTATAGAGAACTATGTGGGGCCCATTATTCTGTATGAAGGGCTATATGGAGCACACTATCCTGAACGGAGAACTATGTGGGGCCCATTATTCTGTATGGAGGGCTATGTTGGGCCCATTACTCTGTATGGAGGACTATGTGGTGTACATTATTCTTTATAGAGAACTATGTGGGGCCCATTATTCTGTATGAAGGGCTATAAGGGACACATTATTCTGTACGGACAATTATGTGGGGCACATTATTCTTTATGGAAGACTATGTGTGGCTCATTATGCTGTATGGCGAGCTATGGGGCACACAATTCTGTATGGAGGGCTATGTGGGGCTCATTATTCTGTATGGAGGACTATGTGCGGCACATTATTCTTTATGGAGGGCTATGTGAGGCTTATTATTCTGCATGGAGGGCTATGTGGGGCCCATTTTTTTGTATGGAGGGCTATGTGGAGCCCATTATTCTGTATGGAGGGCTATGTGAGCCCATTACTCTGTATGGAGGACTATGTGGGGCGCATTATTCTTTATGGAGGGCTATATGGGGCACATTGGTCTGTATGGAGGACTCTGTGGGGCCCATTATTCTGTATGGAGGGCAATGTGGGGCACATTATTCTGTATGGGTGCCCATTATTCTGTACGGAGGACAACGTCGGGCCCATTCTGTATGGAAGGTTATGTGGGGCTCATTATTCTGTATGGAGAACTATGTGGGCCCATTTTTCTGTATGGAGAGTTATATAGGACTCATTATTCTGTATGGAGACCTATGTGGGGCCATTATGTAGGGCTCTAATGAGATGAAAAAGCCTTAAATGGGTTGTCAATAAACAACATTTATCATCAATCCACGGATTTAGAATTACATAAGATCCAACTGCTGAGACTCCCACTGATTTAGAGAACAAGGATCTCAAAGTCAGCTGTGTGAATGAAGCATTACTGGGCATGTGTAACCACTGTTCATAAACCTATATAGACAGTTAATGAAACAATGGGTGCACATCCTCAGTCTCTTCATTCACATAGGGGGTATTTAGAATTCCAGTTTTCATAATTGGTGGGGGTCCCAAAGTTCAGACCCCCACGGATCTTAAATTATTTATCGTTTTTGCAAGAACCCCTTTAAATGTTACATAAGTGAAAAAAGGTTAAAATATTTTTAGATTGATTGAATTCAAAAGCAAGATCTGTCTGGCTGGTTACAGATAATAAACATTATAATATGCTTGAATATGAAGTGATTGCTTTTATAAGTCATGTCCTGGATTTTAGACTACTTGGACTTACATACATTCAATAGCAATATTTACCCTGTAGGCCCTGTCGCTTATGGCTTTGATGTTGGCCTCCTTCCACGTCCCTTGAATGCCATGCACAACTTCCCGAAAGTTGATGTAGTATCCATGAATGTCCACACCTCCAGTGAATTTCGGCTGCTTCCAACCAATCACCATAGAGTCGCGCACGCTCTCGAGAACAGTGATGTCATAAGGAGCAGAGGGAACCGCTGTTTTCATGTGAACATTAGATAAGTAGTTTTGGTTTATTTGTGACACTCAACAATCAGGTTAGGATGAAAAACACATTAATATTGAATGAAGCCGTGTCAGGGAAACCAACTGTACAAACGTGTTGTAAGATAAAGCAAGTGAATTATACATTTTATAGTGAGCGTTCAACTCAGTATAGGACCAGTGACAATGCACAGTCAAAATGAGGTGCGATGATGCTTCATAATCACTTAGACAATGATAGTTTTACATTTCTATGTGCTAATTGAATGCTAAGAAATCCTATGATATGTAGTGTCAATTGTTGCATTAGATCAATAATTCAATTCTTACTTTTAATATTAAAATTAGCAGAACTTCCTAAATCCACTAATTATTCTAATACATGTTTGATTCTTTGACGTGAAGAAATGGCTTACTTAATAGGCTTTTCTCATCTAACAATGTTATGCCACATCTTTTGATTGGTGGGGTCTGACCTCAGAGAATAAACTGACCAAAATCCTGGCCACTCAATGTGGAGGTAACTGAGCGTAGCCCTATTTAAGTGAATGGGGCTGTTTGCATTTTCCTGCATATCACAGTGCAGATAATGAATGGGCGGGTTTCCTGGTATTCGGATATCCACTTTCAAAAAGTGATGGTTAACTATAGGCCATAACTTACACTGGTAGGAACACTTTTTAAAGGGGTTTTCCAGGCACACATGAAAAAAAGGAAAAAACACTCTGGATGTTCCTGAAATGGGTCCCCAAATGTTTATGTTATCTTTTCTTTTGTTTTTAGCTCCTCTTTAGGCCCATGTAGCCATTTAAATGGTTGTTGTTGGTTTCACCCTCAACTTCCTGCCAGCTCTTCTTTTGTGCCTTTGTGCTGTATCTGTCCCTCTACTCACACATTCCCATCCTCACTCTTCTAACAGCTCCTATAAAGTTTCAAGATTAATAAATCACTGCACATACAGTTTCTCCTTCCTAACATTCCTCATACGTCAACTAGTTTGTGCAAATAGAAAAAGAGCTCCCGCATCCAAGTCCAAAAATGTAGTAAAAATTCTGTTTATTGATAATTCATTAAAAAAGTGCAGGTTCTATATCATAAAAACCACATGGTAATAGACTAGTATGTGCTATCCTGACACGACACTCTTCTGCAATCAATAATGTTATTGCTGCTGACACCACACAGCCTGAGTGTACTGTAGGGGGTATTCAGTCATATCTGTAGTCATTTATTATGATGTAATCTAGCACTCTGGACTGTCCAGCTCCATTTTTCGTGGCCCAAGGCACAAGCTGATGGCATTACATGTGCTGAGTGGAGCCTGCAAGGACTCTCTCCTCCTTCCTTCACACATCTCCAGTCACTGTAAACTTGCTGAGGGCCACACTTCCAATATATCACAATACTAATCATACTGCTTACCTATTGTACCATCACCCATTCCCTATAGACTGTGAGCCCTCACGGGCAGGGTCCTCTCGCCTCCTATACCAGTCTGTTATGTTCTATTAATGATTGTTGTACATATACCCTCTTTCACTGTAAAGTGCCATGGAATAAATGGCGCTATAAAAATAAATAATAATAATAATAATAATACTGCAGAGCTTCTGGCTGAGCCATTCAAAGCACAGACATAAAATCTCTCTGCTCTGTGCTTTGGGATGACTGTAGCAGGAAGTAATAATCTGTAGGTCACATGACCACACGTGACAGCTAAGGAACAGAGCAGAATTTTAACAAGTAAATTATGAAATGTCTTAATTTCTGATAGACCTTACAACGCATTATTAATATGCGTATCTAGAAAACCCCTTTCAGTACAATGTCCTATGCTTAATTTGTATGACTTATATTGTGTGCCATGGATATCATTGTGCTGGAGCATTTTTTTATTTGTTACACAATGACACATAACACCATATTGTCTGAGATTTAGAAGTGGCTAATTTTGGAGAACTAATATTGGAGCTATTGAAAAATATAAAACTCATGCCATGCTTCTGTCATTGTTTGAAACCTATGATATATTTATATTCACATGTTATGTCTCTGCAATCATTGCACCTGTAGCCGGTCTACACTTACCTGATCCAATATATTTGAAGTATATGTTAATCCATCAGTCATTAAATAGTCATATTATGATGTGATTGTCCTCTCGTAACCTTACATGTGATATCTATCTTGTAAAGCGCCATGGAATAAATGGCGCAATAATAATAATAATAATATCTATAACTTGGTGAAATAACATTTATGGTATCCTATTTTATATGGCAGTTCCACTGTGAGATACTTCTGACCTTGAATTACCTTTCTCGCTGACCCTTTGCACTGATACAATGACATATAAGTAAAATGACAGTGACAGTGTTATAAGAGTTACTGCACAACAGCCTAATGAATTATCAAATCAGTATCTGCCTCATTGATTTACATACCAAACCTAAAAATTGGATCATTAAATATTTTAAAGAAATACTTAAAAATGTGAACATTACTTCTTTACTTACCTTTACTTATCACAATTCTAATGATCCATAAATCATTAAGACAATGACAGACCTACAGCTAAAATCAGCCATATACAGTTGTCTGCTCAACAATTCAGCAAATTCAAGTGTATACTTTGTACTTTGAAATGTAGGACGAGTGATAGTCAACCATATCGAAAAACTAGGATGTATACAGCAAATAGATAGACCTGTAGTCCAAAGTCCAATGTAGTACAATGGTCCAAGTTCCCGATATTTTGAGTGGAGCCCCTTTGTTTAACAGATATTGCAACATTTGTGAACAAGGAAGTGACAAGTGATAAAACATTTTCTGAGATAAGGTATAAGGAAGGTGAAAGAAATCAAGTGCAGGTTATGTCCTGGATGTGATGATGTTAATCAACATGAAAAGAATGGAAGGATTTTAAAGGGGTTGTCCACTACGTTTACATTGATGGCTTATCCTTAGGATAGGTGATCAATGTCTGATCTGCCGGTGTCCAACATACGTCATTCCTGCCGATCAGCATTTCCAGCTGCCTGCTGCCGACGCAGGGACCGAGAACAGCTGATCGCAAGGAGTGCGGGGTGTCGGACCCCTGCCAATCAGACATTGATGACTTAACTTAAAGGGATTTTCCCATGAACAACGTTCATTTTAAAGTTCATTTTACTTAATTGATCTTAGAATAAGAATAATTGATACAATTGGATGTATTTAAAAAAAATGTTCCTGTGCTGAGATAATCTTATATATGATTCCCTGCTATGTACTGTGTTATGGCTGTTTCTGACCATGCAAGGAACACGTACCACATCTCCTGGGCTGGGTAAGAGCTAATAAAGTATATAACCATTACAGCACAGGATCGCAATTATTCTATGTGGTTTAAGCGTTTGCCTGCTCACATGAAGGGGGACACTCACTTGGCTGCATTTCCAAGGTAACACAGGAACACAAAGTCTTAAAAAGTCCAAACGGTTTATTAAAAAATCCAGCATAAACCGCTTCTCCAAACAAAATCACAAACAATACACAGTTAAACCGGATACCAGTGCATTAACTCCAAAGAGGTTTCTGTGCCTCTTTCTCGGAGTCCAACAGCCTCTTTACCTCTTGCCGGCTGTTTCCCCAGGAACACGGATTTCTGGTCCGTCTTTGTCGCGGACCGCCCGCTCAAGTTTGGACACTACCAGTGTCAGTGGAGCTCCCTCAGCCTCCACACACTCAGTTCCAGATGGTTGACGGCAACCAACGCTTCTTTAGGTGAGTTCCTTCCAGAGGCTACAACCTCTCTGAGAATAGCAGCCTCTTTACCTGCCAGAGACTGCTCCTCATGCAGTGCTGTTCCACACACTGCTTCACATTCACTGACTCATGTGCCAAACAAGCTAATTAAGACCTGTGTCAGACACACCCATAGGCAGGGGTATGTGGATGGCCAGTCCCACCCATCTCATAGCCATCCGTAATCCTGGCCCATTCAATACTATAGGAAGATGTGGTACTACATGTACCAGAAAGAACTCCCAGGATCTATTATTATTACCAGTTATGTACATTAGACTTTATGACAGGGTATTGATCCAGGGAACTAGTCTGATTGCCGGATGTGGAGTCAGGAAGGAAATTTTTTCCCCATTGGAACTTGTTTGCCACATTGGGTTTTTTTTGCCTTCCTCTGGATCAACATGTTAGGCTACGGGTTGAACTAGATGGACTTAGAGTCTCCCTTCAACCTTAAAAACTATAATACTATGATGATACTATGATCACATCACTTCCGTGGAATATACTTGTCATTCACAATATGACCGGTCGCCTTGTCACAGTGATAAAATATTTTTTAGAAACAGGAAGGAAAATGTTTTACCTCAAAAAAAGAATCAGATACAATCCCATCCTGTTCTATCTGTATACGCTTTTGCATCCTCCTCTGTCCAGGAGATGTGGTATGATCAGACCATGTCCCTCTACGGTCAGACACAGCCATTACACAGTACACAGCAGGGACACATACTGTATATAAGATTATCTCAGCACAGGAGAGAGAGAAAGAGAGAGAGAAAGAGAGAGAGAGGGAGAGAGAAAGAGAGAGAGAAAGAGAGAGAGAGAGAGCAAGAGAGAGAAAGAGAGAGAGAAAGAGAGAGAGAAAGAGAGAGAGAGAAAAAAAAAACAAAAAACCCCGAATCCGGATCGTGCACCCAGAATCCCGCATCCGGATCGGACTCGGATCCGCCACTCAAACCGTGCGGATCTGGATTTTCCCGGTCTGGGTACGCTCAACACTAGTCGCAAGCCAAATCCAGTGCCGCCCCCTCAAAGTAGTGACACCCAGAACCCCCATTACTGGTATAATGACAGCCAAAGCTTTTCCACAGGCATGTGAGCCACATGGCACCCGAGTTACAGGTTGGGGACCCCTCTAGACTATAACATCAGTATCCGATCAGTGGATGATGAGCCTATATGACCCTACAGAGTACTAGAACAAAGTGGCAGCAATGCTGGAGGAACAGCAAGTCCCTTTGGTCAGAGTCAGATGCATCTTGCTTTTTAAGGAGGTTGTATTGGATGTCAACTATAGTTCATAGCTGACCACGAGGCCTCTATAGTTAACCATCTAGATCCAACGGGATACTGTGCTAAATTGGCAGCACTGTTTTTTGTATAAGAGTTTAGCAGGGAGAAGAGTGGCCAACCCCACTGATTAGACATAGATGGTAGATCGCTACTGTATATCAAATCGGTAGACTTTGACTGTACCAACACGGCTTTAAGCTTAACCTAAGCCTCGAAGGACTTGATAGTGAACACTGGTCTGGTATGGATCTATACCATGTGAAACCACTGATTCTGTCCAGCGTCATGCCAGCTTAATTATTGTGATTCTACAGGGTGCAATGAGTGATGACGGAGAGTGTATATACTGTGTACTAAGCTGATAAGCATGCTTAATGTATTAGACAGTGTAGTCTATAACTGATGCTCTATAGGTCAAATGTTATGAATGCTGTAGACAATGTGTAGGTTAGAACTATGTCCGTAAGTCAATCCAATCTAAAAAATAAATACTTTAGAATGTTGTTTGATTTGTTTATTAGCTCATGACATGTGCAATAACTTGTATCAAGACTTGCAAACTTTCAACAACTTTTATTGAAAACTTTTGTTTTCAATACATTTAACATGATCACATAGACTCCAAATTTAATTCATTAAAGTCGATCTGTCAGCAGTGATTTCACAATACAATCCGCATACTCTCTCACTGTAGCTGAATTCATAAATCTGCCATTTTAATATCAGATTCAGGACATATATTTTCAAAGTAAGTACACTAACTTCATCTGAGATATGTTATAGTTTATACAGTTGGCATTATGAAATCTGGTGACATATCTGCTTTAATAATTGCAAACTGACGGATTGGTTAGTATACAATGATCTACTGTCAGATATGGGATCCATCAGAGGTTTTGCTGAATAATAGCTTGGGTTTTAAACCAGAACATTTTCTAGCTATTTTTTTTTTGTTTTTTTTAAAAACTATGAAAGCTGAAATTGAAATGGCACAAGTTAAAAACTTGATTTCAGTTTTTACATTCAATTTTTAATCATCATTGTGGTAATGGAGAACAGCTCAGATACTAGATCCCATATCAGAGCTCCATGGTTCTCATGCAATCAGATGCAATGTAAGTACAAGTGTGACATTCAGGTAGGTTTGCAATGTCAGCTAAATATTCAGGGTTTCCACATAACTAGGATATGCAGTGGATAATCAGAATTCAATCCTCCATTATAAGCAGATTACAATACTTTGTAAACATTTTAAGTTCCAGCTTGATTCGGTTTATAAAAAAGGTCATAAAGACCCAATTGTAGAGATGCAATGATGGCAGCTTGCCCCATAATAAACCAGCTTGTAAGGTGGGGTATCCACATATTTTCCCATTATAGTATATGTGTGTGCACCGTTAATTTACTGCTGCCCAGATGGCTGTGCGTCATTGTTGCCTACCATTTCTCTGGTGCATTGCACCTGTTTATCCTTTTGTTGAAGTACATGGCGACGTGCCAAACCCTGCTAGCATTCCTGGTCTCTGGGATACTCCAGGGCTGGAGGCAAATAATAATAAGACATATTGAGAATCGGAGTGGGGCTGTGCACAAGGCCCAGACACTGTCTCTGTGAGACAATGGAGCTATTGGAGAGACTGCATTCTTTTGCGTCATTCATTGGTGTGTAGGTTGTGAGTATATAAGTCATCAATTGGAGTGTACAGGGGAAGGAGAGAGAGTTTGACTCTGGCCTGCTGATGGGACCATTCCTCCAAGTCTAGCAGAGATAGGGAACTGTGAACAAAGTGAGACAGAATCAAGCCAAATGTGGTTCTGGGAGTTTGAGTATAAGGCTAAGGACACATGGCGAGCAAAACGGAGCGAGTAGAATGCGATAAAAAAAAATCGCATTTCACTTGGAACAATGTTACTCTATGGAGCCGTTCTGATGTGCAATTTTTTCTCAGCCCTAATCGGACCAAGAAAATAATCACAGTATGCTGCGGGTGGAATCCGATCAATTTTCACTCGCACCCATACTAGTCTATGGGTGCTAGAGAAACATTGCACTGCACTCGCATTACACCAGAGTGCAGTGCGATATACATATCAGCTGACAATGGAGGAGATAGGTAGATTAGTCCCTACCCCTCCTCCGCAGCGCCCGACTTCTCTGCAGCTGTGATGCAATTGCAGGATTGCATCACAGTGGCATGACACTCGGCTTATACTCTAGCAGAGTGGGAGCCAAGTGTCATGCGATGCACTCACAGTAATGCTCATGTGTCCCCAGCCTAAATGGCTTATGCTTCCTCCTGTGTATTTCCTGAAAGTTTTGTACTGTGTTCTGTAAGCAAAAGGTGTACTTTTATTGTAAGCTATATTGATGGTACCCATTTCCATATGCTTGGACTATGACGGTGTTAGCCGGTGGGGATGTAGCCACAGGAAGGATTCAATTAGAGGACTCTGCAGAAGGAAATACGTGGCCTTTCTGTTCTGCTGAAGGAGATCCCAAAGAATTGCCAGGAGACAAGATGGATTATTGAGGTATATAGTCAATAAATTTGTCTTCACCACGAGGAAAACAAGCAGGTGGAAAGATGTTTTTAAATGTTTGTTCCCTGACATGATGCACCGAGCGCATGTGCTTGGTTTGAACAGTAATTTTTCGCTGACAGCGTCTTTTTAAAGCTAGCACCATGGGTGGCCATGAGGATTCTTGGAGAGGAAAAGCAATTCCCTGGCTATTTCATGACTGTAACCCTGTGAGCATAGGTAGGCTAGAAATAGCAGAAAGTAGCCTCCTAGAGACCTATAGGGGCATAATAAATTTGAGGTAAGTCGGGAGTTACTGTGGTGCAACTCAGCTTGGCTGTACTCCTCAACACAGTTTAACCTTCGTCCGGCTGAATAGGTACAATTGTAACTATTCCCTTTTTTTAATTAATAATAATCAATAATTTTTTTTTTTTTGAAAAGCCGTAGAGGGCTGAAATTTCGTGACATCTCAGCAGTTTTGGTCCAGAATATATTGGCCAAATTTCAATAAAATATCTCCACCCCCTTCCGAGATAAGGGGTCGAGAAATTTTGGCAAAATCATGCAGCCTGACAAAGGTTAAAAATTACTGTGCCACAGTCTCTAGCAAAAAACCTCAAAAAAACTAAAAAGTAGTAATAGTAATCTGTAACTGCATTGTGAGTGTTGGGAATAGGGGGAGCCCCTCTTACAAGCTGGTTGTTTGTAAATCTCTATCTCAATAAATTGGTTGTTCCCTTTAAATAAAATGTATCCTTTGGCTGCAGCTTCCTATAAAAAAAAACGAACTGTGCTGTACTCACTTCCCCAGGTCAGTCAGCAAGTCCCCACTGCTGTTATCGGTGTCTGGCGTTGACTGTGGCGCTGATGTCATCATGACAGCGCAGCAGCCAAATCAGTGAGCTCAGTGGCTATGGACCCGCATTCCTCCTACACGGGAACACCCAGCTAAATCCGCTGTGGTGATGGTCATTACTGCAGCAAATACCAAACACCGGGAACAATGGAAGAGGTGATTCAAGGAGGTGAGTACAGCGCAGTTTGTTATCTTTGTAAATAAATCTGTAGCCAGGGAACACATTTAAAGGGAACCAATCAGCAGGATTTTTTTTATATAACTTAAACTGGCATACTGGTTATACTGGCACTATCAGGCTGATTCGCTACATATCTGTAGTGGTCACTTCGGATGTTTAGGTTTTGAAATCCAAAAAAGTAACGTTTATAAAATCAGCAGCTTCTTGAGTGACAGCAGCTGAGGATCAGATAATAGCGGGAAGGGGGAGGGAATTCATAGTTATCCCCTCCACCCTTTAGAATTAGCATACGTATTATACAATTGATTTACTTTGACTTGCAGGATCTGTGTGAAGTCATACCCATGTGACCAGAAGGGAGGGGCCTCAGCCAACAGAGCCGATACCAGGAAGAAACATTTTTCTGTTTGTTGAGGCCCCACCCCTTCTGGTCACATGGGTATGACCTCACCACAGGTCCTGCAAGTCTAAGTAAATCAATTGTATAATACCTTTGCTAATTCTAACAGGGGAAGGGGATAACTATGAATACTCCCCCAGATATGATCTGCTCCTCAGCTGCTGTCACTCAAGAAGCTGATGATTTTATAAACTTTACTTTCTTGGATTTCAAAACCTAAACATCTGAGCTGACCACTACAGGTATGTAGAGAATCAGCCTGATAGTGCCAGTATAGCACTGGTTTTAGCTTATATATGAAAATCCTGGTGATTGGTTCCCTTTAATTGAAAGGGAACAACTCCTTTAAGTGCTTTCCACTTTCTACCAATCAGGCTTTCTCTTATATGAAAAACAGTGGGTGTTTTTTCACAGTGCTGGATCCATGTTTGGTCCGTTTATCAGCTTTTGCAATCCTTGTTACATTCATTTTTCTCATCTGAAGAAATTACATTTTTTATCTTCTATCTGTGATGAAATCTGTGTACTGTGATTTTTTTTTTTACAGCGCCATTGACTTGCATTGGTACGTTTGGTCTGCAACATGTCTCTGCTTTTTATCTTGTGGACAGCCAGTCAAGAAAAAAAGAGACATGTGAATTGATAGTAATGGGTCCATAACATAGCCGTAAAAATAGCAAATGGCACCAAAAAACTGATGTGTGATAAAGTCGTTACTTTCACAATTTACAGTGACCATATGTGATGATATTACAGGACCGATCAGTCCCATACGTATTACCCAATGTGTAACACCACCATAATAGGGCTGTTTTCCAAAAGTTTCTTACCAAACCACTCCAATTATAATACCTCAGCATCAAACAGTACAATACCAATTTTATATACCCAGAAATATACTAATTACTACTTATTTATTACAAACGTCACACTGTAAAACTATAGCACCCAGCCATGTATCCTATCTGTGTTGAGCCTTTGGTGTTCTATGACCAGTAATGTGGCCAGTTATTGATCATTCTGGTAAAGGGGCAATAACGGGATGAAGAGTTGTTTTAGCAGTTGTTTGCCATATGTCCATGACTTATGGAGTCGGGAGGCAGGAGGCTGTGGTTTCACACTTACTTTCATGCTCAGCTCCTTCATTCTGTGGTGAGGGTGTGGGAGCCTCGGACTCATTACTTGCACTTATCTTACTTACTCCTGCAGATCCAGGTATACCACTTTTACTGGGTGAGACATTTTTGGTGTTATCACTGCTATTGGGTAATGCATCTGTGATGGGGGACTGCTGTGAGGACTCATGCTTGACTACCCGACATGCAGGGGAGTCTGTTAGTCCATCAGCACTAGCACTCAGTTCAGGGCACGCACCATGTGGCAATCCTCCCCCTACAGCATTCAGAAGATAACAAAGACATTGTTATCAGATTATGTTCTACATTTAACATTTTGTCCACTAAGTAACAGAGAGCTAGTATGTTCAATCAGGATGCTAAGAACACACTCAAGGCTACCAAACTGCCCCCCCAATGATACCTCCCATTAAAGTCAAAGGAAAAAAATTATCAAAATCAAACCAAAGAGAATCCTGTCCTGGATGCTTTGGAGAAGCCCTCTGTTCTTTACTGGACACAACAATTCAGTACATAAACATGCTCAATATATACAGTATATTTTGCTCTGCAAATTGAAAGAAATATAGGTTAGTTATTGGAGAAACCAGAATTAGGGTCACATGTACATGAATATATCAGCAAAGCAGATGACAAAGCTTTTCTAGGCAATTCACCTGTTTGCTGAATACACTTTACATGAACAAACCAGGCAAAACTAGACACAGTGTTTTAGAAATGTCAGAATCTGGGGGTGCTACATCACACAAGGAGCCAAAGAACAGTAAAGATCATAAAGAATAACAGTTTTTCTCTTCCTTGGAGAGGTTGGCCATTACTTGGACAACCCCTTTTCAATCACTATATTTCCCCCAAGTAAAATAATAACACCTACTGTATAGCCACCTTTGGTGCCGGTGATGTTCCAGCGGTGTCAGCCCTGGTTCTCCCAGGGATAGCGTAACATTGTTATGTCATGTAATCCCTGCAGCCAATCAGTGGCTGATTCACTGTTCCCTTCTTCAGACATAACTGACATTCGGAGGAAGTAAGAGTCGTGGCTGCTTTCTCACTGTCTACAGATATCTGATTTGTCCAAAGGAGGTAACAGTGAAGCGGCAGCTGAGATCACATAACAAAGTGTTACACGATCCCCGAGAGAGGCAATGCCGATACTGCTGGAACATTGCCGGCACCAGAAGTGAGTATAGGTGTTATTACTTTACTTGGTGGAAGGATAGTGATTGTGAAGGTTTTGTCCCAGCACTGGACAACCCGTTTAATCCTCATGCACCTCAGTTTTAGCCAAATTGCATATATTCCCAAAAATTATGTAATTTGTCATCTATGGCCTATGCCAAGTATCGCTAAGACCCAAGGGCATTAGCTTTTACTGTACAAATATTGGTAGACACTAGGGTAAAAATAACTACAAAAAAATCAATAAAAAAAATCTAAATTTAACTGTATGCAATAAGCAGAACACAAAGGAATTAGTATCTAAAAATTGGATTTACATGCAAAAATTGCATGATATCAAAATAGTAGCTACATTACAAAGCAACTGCCATGTCTGGACGTAGTACCCATAAACTGGGTATGTTCTTTATTATAGTACAGTATATGACATTGAGGCACAAAGAAGCCTTTTCATGACACCATACTGCTTGGCTATGTCATCAAAGTGTGATCGGCAGCTGTGACTATTCTTCAGTGATAGAATGAAGTGCCGGAGGATCTAGGAATGTACTATGCCAATACGGCTCCTGTCAGCTTCTATGGAGACAAAGCAACACAGCATTTGACTATAATGAGCCAAACAGGGTTTTACGTTTATTCGTGGTTTAAAAATTGGCAGTCAGACCGCCACCGAACAAATGATAAATGTCTGCAGTTAGACAACCCCTTAAATTTCAAATTATTTTCTGATATCTTAGTTTTTTGGACAAAAATGGTGATACTTAAAGGGAACCTCAACAATCTAAATTTAATGTCATGTATGTGCAAATCATTTTATGCTGATTAAATCTATACCTTCATTGTAGAACTCTATTTTGTTGTTTCTGAGAACTACAGCATGGAAATTGTATGTAAATGAACCTCAAGTTCCTCGGGGTGGGACAGTGCCCTCTCTCTCTATTCTCTACCTGCCGTCTGCCTCCTCTCAGACTGAGAGGTCATTGAAATAAGAGAGACCTGTCAGTCAGAGACAGGCAGCAGGCAGTAGGTGGGGAATAGGTAGAGTGCAGGAAAGCTGCAAGTGCACTGTCCCACCCTGAAGCACTTGCAGCACATTTGCATACTGTTTCAATGCTGGATTTTTCAGAAATGACAAAACAGATTTCTACAATCAAAGTATGGATATACAGTTAGGTCCAGAAATATTTGGACAGTGACACAAGTTTTGTTATTTTAGCTGTTTACAAAAACATGTTCAGAAATACAATTATATATATAATATGGGCTGAAAGTGCATACTCCCAGATGCAATATGAGAGTTTTCACATCCAAATCGGAGAAAGGGTTTAGGAATCATAGCTCTGTAATGCATAGCCTCCTCTTTTTCAAGGGACCAAAAGTAATTGGACAAGGGACTCTAAGGGCTGCAATTAACTCTGAAGGCGTCTCCCTCGTTAACCTGTAATCAATGAAGTAGTTAAAAGGTCTGGGGTTGATTACAGGTGTGTGGTTTTGCATTTGGAAGCTGTTGCTGTGACCAGACAACATGCGGTCTAAGGAACTCTCAATTGAGGTGAAGCAGAACATCCTGAGGCTGAAAAAAAAGAAAAAATCCATCAGAGAGATAGCAGACATGCTTGGAGTAGCAAAATCAACAGTCGGGTACATTCTGAGAAAAAAGGAAGTGACTGGTGAGCTTGGGAACTCAAAAAGGCCTGGGCGTCCACGGATGACAACAGTGGTGGATGATCGCCGCATACTTTCTTTGGTGAAGAAGAACCCGTTCACAACATCAACTGAAGTCCAGAACACTCTCAGTGAAGTAGGTGTATCTGTCTCTAAGTCAACAGTAAAGAGAAGTCTCCATGAAAGTAAATACAAAGGGTTCACATCTAGATGCAAACCATTCATCAATTCCAAAAATAGACAGGCCAGAGTTAAATTTGCTGAAAAACACCTCATGAAGCCAGCTCAGTTCTGGAAAAGTATTCTATGGACAGATGAGACAAAGATCAACCTGTACCAGAATGATGGGAAGAAAAAAGTTTGGAGAAGAAAGGGAATGGCACATGATCCAAGGCACACCACATCCTCTGTAAAACATGGTGGAGGCAACGTGATGGCATGGGCATGCATGGCTTTTAATGGCACTGGGTCGCTTGTGTTTATTGATGACATAACAGCAGACAAGAGTAGCCGGATGAATTCTGAAGTGTACTGGGATATACTTTCAGCCCAGATTCAGCCAAATGCCGCAAAGTTGATCGGACGGCGCTTCATAGTACAGATGGACAATGACCCCAAGCATACAGCCAAAGCTACCCAGGAGTTAATGAGTGCAAAAAAGTGGAACATTCTGCAATGGCCAAGTCAATCACCAGATCTTAACCCAATTGAGCATGCATTTCACTTGCTCAAATCCAGACTTAAGACGGAAAGACCCACAAAAAGCAAGACCTGAAGGCTGCGGCTGTAAAGGCCTGGCAAAGCATTAAGAAGGAGGAAACCCAGCGTTTGGTGATGTCCATGGGTTCCAGACTTAAGGCAGTGATTGCCTCCAAAGGATTCGCAACAAAATATTGAAAATAAAAATATTTTGTTTGGGTTTGGTTTATTTGTCCAATTACTTTTGACCTCCTAAAATGTGGAGTGTTTGTAAAGAAATGTGTACAATTCCTACAATTTCTATCAGATATTTTTGTTCAAACCTTCAAATTAAACGTTACAATCTGCACTTGAATTCTGTTGTAGAGGTTTCATTTCAAATCCAATGTGGTGGCATGCAGAGCCCAACTCGCGAAAATTGTGTCACTGTCCAAATATTTCTGGACCGAACTGTAATCAGTATAAAAGTGTGTATATATACACATTAGCTGGAGGTATAAAATCCACATGACAGGTTTCCTTTAAAATAATGCTCATGGTGCTTTCTCCCACAATGCAACATATGAAACAGACTATTAACATAAGACAGAACATCCAGTTGCAAGCTGTTAGCATAGCTAGAAATGAACTATGACTATGTCATGCAGCAATAGTAGTTCCATGCTATATGCTAGTAGATTATATACAGTCATAACAGTGTGCAGAAATGCAAGTGCAATATCATCAGGAATGGATTTCACATACTGGACCATGAAATCTGGATTCCTTCTACCATAGATGAAGAGATGTGACTTCAGACACAGTGGGAGGCTACGAACAGCACTGGTAGTGGAATGTGTACTCACATAGAACATCACAATTAACATCAGCTGGATTGTGAGAAATCAATGTAGTAAAGGAAAAGTGGAGTGATGGTGCAAAGCGACAGCACTGATTAAATGATCATTATACCAATGAAAGCTCAATGTAAATGTATAACAAACTACCAACTCTGGTTATCATTAATGAGGCATCACTTACCAATGGCAGCTTTCACTATTATTGGCTCTGAGTCAGAAGAATAGCCGCTAAGACCAGCAGCATTCACAGCTCGGACCCGTAATATGTAGTTTTCACCAGTAAGAAGACCATGGCAGACAAATCTATGTGCAGCAGAGAAGCATACACATTCTCAGCATATGAACAAGATTAAATATGTATAAACACATGAACTAAGCATGAACATTGCACATAGTCATATATAAACCTCACTATGAATATTGCACATAGTCATATATAAATCTCACTATGAACATTGCACATAGTCATATATAACCCTCACTATGAACATTGCACATAGTCATATATAACCCTCACTATGAACATTGCACATAGTCATATAAATCTCACTATGAACATTGCACAGAAAGTCATGTATAAATCTCACTATGAATATTGCACAGAAAGTCATCTATAAACCTCACTATGAACATTGCACATAGTCATACAGTGGGTACGGAAAGTATTCAGACCCATATTTTTCACTCTTTATTTCATTGCAGCCATTTGGTAAATTCAAAAAAGTTCATTCCTTTTTTTCAGTAATGTACACTCTGCACCCCATCTTGACAAAAAAAAACAAAAATGTAGACATTTTTGCAAATTTTTTAAACAAGGAAAACTGAAATATCACATGGTCATAAGTATTCAGACCCTTTGCTCATATCTAAGTATTTTTTTTTCCATTTCCTTGTGATCCTCCTTGAGATGGTTCTCCTAATTGTACTCCTTCATTGGAGTCCAGCTGTGTTTAATTAAACTGATAGTACTTGATTTGGAAAGGCACACCTCACAGCTCACAGCGCATGTCAGACCAAATGAGAATAATGAGGTCAAAGGAACTCCTAAGGAGCTCAGAGACAGAATTGTGGCAAGACACAGATCTGGTCAAGGTGACAAAAGAATTTCTGCAGTACTCAAGGTCCCTAAGAGCCCAGTGCCTCCATAATCCTTAAATGAAAGAAGTTTGGGACCACCAGAAATCTTCCTAGACCTGGCCATCCAGCCAAACTGATCAATTGTGGGGGAAGAGCCTTGGTGAGAGAGGTAAGGACGAACCCCCAATATCACTGTGGCTGAGCTCCAGAGATGCAATAGGAAAATGGGAGAAAGTTCCACAAAGTCAACTATCACTGCAGCCCTCCACCAGTCGGGCCTTTATGGCAGCGGGCCCGACGGAAGCCTCTACTCAGTGCAAGACATATGAAAAACCGCATAGAGTTTGCAAAAGACACATGAAAGACTCACAGACTATGAGAAATAAGATTCTCTGGTCTGATGAGATGAAGATAGAACATTTTGGTGATAATTCTAAGTGGTATGTATGGAGAAAACCAGGCACTACTCATCACTTGCCCAATACAATCCCATCAGTAAAACATGGTGGTGGCAGCATCATGCTATGGGGGTGTTTTTCAGCTGCAGGGACAGGACAACTGGTTGCAATTGAAGGAAAGATGAATGCGGTCAAGTACAGAGATATCCTGGAAGAAAACTTCTTCCACAGTGCTCGGGACCTCAGACTTGGCCGAAGGTTCACCTTCCAAAAAGACAATGACCCTAAGTACACAGCTAAAATAACAAAAGAGTGGCTTCAGAACAACTCTGTGACCACTCTTGACTGGCCAAGTCAGAGCCCTGACCTAAACCCAATTGAGCATCTCTGGAGAGACCTGAAAATGGCTGTCCGCCAATGTTCACCTCTTCCAACTGGAGAGGATCTGCAAGGAAGAATGTCCGAGGATCCCCAAATCCAGGTGTGAAAAACTTGTTGCATCATTCCCAAGAAGACTTATGGATGTACTAGCTCAAAAGGGTGCTTCTACTCAATACTGAACAATACTTATAACTATGTGATATTTCAGTTTTTCTTGTTTAAAAAAAATTGCAAAAATGTCTACATTTCTGTTTTTTTTCTGTCAAGATGGGGTGCAGAGTGTACATTAATGAGAAGAAAAATGAACCTTTTTGAATTTACCAAATGGCTGCAATGAAACAATGAGTGAAAAATTTAAAGGGCTCTGAATACTTTCCGTACCAACTGTATAAACTTCAATATGAAAATTGCACAGAAAGTCATCTATAATCCTCACTATGAACATTGCACATAGTTATATAAACCTCACTATGCACATTTTAAAGGTGAATATGAATATTATATCACAAAAAGGACATATGGCAATCCACAAAATCATTTATAGATCATCCGTGACTCTTATCTCCAGAGCTTTAATATTAAAGGAGTTAGATATCTTGAAAAAAAGAGATTTATTTTATTTTCCCCCTCCTTCTGGCCCAAAATAGCACGACTTGTGTCCATGTGTCTTGTAATGACACTGGCTTTGTCTGATATTGCAGATTTGTCTTGTATTGTCCGGTATACCAAGATATCTGATGAACACAAGTGGTGTGGCTTCTAAAAAAAAAAATAAAAAAAATGACGACCAGTGTGTCTATTACTAGAATTCCTTTTAGATCATCTGCCATCCCAAAAATCTAAATGTAGACAAACATTGAAGGAAATAAAATGTTTTTAAAATTTGTTGAAGATATTTTACCACCACGACAAAGCCAATGTAGTGGTGGTAAGTATCTCGTACCACCAGTACACAATGTGCCGTGCTAGTTTCAGTTGAAGGATTTGGAGCCCCGCTTACCTGATATTGATCACCTATTCTTAAGATAGGTTATTAAAGGTCGAGAAAACATCTTTAATAATTTGTTTATACATAAAGGCAGAGAAATCATTGCTCACAATTTGTAACATAGATTATTCATATGATTGGTTATGAGTAATGTATCTATAATATTATGGTTAACGAAGACGCAGAAGAAAATGGCTAAACCCTAGCAGGAACCTTGGTTACCTAGTGCCTTTCACTGGGTTGTTGTTGCATGGTTCCCACTTATCAGATCCTTGAATGCTGGCCTCGATATAGTATCCCACCAGCTCTCTGGCATCCTTGGACTCTGTCCATGTAAGAACCACAGAGGTGTCTGTGTTCCTTGTAGGCACAAGGTTACTTGGTGGGTTGGGGATGTCTACAGGAAGACAGGTAAGGAGTTAGGGAAAATTAAAAAAAAGATGTTGAACTATTTTCATGTTGCAGAAGGAACATCCCCTATATATTAATTTATTAGGAAATTATTTGTACAAGTTAATAAAAACTACAAAGGATCTGAATGACCAGCCTGCACGTGCTAACGTCATGCCTGACTGTGTGTATTGATATCACTTACCAAGTTTGTCACCCACTACAGTGGACTCCGTTGCCTCTGAGGGTTCCCCCACTCCAGCAGAGTTACAGGAACGTACTCTGAAACTATAAGACTTTCCCTCGGCAAGATCAAAGAGAGCAAACCTTGGAGACTTCACTGGGATTTCTGTGTTCACTCTCTGCCAGTTCTCTGTGCCGGCGACGCTCTGTAACGGCATGAATAGAGTACAGGTCTGCTTTGCAATATTCAGCTATATACTTGGCTCCTAATTTCACCCTCATCACACTATAGTAATAAGTACGTGAGTTTTCCTACCTACCCAGGTGTTACACACTTACACTTAATATTCTACGCAGCATTCTTGCCTCCTTGCCTACACAGTTACCAATGTGTTCACGTACAATTCCTATAGAGGCTTTCATCAATGTTTCTTCGACTCTTGAATTACATATTTGGCCTTTTAAAGGGTACCTAATGAGAATAATTCTGCCCGAATCACTAGCAGCATGAATCAGAGCCTGGTTGCGTTACTGCAGCTATGTATGTTTTCTCTAAGGAAGCATAGTTTGAAGAACCAGACGGTGACTGTGTTTTTGAAGGTTAGTACATGGTTGGTTCCAAGCAGCTTCTCGCAGCCTTGTTTCCCTAACAAATCTCTCCCTGTGCGTGTGTGTGTGTGTGTATAGGAAAAGACCTGTTAGTCTAGACCAGTGTTCTCCAACTCCAGTCCTCAACACCCACCAACAGTGCATGTTTTAAGAATTAATATAGCACAGGTGTAGGAATCATCCCCTGTAGAGATAATTAAATTATCACTTATGTAATACTAAGGAAATCCTAAAAACATACACTGTTGGTGGCTCCTGAAGATTGAAGTTGGGAAATACTGGTGTAGGAGATTGTGGCAGGCAGAAGCCCCTGGGGACCATACTCGTCTTGGACTACTCATCGAAGACACACAGTACCCAGATGGCTTTTCAAAGTATGTATGCTCTGAAATGCTCCAGTGAGTATTTGCTTCACATTGCCTATTGTTCAGGCAATATGCATCGCCTGTCAGGTTCCCTGTATGAATGAGAGAATAAATCCCTTCATAACTTGACAGATCTGCCATTCAGAAGTCTGATAAACTTGGGTGGAAATCCCCAAAGGAATTGTAAGGGTAATCATAAGACCGATCTGTAGAGTCAGCTAGCTAGGATGTTTGCATGTGGTTATTTTATTAATTGTAAATGAACTTCAATAATGCAGGGTTACATGAAAGACAATTAGTCCTGGCTCAGTCCTACCTTTTCTACATAGTACATGACACCTTCATGACCGCGCAATTCAGGAGGCTTCCAGCTCAGCACCACGTAGTTTTTGGTGGCTTCTGTCACAGAGAGGTTGGATGGTGGTCCAGGAATAATCCCCTCTGCAGTTTTTAATGATAGAAATGATTAATTATTTATCAGGAACAATGGGACAGATTTCCTAACATTAAAGGGTGCTTTACACGATGCGACATCGGTAACGATATATCGTCGGGGTCACTTCGTTAGTGACGCACATCCGGCGCCGTTAACGACATCGCAGCATGTGACACCAAGGAGCGACGATCAACGATCACAAAAACATCAAAAATCGTTGATCGTTGACACGTCGCTCCTTTTCATAATATCGTTGCTGCTGCAGGTATGATGTTGTTCGTCGTTCCTGCGGCACCACACATCGCTACATGTAACACCACAGGAACAACATCTCCTACCTGCGTCCACTGGAAAAGAAGGAAGGAAGGAGGTGGGCGGGATATTCCGCCCGCTCATCTCCGCCCCTCCGCTTCTATTAGACGGCTGCCATGTGACGTCGCTGTGACGCCGCACAAACCGCCCCCTTAGAAAGGAGGAGGTTCACCGGCCAGAGCGACGTCGCAGGGAAGGTAAGTCCGTGTGACATGTGTAAGCGATGTTGTGCGCTACGGGCAGTGATTTGCCCATGTCGCACAACCGACGGGGGCGGGTATGCTCGCTTGCGATATCGACATTGATATCGCAGTGTGTAAAGCCCCTTTTAGGGTCCATATACAGTGCGTCTTGCACAGAGTTTAAAGAGAACCAACCATCAGGATTTTGATATATAAAGTAAAGCCAGTGCTATACTGGCACCAGGATGCTGAATGTAAGCATAGCTTTTGTTCTGAGATTGGATGTTTTATTTCAGAAATATATGCAAGTAAAGTTACAGAAATATACAGTACTGCTATTTGATTGATAGCAGCTACAGAATATCTAATATGTGAGTTGGGTTTTGCGATCTATTCCCGCTACTGTCTGCCTGCCTGTCTTTCCTCCCCCCGTGTCCTTCGTCCCTCTCCCTGTAATAACAGAGACAGGGGTAGGAGTGTGTACGCAAAAAATAATGGAAAAACCTCACCTCACGCTCCCCCGGAAGTGTTCTGCTTATGGTTGGCTGTATGTGAGCGAACTGCCAATCAGTGACTTCCATTGGGCTTTGGGCCAAGTCCGAACCCGTAAAGGTACGATTTGGCTGCACCCGCCGACCCAAACTTCTACAGGTTCGTACATCTCTATTTTTGGCATAAAAATATAGTAAGTCTGTAAGGCTGTGTGTGACCCCATTCCCTTTTGCTAATTTCTGCCCCCTTTTTTTTTTTTAGAAAAATGTTGAGCATTGCATTGAAAGTTAAAAAAATTGCAAATTTAGAAGTACGCAATTTGAGACTTTTTTACACCCTAAAACTCACATAGTTGCATTGTTATATCTTCCTCAATGTTACATCTGAAATGACACCCTTTTTTCTGCTACGAATTGCTTGCATGTTGTCCAAAAAATGTGTAATTCACATAATAAATGCAGCACAAAGCATATAAAGCCTGCTTTACACGCTGCAATGTATCTTATAATGTGTCGGCGGGGTCACGTCGTAAGTGATGCACATCCGGCATCGTAAGTTACATTGCAGTGTGTGACAGGTACGTGCGATTGAACGGTAAAGCGTTCATCGCATACACATCGTACCTTTCTCTAGAATTGCACGTCAGATTGTTCATCGTACCCGGGGTAGCACACATCGCAGTGTGTGACACCCCGGGAACGATGAACAGATCTTACCTACGTCCGGCGGCTCCCGACCCACAATGCGGAAGGAAGGAGGTGGGCGGGATGTTTACGTCCCACTCAGCTCCGCCCCTCCGCTTCTATAGGCCGGCTGCTGCATGACGTCGATGTGACGCCGAACGTCCCTCCCACTCCAGGAAGTGAACGTTCGCCGCCCACATCGAGGTCGTATGGAAGGTAAGTATGTGTGATGGGGGTTAATCGTTTGTGCGGCACATTCAACAAATTGAACGTGCCACACATACGATGGGGGCGTTGCAAATCGCATACGATATTGTATGCGAAATTGCAACGTGTAAAGCGGGCTTTAGGCATTGCTATTGTTCCAATTATACAAAAATTAGCTTTGCAAATCTCCTCTAATATATACAGTACAGTGGAAGCTCGCTTAACAAGTAACCCAGTTAACAAGAATTTCACTTAACAAGTAAAGCTTTCTGTAAATTCGTAACTCGGTTTACGAGAAAGCTTTGCTGTACGAGCAAAATACTCCCCACACACACTTACGGTTCCGTACATCCACCGCGGTCTGAGCCGCTCTTGCAGTCCACACAAACACACACATGCACGCACAAAACACACACAAACAAACATGCACGCATGTACATACAGTATTATGCTCACCTTACCTTCTGTTTCATCGCCGGCCTACTGGGTCTTGTAGTTCGCTGGTGCATCGCGACGAGGGAGGAATCCTCACAGCGAACTACAAGACCCAGGAGGCCGGCGATGGAACGGAAGGTAAGGTGAGCATAATATGTGTACCTTCCGTTCCATCGCCGGCCTCCTGCGTCCTGTAGTTCGCCGCTCCAGGCTGTGTATCGGTAACCATCGGCGACGAGGCAGGAACTTCCGCTGTCAGACGCTACTCAAAGGCAGCACGCTGACCAATCAGAGACTCCTGCCTTTGACGTCAGCACTCTAGGTACGGAAGTTCCTCCCTCGTCATCATGGTTACCCGATACACAGCCCTTGCTAGCAAACAGCAAGTCCCAGCAGGCCGGCGATGGAATGGAAGGTAAGGTGAGCATATAATATGTGCATGTGAGTTTGTGTGAGTTTGTGTGTGTTTGTACGTGTTTGTGCGTGTGTGGAATGACACAATAGGGGACCAGAATGGGACATTTAACAAGTTGTGGAACGAATTGTCTGCATTACAATGATTTCCTATGGGAAATCTTGCTTTGCTGAACGAGTAAAACTTGGTTAATAAGCACACTCCCAGAACGGATTGTTCTCGTTAACCAAGGTCCCATATATCTCGACACATTCTGAAGCACACACAGTCTTTACTCTATATAGTTTTCTGACCTGTGGGTTCTTCTTCAGTTACAATGATTTGCCCAGTCCATGGAGCAGAAGGACGACCTGAAATGTATCATAATAATGTTAATAAAAGTCATTGAAAAAGTAAAGGGATTAAGTTCTATCATTTTCTAACATACTTTGGGGTTGATTCATCTGATTCATCTGTGGTTTTGCCAGAAAATTGTTGTAAAACACTTTAATAAAATAGCAAAAGTTTTGTGCAATGTGGTAACTGTGCACCTTGTGGTGTTTTCACACAAAATTGAAGCAACTCTGCTAAAATGGGCCAAGGAGAGGAGCAGGGGCAGAACGTAGTGTGGTTATGTCACTTGTTAAATCCAGCAAAAGCGTTGGCATTCTATGCACCAGAAATGATACTCCAGTCACTGACTATAGTAATACTTCTGTCTAGACACATGAAGGAGAACGCCACTGAGAAGATTAGCTACATTCATTAGGTGGCATCTGTGTCTTAATAAATTAGGCACATCGTACTCCAGCGAGCCCTTCCTAAAAGTGGTTACCTGGGACTTTTTTTTATACAATGTGCCTAAGCACAAACAGCAGGTAGTTGCTAACTATTTGTCTGTTGTCCTTATTACCAATTCTACCAGCACAGAATGGTCACAGACCGCTCCTGCCTGTGATTCAGCGGCTTACCCTGATGACACATTGACAGAACAGCGACTTCTTTTCTGCTTTGCTCTGTTAACGGGTCATGATTGCCAACGTCATTTCGATTGACAGCTGCCTAACTGCGGGGAGCCGGTTGTTAATCAGCATGAACCATAGACAGAACAGCCAGAATAAGAAGAGCTGCTCTGTTGACGTGGAGCAGCTGAATCGCCGGTAGGAGCAGTCAGTGACCAGTCTGTGATAGAACAGGCAGGTAGTTGCTTCTGTTAGCAACTACCAACCTGTTAGTTTTTAGGCAATAATGTAAAAAAATTCTGCATAACCTTTTTAAGATTGGCAAACGCAACCCTGGTAGTTTGCTACATTGTATCAATACAAGAACTGTGTCATCATGGAATGAGAGGGCTCATAGAGAGTCCCCTAGGCAATTTGTAGCCATCGCTAAACTGTGAGAAATACTGTATATATTAAGACGTAGAACAGTGATTTCAGCACAATGTGGGTACAGCTAGTACACGGATGACTTACTTCTGAGTCTGGCTCTGTCTGCTGGATCTAGAGCTGCCACTGGCTCTGAAACACGAGAAGGTCTGCTAATTCCAGTTTTATTTACAGCCCTTACACGGAAAATGTATGACCTTCCTTCAATCAAGCCGGTAACTGGGAAGCGGGCAAACTTCACAGGAGTGTCATTACACTGTGTCCAGTGGCTCGTGCCAACCTCACACCTTACACATAAAAAGGGAAGAAAACACTGTCAACACAATATACACGTATATAACAAACACATGGCATTGTTACATCTATTGAGATATTTTTATTCCCCCTTATGCCGTAACTAATTAGCTTTGACGTCAGCAGTTACAGGTGGGTTTCGGCAGTATGATGCAGACAGAACCCACCTTATGTGGAGAAGGCTAATCTCCTAAATGCAACCAATGCTTTCTTAACAGTCATATCATTTACAAGTAATAAATCTACATGATGTATCAGTGCCCTATGCTGATCGCTCACATGAGTAACCCTTCAATCTGTTCATGATTATATGAGTTCTTCTTAGTCTATGCACACTTAAGGCTATGTGCGCACGTGTGCGCTCTGCACCGCACCGAAAATGTGCGCTTCAGAGCGCAGCTGAACAGCTGCGTTCTGAAGCGCATGGTGCCGGCAGATTCGTGCGCTCTGCATGCTGCCTCTCCCTATAGACAGCATGCAGAACGCACGAAAGAAGTGACATGTCACTTCTTAGAACACAGCGATTCGGCAAGCAGCCGAATCGCTGCGTTCTAACATGCCACGTGCGCACGTCTCCTGCACAATCTCCATAGATTGTGCAGGGGACGCAGGACGCATGCAGTTACACTGCGGTACAGAACGCAGCGTAACTGCATGTAATACGCACACATGCGCACATACCCTAACAGCCAATACAGCAAAACACTGTTCTGTATGCAGACACAGGCTCCAATTAATTAAAGCCTCACCCCAACGTTTTTTTATTGCAGAGCTGCAGTAGTGGTTCTAATCAAAGTTCCCTATACCTACTCACCACCTGCCATTTTCAGCTGTTCTGGGCACCGCTCTGGTCCCACACCACCATCTTGTGACTGCAACTTCTGACTGCCCGTAATTCAGAAGCAAAGGTCACGATATCTCAATGCAAATCTATGAGAGCCTCATTCTAGCTTTTATAGACTTACATTGAGTTGTGACTTCCAGATTGTGCAGCAAACACTGGAGCAGCTGGCAAGTCACAATCTGCTGTTCACCGACTGGAGAGTCATCAATAATAGATAAAGAATTCAGCTGTTGAGTATAAAGTCCCCTTTACACACTGAGACTTTCTAGCGATCCCACCAGCGATCTCAACCTGGCCGGGATCGCTGGAAAGTCTCTAAACAGTCGCTGGTGAGCTGTCAAACAGGCAGATCTGGCCAACTATGCAGCAGTGATATGGACCTGCAGAACGACCTCACTGGTCATTGGGGACGTGTCTCATAGCAGCTATTTGATGACTCACACCTATGTTAGGGGCGTGGTGTTTGGCGCTGAAGCCACCTAGGTGTCCTTTTTACATGTCCCCCTCAGCTCCGATTGGTGATCGCTAGTGCGTTCTTATTGGCGATCCCAATCAGAACGCAACAGCGACCACCAATCGGAGGTAAGGGGGCGGGAAAGGGAACGCTATAGCGAGCCGACGGGCTGGGTTCTAAGTCGCTAACGATGTCGTTGGAACGGTGTCAAACACAACGATGCTTGCTGCGCAGTGGGAAACAAATGACCAAAAAATATTCCTGAAAGGTTTCTAGCGATCAGCGACCTCACAGCGGGGGCCAGGTCGCTGATGCGTGTCACACACTGCAATGTCGCTGGGGAATTCGCTATTACGTCACAAAACCGGTGACGTTACAGCGATATCACTAGCGATGTTGCAGTGTGTAAAGGGGCCTTAAGACTAGGAACAGGGGACTTACATTAGTGGAACTGCTCCAGCACTGCAGTAAAAAAAGAATGCTGGAGTGGTGCTTTAAGACTGACAGGCATACAGGAATAAGATGCACCAAATTTATTAAGAGGTGCACACTACTTAACTAAATTGGCACATCTTCTCAGTGGTGTGCACCACCTCATGCTGCACCAGAAATGTTACTTTAGTTGGGGTACAACCAGCATAGGTGAAATAAGCATGTTTCATGTCTCTGCATATGGCTTTCCTCGCGCCCGCACGTGCCCGCGCGCGCGTGTGTGTGTGTGTGTGTGTGTGTGTGTGTGTGTGTGTGCGCATTTAGATTTGATAGACTCTTTGAGCATTGACAATGCTACAGTAAAAAATATAGAAAATATCTAAATCTAGTCTATTTTTATCACAATAATAGGTGTTTCTTAGGTTTACCAGTGTATAATTAACGTATAATTCTGGGACACTTTTCTTTAAGTGTACCCAACCAGTTAATTGGCTTACTTTGCTCCAATAATAATATTAATGAAGATCTGTAATAAAATCGTGTGCTTGAGGCCCCATTATTAGACATATTGTTCTCACAAGTAAATGTGATGCTGCTTATATAACACATAATTTATGCAAAAGAAGGCAGGTATAGCATGTCCAACAATCCAGTAAAAAAAATTCCCCAAAACGTTATTATGAATGTATTAAATCTGTACACATGGTTTTTACTAGAACAACCTTTGATTTATTCCCAACAGTACTTACAGTATGCCCTTAGTTGAAGAGACTAACACATATTGGAAGATCAATTTAAAAATAGAATTGATCAATCTCTTTTAATGGCATAAGCATCGATTCATCAAGGCCAGTGTTGTTGAGGCATTGTTGAGGGGCATGCTGGAGTCAGACGGTCCTGATTCATTAAGAGGCATGCACATTTTAACCCCTTCACAACTGGCCGATTTTGCGCTTTCCGGGTTTTTTTCGCCATTCTTCCTCCGAGAGACGTAACCTTATTATGTTTCAGTCAATATGGTCATGTGAGTGCTCATTTTTTGCGGAATGAGCTGTACCTTTAAATGAAACCAAGAGTTTACCATATAGTGTACTGGAAAACAGCAAAAAAAATCCAAATGCGGAAAAATTGCAAAAAAAACCTGTGATTGCACTATTGTTTTTGAGATATTTTATTCACAGTGTTCACTATATGGTAAAACTGATGTATCAATGTGATGCCTTGGGTCGGTGCGAGTTTGTACATACCAAACATGTATAGGTTTACTTTTATCTAAGGGGTTAAAAAAAAATCTGAAGTTTGTCCAAAAAAGTGGAGTACGTTTTGCGCCATTTTCCGTGACCCATAGAGTTTTCATTTTTCGGAATCTATGGCTCAGTGATGGCTTATTTTTTGTGTCTCGAGCTGACGTTTTTAACCGTACCATTTTTGCAAAGATTCTACATTTTGATTGCCTGCTAAATTTGTGGCGACCAAAAAACTTAATTTTGCTGCTACGTTGTTTACTGATTGGATTAATTGATTTTATATTTTGATAGATCGGGCGTCTCTAAGCACATCGATACCAAATGTGTGTACATATTTTATTTTTTTAACCTTTTAATTTTCAATGGGGCGAAAAGGGGGTGATTTGAACTTTTAGTTTTTTTTATTGTTTTTAATTTTTCAAAACTTTTTTTTAAACTTTTTTTTTATTTTACTATGTTCCCTGGAGGACTATAAGGATCAGCAGTCTGATCGCTCATTCATTTCTTGCGATCAGAGCAGCACCGTTCAGACCGGGAGAAATGGTCATCTCTTGTAACAGCCAGTACTGTTTGTTTTCAGGACCTTAGTCATGTGAGCACAGGAGTCATCACATGACCCTGTGCTACCATGACAACCACTGGAAGTCACGTGATCACATCACGTGACTTCCGGTAGAAGCCTGTAAGTAAACTTTCAGCGCAACTGCGGTTATAATGGTGCTGTCACTTATTGACAGCACCATTTAAGGGGTTAAAAGGCACGGGTGGATAGAGATTATGCTCGTGACTGGCAGGCACACATGTCAGCTGTATAAATCAGCTGAGACGTGCGCCAATCTCTGCTGCTGCCGGCAGACGGGGGAGATTAACACTATGACAGCTAGGACGTAATTTTGCCGCCTGTGGTCATTAAGGGGTTAATGAATCAGGCGTTTCTGACGAGTGCCATGCACCTCCTTGTGCTCCTTGCCACAAATGTTACTCCATTTGCAGACTAGAGTAATATCTGTGGAGTAAGGAAGGCCACCATTTGACGAGCGAGGTTGTAATGCCGCCTCAGTGTGTTGGAACTTGACAAAAATTGGCATCAGAATGCCATAAGCCACAAAATGTTAGCGCAGCCTCAGGTGGCACCAAAATATTGTGACTTTTCATAGCTTTTTACACCAGAATTCTGGTCTTGATACTTTGATGAATCTGCCCCATACTGATGTATTAAACACTAAATTTAATTTTTGCCTCACCCACACTTTGTCTAAAACTGACCATGGTTATAGAATAACTATTCATAAATATACATAAATATACAGCTTTGGACATCTGAAAAGTCGGTCACTAAGATATGCCCCTTTTACAATTTAATATGAATATTCATGATATATTACTAACCTGTCAATAAAATATCCCACAATTGGACTCCCACCATCAACTGCTGGCTGTTTCCATGAGATTATTACATAGTCCTTATTAGCATCCAGACAGTTCACATCAAGAGGAGCAGCTGGCGCTCCATCAACCTCTGGCTCACCATCTATAAGAGAGTAGGGCAGAAAGCAATAGACTTGAATGCATTAGTATTTATATGCTTTGCTGATGATATCAAAGAAACATCAACACAAATACTCTACCAATATTTTTGTATATGGAAAATCTATGTACATGGAAAATCTAGCCTAGTGCCATTCTGATATGCCAAAGATACATGTGAGAAAATGCCATTGGTGACGTCTGGTATCACCACTGCGTCTCAAAATTAGAGCAATCTGCAATTAAGTCAGACATCTTTGGCATTGTCATGTAATGTGATGCATCGGTCACCAGTCGGAATTTACCCAAGCCAGATTCCAATACAATGCTGTTTTATATTTGATCAAATCATGTTTTTAGAAATGAGAAAGGTGTCACCATGCCAGGTCTGACAGCTCTGCACAGAAACACTAGGAAGTATCGTTGTGTCCATTAAAACTAACAGTCAATAATAATAAAGATGGAAGGGCTGCCGAATTTGGGGAAACCGGAAGTCAGTGTTTATTTGCCTACAGCACCACTGATGAAGAAACCAAACATTATCCATAAAAATCAATGGCCTTTCTGTATAATGCAAGGCTTTGTCAGGTTCTGGATAAGAGATGATGGGAATGCTCTTGTTCAATATATTTTCTGTGCCTGTGGTCATCTTCAGATGATACGAAACTTGAGGTTAGTCATGTCCGTAGAGTATGGATGTGTATGGCTCTGTGTGCTCATCCATGACAAGAGCAGGAGCTGCTTGCCATATACATGTACTAGTCTGCTCAGTAAACTGGACAAATGTAGAGCATGCTGCGGCTTATTCCATACAAGATTTCTCCTGCGCCTGCCCCATACTCTGGAACTCTCTACACCAGCATATCAGACTCTTAGCTACCATGGAAAGCTTCAAAAGGAATCTCAAGACCCACCTCTTCCGACAAGCCTACAGCCTACAATAAGGGTGGAAACACATCTATGCGAGTAAAATCGGTCCGACTGGGCTGAAAAAAACTCGGCTGATTTTAGTTCACGTTAGGTGCGAGTGCAACGCAAGTGCGATGCTATTTGAGATTTTACTAGCGTGTGTAATGCGTGTGTAATGCGTGTGTAATGCGTATTTTTTACTATGTCATCTGCCATTCAGCGCTGCTACATGGCCGCTGACAGCAGACACAGACAGCCATGTAGCAGAGCTGAATGGCAGATGACAGCAGACACAGACAGAGCCGCACTGTCAGAATGAACTCGGGTGAACTTAACCCGATTTCATTGTCATGCTGCGGCTCTGTCTGTGCCGCGTCCTGATTAGCGGTCACCAGTGAAGGACTCACCGGTGACCGCTAATCCCCTGAGTGACTGAAGTTAGCAGCCCTCTCTCATACTCACCGATCCCCGGCGCCGCGCTGCACGGCATTCACACTGCTCCGGCGGCTTTTCCTCTTTTGAAAAAGCCGGCCGCCCATTAAACAATCTCGTATTCCCTGCTTTCCCCGCCCACAGGCGCCTATGATTGGTTGCAGTGAGACACGCCCCCACGCTGAGTGACAGCTGTCACACTGCACCCAATCACAGCAGCCGGTGGGCGTGTCTATACTGTGCAGTGAAATAAATAAATAAATAATTTAAAAAAATGGCGTGCGGTCCCCCCCAATTTTAATACCAGCCAGATAAAGCCATACGGCTGAAGGCTGGTATTCTCAGGATGGGGAGCTCCACGTTATGGGGAGCCCCCCAGCCTAACAATATCAGCCAACAGCCGCCCAAAATTGCCGCATACATTATATGCGACAGTTCTGGGACTGTACCCGGCTCTTCCCGATTTGCCCTGGTGCGTTGGCAAATCGGGGTAATAAGGAGTTATTGGCAGCCCATAGCTGCCAATAAGTCCTAGATTAATCATGTCAGGCGTCTATGAGACACCCTCCATGATTAATCTGTAAGTTACAGTAAATAAACACACACACACATGAAAAAATCCTTTATTAGAAATAAAAAACACAAACACATTCCCTCATTACCAATTTAATAAGCCCCAAAAAGCCCTCCATGTCCGGCGTACTCCACGGACCTCCAGCGTCGCTTCCAGCATGAAGGTGACAGGAGCTGCAGAAGACACCGCCGCTCCGGTCACCTCCAAGCAGCAACTGAGGTGAGTAGCGCGATCAGCTGAGCTGTCACTGAGGTTACCCGCTGTCACTGGATACAGCGGTGACAGCGATTAACCTCAGTGACACCTCAGCAGATCGCGCTACTCACCTCAGTTGCTGCTTGGAGGTGACCGGAGCGGCGGTGTCTTCTGCAGCTCCTGTCACCTTCATGCTGGAAGCGACGCTGGAGGTCCGTGGAGTACGCCGGACATGGAGGGCTTTTTGGGGCTTATTAAATTGGTAATGAGGGAATATGTTTGTGTTTTTTATTTCTAATAAAGGATTTTTTCATGTGTGTGTGTGTGTGTTTATTTACTGTAACTTACAGATTAATCATGGAGGGTGTCTCATAGACGCCTGACATGATTAATCTAGGACTTATTGGCAGCTATGGGCTGCCAATAACTCCTTATTACCCCGATTTGCCAACGCACCAGGGCAAATCGGGAAGAGCCGGGTACAGTCCCAGAACTGTCGCATATAATGTATGCGGCAATTCTGGGCGGCTGTTGGCTGATATTGTTAGGCTGGGGGGCTCCCCATAACGTGGAGCTCCCCATCCTGAGAATACCAGCCTTCAGCCGTATGGCTTTATCTGGCTGGTATTAAAATTGGGGGGGACCGCACGCCATTTTTTTTAATTATTTATTTATTTATTTCACTGCACAGTATAGACACGCCCACCGGCTGCTGTGATTGGGTGCAGTGTGACAGCTGTCACTCAGCGTGGGGGCGTGTCTCACTGCAACCAATCATAGGCGCCTGTGGGCGGGGAAAGCAGGGAATACGAGATTGTTTAATGGGCGGCCGGCTTTTTCAAAAGAGGAAAAGCCGCTGCAGCAGTGTGACAGCCGTGCAACGCCGCGCCGGAGATCGGGGAACGGTAAGTATGAGAGAGGGGGGGAAACTGACCGACAGACTGTGAGAGAGGGACAGAGATAGTGACGGACCGACAGAGAGAGAATAGAGACCGAGAGGGAGAGACCGACTGACAGAGAATAGTGATTGACAGACATTGGGAGACATCGCTTGTTTCCAGTGTTTTAGGAAACATGCGAGAAATGTATTTAGAAAATCGGATGTCACTAGGATGGTGTGAATGCCGTCCCGTGACATCCGATTTTTTACACGCTCCCATAGACTTGCATTGGAGAAACTCGCAGTAGAAACTCGCAAAAAAGCAGCATGCTGCGATTTTTTTCTCAGTCCGATTTGGACTGAGAAAAAAATCGCAGATGAGAGCTGAATCATTCACTAACATGTGTCCGATTCCAATGCGAGATTTTCTCGCATTGCTCTACTGCGAGAAACTCGCAAGTGAGAAGCAGCCCTAACCCTCAGTCCAGTACACCACTGCGCAACCAGCTCTGTACTCACCTACTGTACCCTCACCCATCCCTTGTAGACTGTGAGCCTTCACGGGTAGGGTCCTCTCTCCTCCTGTACCAGTCTGTTTTTGTAATGTTCATGATTGATGTACTTGTTTTTTATATATACCCTTTTCACTTGTAAAGCGCCATGGAATAAATAGCGCTATAAAAAAATAATAATGATATTAATAATAATGCAGACCAATGATCAGTGCAGAAAATTGGCCATGTGCCCAGGTAAATTGACTATAATGGGAATGTGCACACAATATCTTCATGTTAAAAATGTCAATTTTTTTTAAACGGAAAATACTTCATAAAATTCTCCATTCCTCTGCTGTTTTGTAAATCTGAGGTGTCTTTTTTTTTTTTAGCATTTTTTGGTTATTTTGTGAGTTTCTTATAGGCTTCATTTGAGCTTTTCCATTGACTTGTACTGTAAAGTATAGAGCATCTTCAGACTTTGAAGTGCCTGAAGAATGGTTTTTTCAAAACCTGAAGCTGTTAAAAGACATTTAGAAGCCCAAACACATGAACAGGAAGACATTTTTACACAGAAAGTTATATGTTCATTTTTTTGAGTGTTTTGTTAGTGATCTTTTAGGCATGTGTCGCGGGCGGCGGGGCGCTGCGCTCACCACGCTCGGGTCCGGCGCTGCTGCTGCTGCTCGGTGGCTCAAGCGGTGGGCCGGATCCGGGGACTCGAGCGGCGCTCCTCGCCCGTAAGTGAAAGGGGGTTTTTGTTGGTGCTTGGGATGTCGGTTTGTGACGCCACCCACGGTGTGTGGTGAGGTTGGGGCACCACCGCTGCTCTGTACGGGGATCCCGGGAGCGATGACAGGGAGCAGCTGGGATGTTTCTCTCCCCTCCATGGGTAGGGGGATTTTGGTAGTCCCGGGGCCCGGAGTTGTTGTCTGTTTGGTGGGTTGTGGGGCTTGGCCAGGTGCAGGGTCGCGGGGCAGCGCAGTGCCAGACGGCACGGTGGTACTTACTCAGCCAGTAACGCACACGGAGTCTCTGGTAAAACAAACGGCTGGATGGACGAGTCCCACAGACGGCTGCAGCAGTTACTCCCGGTAGGCTGGCGGTAACTGTCTCTCCCTGCACCGGTGTTATGTTCTCGGCCCCGATGGCTTCCCACCGGTAACCCGCTCCCCTGCGGTATGTTGGCTAAGGGAGCCCCTTCTTGCCCGCAGGCTCTGGCCCTGGGAGCTCTAGCTCTGGCGGTAGCTTTATCTCCCTCACGGTTTGGACGGTTGCCTTCAGTCGGGTCTTTATTGCTGGGAAACCCCGGAGGTTCCCGTCGCTGACGGATTTGACCGGTTTTACGGCGACTCCTAGCCTGGTCGGGGTCCGTAGGCCCTGCCGGATGGTGCTGGCCTCTCTTCGCTCCCCGATCCAGTACCGGCGGGCCACCGCCCGTCCCCGGTCCTTACGGTTGTGCGTCAATCAGCCTCTCCTGCAGACGGTCACCACCGTCTGCCAACCTTGCTGTTTCTGTGCCCAGGCCACGTACCCGGACACGGCCAGTCAGTTCCTCTACTACTACATCCCTCACTCTCATTCTACACTCAACTCAACTCCAAACTGCACTGAACCCTTTTCCCACCTCCAGGACTGTGAACTCCTCAGTGGGAGGAGCCAACCGCCTGGCTCCACCCCACCTGGTGTGGACATCAGCCCCTGGAGGGAGGCAACAAGGATTTGTGTCTGACTTAGATGTTCCTAACCGGGGTGTGGGGTGTGCTGTTGCAGTACCTGTGACATCCTGGCTTGTCCAGGGTGCCACACATGTTTCAGAGTATCCCTGTTCCAAACCCGCCCAAAAAAGACAATGTGTGAACAACCCAACCCAACCCAACACAAGTCTTTTCCTGGTTGTTTTGCTCTGAGTTTACTACTGGATCAGTTAATTTATAGAATACTAATAATAATAAGTTTTATTTCTATAGCGCCAACATATTCCGCAGCGCTTTACAATTAAGAGGGGACATGTACAGACAATATGAGACAATACAAAATAACAAAATTAAGATACCAGGAGGAGTGAGGGCCCTGCTCGTAAGCTTACAGTCTATGAGGAAATAGGGGAGACACAAAAGGTGAATGAGGGGGAGAAAAGCTTGTCATATATGGTCCAGCCATCGATTTAATAGGGTATTCAAAAGCAGCTGCATGAACCCATCGGTGAGAATTTATACAGGTACAGGGGACGAGAACTGGAAGTAAATTTTTTGAAGGGCAGAAAGGGACTAGATTAGATCAGGGCAGAGAGTTGATAGGCTAGTCTAAAGAAATGTGTTTTTAGGGCCCGCTTAAAGGTGTGGATGTTGGGAATTAATCGGATTTCTCTTGGTAGTGTGTTCCAGAGCATAGGCGCAGCTCATGAGAAATCTTGAAGACGGGAGTGGGAGGTTCGAATTGTTGAGGATGTTAGTCTTAAGTCATTAGCAGAGCGGAGGGCACGGGTGGGGTGATAGACTGAGATGAGGGAGGAGATGTGTCACGCTCCCAGTGTCCCAGCACCACTCCTTACCCACTGATCCACTCCATGTGTCCACCAGTCATGGCTGCCGCTCCCGCTCCTGCTCCCCTGAGTCCTGCTCCTGGTCTCAGGAGTCTGACTCTGAGTATTGGCCTCATGGTTCTGTATAGGACCAGGCCGCGCCCACTCTCCTGGTCTTATAGGCCCAGCACACCTGAAGCAGGAAATGACATGGGGCTGTGCTGGGTATATAGGACTTGCCTTTCCATGTGGGCGGGGCCTGATCAACGTGTCCTTAAGCTTGTCTTTAGAGCTAGGTGCTCAGGTCCCCTTGTGCTGTGTCCTGTTACTGTTTGTCTTTTGCTACCGGGTACCTGTGCCTGTTTCCTGCATTATCCTATAGAACTCCGTGACCCTGGTGACCCGGTTATAACCGTCCCGGCCACGCCAGTGCTCCGGCTGCCGTATACTCTGCCCCCCCGATAGGGTACTCGGTCCAGTGGATCCACCTCCTGGGCCCACCAGTCCTCCCGGCCCTGACAGATTGATCAGGCCATGGATCCCGCTGGAGCACAAGCGTCTGAGCTGGCTGAACTACTCCAGGAACTGGTGCAACAGCGTGACACCTTACACCGCATACTGAAGTTCCTGACCTCTGTGGACCACCGGTTGTACACGTTACAGACTGCCGCCTCGTCTCAGTCCACGCAGCAAACTGTGTCTGGATCTGAACCTGTTGTCTCCGCAGCCTCGCAACTTCGCCTCGCTGCTCCGCCTCGGTATGCCGGGGACCCCAAGAACTGCCGGGGGTTTTTGAACCAGTGCTCGCTGCACTTCAAATTACTCCCGCACCTCTTCGCTTCCGACCAAGCCAAGATAGCCTTTGTGATGTCCCACCTGGAAGGCGAGGCGTTGGCCTGGATAAATCCGTTGTGGGAGAACGAGGATCCGGTGACGACCGACATCCGGGAATTCCTTCAGGCTTTTCGAAGTACCTTTGATGAACCGGGACGCACTACTGCGGTTACTTCTTCGCTCCTCCGGCTATGCCAAGGAACCCTGACGGTGGGCCAGTACGCCATCCAGTTTCGCACGCTTGCCTCCGAGCTAGGCTGGAACAACGAGGCATTGACGGCAGCCTTTTGGGAGGGCCTGTCAGGCCGCATTAAGGACGAATTAGCCGGTCGTGATGTTCCCCGTACCTTGGATGCTTTGGTATCACTAGCCACCTGGATTGATCTCCGTTTTCAGGAACGGACCAAGGAGGTATCCCGGGAAAAGCGACCAGTCCGTCACGCCTTTGTCCCGCAGAGGTCTACCGTTCCCCCGCCACTGCCGTTCTGCGATTCCACTCCTGAACCAATGCAAATCGACCGACTGAGTCAAGCTGAACAACGCCGAGCAGAGCGACTTGCCCGGGGCCTGTGTTTTTATTGTGGAAGCGGTACACATCTGCTTCGTTCTTGCCCGGAGAGACCAGGTAGACCCCAAGTCCAAGGGATGGTGGGAACCGCCACCCTTGGTACCGGAATCCCTTCAGTCCCGGTTACACAGACTGTCCAGGTCACGACCGAGAAGACCCAGTTCACGGCAGAGGCTCACATTGATTCGGGAGCAGCGGGTAATTTCATCCTACAAGCTACCGTGGACCGTTATCGGATACCGGTCATCCCGCTTGCAAAACCCCTCTGGTTCGCCTCCGTGGACGGAAAACAATTATACGAACCTGTCCGGTACACCACCGAACCCGTGAGACTTTGTATTGGTGCCCTGCACACTGAGACTATTGCGTTATACGTCATCCCGAGAATGACTCCTGCGCTCCTGCTGGGTCTGCCCTGGCTACAACTCCATGACCCTGACATCAGTTGGCGCTCTGGCGCAATCTCTCGCTGGAGTCCCTCGTGCCATGATAACTGTCTACAGCCCGTTCCTCAGCCCCTGGCACCTGACCCTATTATGTCACAAGAAGAGGAGAAAATGACGCAGTCCAGCGTTGTACCACAGATCCTGGCACTTGTGCCTGTGGTGCCACCGGAACCAGAAGTGACGACACACTCCAGCGTCGTTCCACCATCCCTGACGATTGAGACTCTGATGCCACCGGCTACCGGGGATGAGTCACTGTCCTGTGCCCGGTCCGAGACGCCCGGGCCGGTTCTCCACGATGCCAGTCCTGTTTCTGTCGGTCCTCCTCTTCCCGTTGCCCCCGTTGCCACTGCTGGTGGATCGGCTAAGCGCCGTGCGGCTAAGAAGGCGGTACGGGGTCAGAGGTCCTTCCCCGCCTTTGCGTTGGGTCCCGGTCCGGTGTCTCGATCCGGGGTGCCCCTGGGGTTCTGTGCTCAGAGGGGGGGGCTTAGAGGGGGGGTACTGTCACGCTCCCAGTGTCCCAGCACCACTACTTACCCACTGATCCACTCCATGTGTCCACCAGTCATGGCTGCCGCTCCCGCTCCTGCTCCCCTGAGTCCTGCTCCTGGTCTCAGGAGTCTGACTCTGAGTATTGGCCTCATGGTTCTGTATAGGACCAGGCCGCGCCCACTCTCCTGGTCTTATAGGCCCAGCACACCTGAAGCAGGAAATGACATGGGACTGTGCTGGGTATATAGGACTTGCCTTTCCATGTGGGCGGGGCCTGATCAACGTGTCCTTAAGCTTGTCTTTAGAGCTAGGTGCTCAGGTCCCCTTGTGCTGTGTCCTGTTACTGTTTGTCTTTTGCTACCGGGTACCTGTGCCTGTTTCCTGCATTATCCTATAGAACTCCGTGACCCTGGTGACCCGGTTATAACCGTCCCGGCCACGCCAGTGCTCCGGCTGCCGTGTACTCTGCCCCCCGGTAGGGTACTCGGTCCAGTGGATCCACCTCCTGGGCCCACCAGTCCTCCCGGCCCTGACAAGATGTAGGGGGTGGTACAGAACTGTGGAGAGCTTTGTAAGTGAGAGTGATAAGTTTATATTGGATTCTGTAACGGATAGGCAACCAGTGCAATGACTGGCACAGAGCAGAGGCATCAGTGAAGCGGTTGCAGAGGAAAATGATCCTGGCTGCGAAATTCAGAATGGATTGGAGAGGGGAGAGTTTAGTAACAGGGAGACCAATTAGTAAAGAGTTACAATAATCCAGGCGAGAATGAATGAGAGCGACAGTAAGAGTTTTTGCAGAGTCAACGGTAAGAAAAAAAAATAAATAATTCATACCATGCCTGATGAAGAGACCTGAGTAGTCTTGAAAGCTTGCTATTATTACCATCTTTTCAGTTAGCCATTAAAAGGTATCAACCACTGAGGACTTCAGTTCTTTTAAACATTTTTTTTATCTCTACTGGCTAACACGGTACAAAGATATATTTTACCTGTATTAGAATTTGAGGATAATGAATTTAAGACTATGAAATCTATTATAAAAATAAAACCTATGTAAGCGCAGCACCAGGGTGGCTATTTAAAAATGATGATGGAGACTATTTGAAGGTGTGTCTATTTGCGTCATAGCAGTCAGGGCTGTCTTTCCATATGTCCTGCTGAAGTTAGCATAGGTGGCTTTTTGGATCCTTTACTTAGAGCCAAGAATTCGAAGCACTTGAGAAGTGTGAGAATGCCGGAGCCTCAGCTGCTCCCTGTGACAGCTGACACAGAGATTAAATCTGCCCCCGCTCTGCTGGACATTTCATAGCATAAGCTCCACATAATACGGAGCAATGTTTAATTCAATTTGAAAACCGAGCAAGCAGGAATAATATAGACTTGTTTTACTAATACTAAACTTAATCTCCCTGGACATCCTGTCTGTGGGTGCAGCATGCCAATATTAAATATCCTCCACTACTTTGGGACTGCAATCACAGCCAAAGGCGTTAGACAAATGGTTGGATAAGAAACTTGTCTTTATGTGAAAATGTAAATTTAATTTGAGGTTTTTTTTTAAACATGACACATCAGCTGTGTCCTCTGTGCATATTAACAAATTAGAATATTCTGGATTTAGGGCTTTTTCAGATGTTCATATATGAGAAAAATGGACCAATTATTTTGATCAGGGTGTGACCAGAGTGTGGTCCAAGTGTTAACAGTTTTTTTCGTAAGTGGAGGAAAAAAAAGTTTTTCCACTCTCTCCTTTCTGACAGTCTGAAAAACGGTGTCTATCACACCGAGCATTTTTCCATAGACCCATAGAATTGCATTGCCGATTTTGATCCGACAGCGGTACCAGGTCCCCTTTGATGAGCAAAATTTACACACTTTCAAGTTTGAAAGATATCGCCTAACCATGAGATAGGGGATAACTTCCCCAACTGCTGGCACCCCGACTGATCCCAACAACCTGGGCTCTGAAGAACTCTGTATGAGTGGATCAGAAGTCAACCATGCGCACGGCCGCTGTATTCATTCTTAATGGGACTGCTGCTTAGCGACTCAGTTCTGGGGATTGGTAGGGGTACCAGCAGACGAAACACCAAAAGATTGAATAGGGACTAATTTCCAAACTTACGAATACCCCTGGTACTGACGTTTTTGAACTAATACTCTAAAAATCCATTCATAATGCAAAAGGACATGGTGAGCTCTAAAACGTTGATATCTACACGAAAATAGTTCATCTAAAGTACATCCAGGAGTATATATAAAAGTATAATGACATATTACATATCGTTATCTCACCTCTCACAAATACGTAGGCACTATATTGGTCATAGTACTCCCCCATGACAACTCGCAGAGTGTACAACCCTTCATCCTCTTTATTGAGATGCCTCAGGGTCAACATGGCATGTCCTCCACTCCAGTGTGTGCTGAGCCATTTGGATGGTGTGACTAAAACTCCTAAAAATGACAAGCAAATTATATTAGGATACACACATAGCAGACTGCTTACTATGGCGTTTTTATGCAACTAGAAAGAAACCAAACAATGGATCTTATCCGGGATGAAAGCAATAGGCTATATTAGTATATGCCCACCTCAGGGGATAGAGTTTATGCACTTAAAATAGTCAGATGCTGCAGATGAAAGGGCTCTCAGAGCCAAACAGTGCATAGGGGGGAATAAAGTGGTTTCATTCTGGACTGCTGTAAAAGGATAATATGATGGGGTTAAGATCCCGAGGAAGAAATTGGAGACTTTGAAACGTGTTGATCAAATAAACCACTGTTTCTACAATACTTCATGATATCATAAAAATAGATAAAATAAAAACACTTTATTCCCTCCTATGCATTCTATGGCATTTTTATTTCATTTTAATGTCTTTCAAGGTTTTTTGTTTTTAGGTTAAATGTTGCTGTCAGATGATTCTATTTTTCTTAAACAAAATCTAGAAAAGTTAACATATTTGGCATTTTGTTGCCAGTGACATTTCTCAAAATACAGCATGCTCTCTATAGTGCTTAAAAATGACAGAAATTAAAACAATGAATACTGTTACATTTATCAATACTCCTTATATGTAAAAGCTCTACCAGTCTTTAAAAGAAATGTAAATTAAAAAATATAGGTACTCTCTTTTTAAGGAAAGGCTAAAATCAAAATAATATATTGCAGTCATCATATTATATAGCAATGTGAACTTACAATTGCTCATTTTGCCTTTCTACTCAGTTAATTCTTCTCCTTTCCATTAGGTCTAATCACGTGATTAAAAACTGACTAGCTGAATCCTTCTAAGTTCTATGTAGAAACAGGAAGTCTCCTGTCCCTGCATAAATTATTCCCCTCTTCAACATCTGACTCAGCTGCTTCGCTCCCCCTCCAAGGACTTTGCAGTGTTGACTCATACAGAGAATAGAGACTGCCTGTTTCTACATAGCTTTGAAGGATTCAGCTAGTCTGTTTTTAATCATGTGATGTTATAGACCTAATGCAATGAGAAGAATTAACTGAGTAGAAGGGCAAAATGAGCAATTATAAGTACATAACTATATAATGTAATAAAGGATAAGATCTTTGATGGGAATGCTTCTTTTTAGGACCTTGGTCTAAGATTCCACACTTCAACCCAGTCTCTTGTACACTGAGCACAAGAGGTATTTGTCCTAGGTCAGGAAGCACGGGACAACAACATGGCACCGATTAATTAAGAATGGCACTTTGTACATCAGTGTTAATTAGGGTTGTTAAAAAATAAGATGCGCCAAATTGATTGAGGCATGTGCCACTTCATGAATTTGGGGTATCTTATCAGTGGTATGGACCACACTAGAAATGTTACTCCAGTAAATGACTGGAGTAATATTTCTGGTGTAAAAAACGCCACTAATATTGATGAGTTTGACAGGTGGGCATAGCCACATCTCAGCTCCTCCACAGCTCCAACTATTTCTGTGTAGTTGTTTGAAACTGTTGAGAACTCTGCATTGCACAAATATTTTGCAACTTTTCAAAACATTTTATAATAGTTTATTGGTCTAAATGCTTTTATGAATCAGGGCCTATGTCTGCAGTTTGTTTCTCAGGATATTTTCTGTATCCCCTGAGTGTTGACTGAAGCAGACAAAGCATTTGATAGGTTTCACTTGTGGTTCCTTTAGGAAACCCTCCATGAAGAGAACATGTCACTTACTGAAAAAAAGGTAAAAAAGTTATTTCTGTTGTTCTTTTTAATTTTGTGCTATGTCGCTCCATTGCAAAGTTATTCACCTTTGCTTCCTCTGGAGTGCAGAGCACAGTATGTGAAATCTCTGCTTGTAGTTCAACTGGATGTTTCTTCACAGTCTTCTCTGGGCGAGGTGCTTTAACATCTCCCTCTCAGAAACTGCCAATAGTAGCATGGCAAGCTCTGACAGTGATAGCCTGCTAGATAAGACCGGTTTCACATTTGCGTCATTTTGACGGAAATGGAATCCAGCACAGACGCAGTACAGTGCATTTATTTACAGTGGAAGCGCGATACCATGTGGTTGTCTGCTTCATACACAACCGCATGTGTCCACATGGTGTTGCGCTTCCATGAACTGTAAATGAACTGTACTGCATCTGTGTTGGATTCCGTTTCCGTCAAAACGACGCAAATGTGAAACCGGCCTAAGATGACAAGCTGTGATTGGCGTCATCTGGAAGGCAGGGATGAAAGCACACGCCCCAAGAGAAGACTATGAAGAAACACCAAGTTGGACTGAAAAGAAAAGATTTCACATAGTGCGCTCCAAAAGAAACAAAAACAAGGCATTGGTGATGGTTCTATAATAACCCTTCTGCACAAGTGAGGGTTAACAGTTCATTGTCAGCTTATTTAACGATTCATAATAAAAAAAGACAGGGCTGCGCCCTTTAACCATTCCTTTATGAATGGCGGCAAAAAACAACCAATGATCAGTAAAGATTTACAGATCGGCAGTCATTAAATAGCCTGTTTACACAGGAAGTCTGTAGGAATCAATGCACAGAGAACGATTTGTAGTAGATCTTTCAGTGCACCTAGGCAGCAGTTGATCTCAGCAGCATGAGTTCTGTTTACACAGGATAATGCACCACAGGAGAAATGAAAATTTGGACTGCTCAAAAAATAATTTCACCTGATGATCGACTGTTTTGCTCATTCATCGGGTGATCGTCAGGATCATCTGTCATTGTCTTGGCTTGGGGAGATAAATGTTCTTATAATGGACCCGCTATTCAAATTATAATATGTATTTAAGACTCTTCCCAGTGACCTAACTAAATCATATTTTGTTAAGCTAAAAAAGATGACTCTATCATTGGTTTGGAGGCTGTAAACCACCTTGAAGAAACTCCATGTTAACAAAACCTATAACTCATGGGGACACTGCTCTTCCTGATTTCTCCCTCTATCATAAAGCAACTATATATGGTAATTGTGTTCTGGATTTAGTTCGCTACCACCATGCTAAACTATGAGTGGAAATCAAAAACACATTGAATGCTAGCCAAGCTCAAGGAGTTTTCTGGCTACCACCAGGGACAAATAAAAATGATCTCTCAACCCTTCGAACTTCACCTCAATTTTTGGTACTTGAAAATCCAAAACTAATTTTAACTTCTAACTTTTCCAGGTTCAGTGATGTAGTGCTACCCTCTTGAATTAAAATGTTGGCATATATCACATGTGGTTCCTTCATGACCTCCCATGCAATACTTTCAACTATGCTGGTCCTTTCAGCTTCCCTTACATCGTTTGAAAATGTATGCAAAGCCACTGAGGCTTGAACACACAAGAGCTGTGGGACAAGTTTTTCGTATTATCACACAAATTATTATTAACTTTAGAATTCAGGAACTCAATTTTTATAGTCTTCCTCAATCGTGCAGGACCCATACAATAGTGCATAGACTGTTTCTCTCAGTCTAGCACTTGCCTTGGAGATGGGCTTCAGCTCCGCGCTCCATGATACATGTCTAGCGTAGCTGTCCTTCTGTATTACTATTATGGAAGGAGTTTACCTCACTGTTCAATGTGCTGTGTTACAATATCCTCCAACTACCCCCTGAGGTGGCTGTGCTTTAGATGCCTCCTGGTCCCATTCCTTCAATCAAATGGGAGCTACTGAGACATGTTATTCTCAAAATATGCCAAATTATATACAGATTGTTGAAATCCTCATCACCAACAACTAGGCTTTTATGGGTTGAGTCATTAAATGTAATAATGCACATGGAGTAAATTAAAGCATAGGACAATAATACAGAAAATGACTTCTTCAACAAATGATATCCCAAGTCAGAGTTCCCATCTTTACTGCCATTCTAATGCTGGTTGATAAGAGGGGTGACCCTTTTGTAGTCCTCCGTTATAGGAAGCCTGACTATGTCCCATTTTGCTTCTGCTCTCCCCTTTAAGCGGGCTTTGCACGTTGCGACATCGCAAGCCGATGCTGCGATGTCGCACGCGATAGTCCCCGCCCCCGTCGCAGGTACGATATCTTGTGATAGCTGGCGTAGCGAAAATTATCGCTACACCAGCTTCACATGCACTCACCTGCCCTGCGACCGTCGCTCTGGCCGGCGACCCGCCTCCTTCCTAAGGGGGCGGGTCGTGCGGCGTCATAGCGACATCACACGGCAGGCGGCCAATAGCGGCGGAGGGGCGGATATGAGCAGGATGTAAACATCCCGCCCACCTCCTTCCTTCCGTATAGCCGCCGCCGGCAGGTAAGGTGATGTTCCTCGCTCCTGCGGCTTTACATTCAGCAATGTGTGCTGCCGCAGGAACAAGGAACAGCATCGTACCTGTCGCGGCAGCATAATTATCAAAAAGTCGGAGCCTGCACCGATGATACGATAACGATGCTTTTGCGCTCGGTAATCGTATCATCTTGTCATCTTGGATTTACACACAACCTTGTCGAAAGTGACGCCAGATGTGCTTCACTTTCGATTTGACCCCACTGACATCGCACGTGCGATGTTGCAACGTGCAAAGCCGCCCTTATTCTTGTTGTTCTCCCTTCTTGTGCCTTCTAGTTTGCAATTTCCTTTTTTCTATGTCTCAGCTTTTTTTATATAAACCGATTTCTGTTTCATATTAGAATTACGGTATAAATGTATCTGTAAGATGTAATTGTATATGTGTGCTTATCAATATTACTAGTTCCTGATATCTTGATGCCAGTTAGACACTTAATTTAATGTCATATTGTTCTTTGTTAGCACCGTGTGACGTGGTTCCCTGAAATCTATGTTTTCAAGAAAAGCAAATGAACCAAAAACAATATAGGTACTTGCATGTTCCCCTTTATACAATTTCTTTCTTAGCATCATAAGATAAACTGCTTAAAGGGTTTTTCACAAAATTACAAGTTATTTCTAGTTACTGGATAGTGAATTATCTGCTGATCGCTGGGGTTCGACTACTGGGACCCCATCAGTACCAAGAACAAGGCTGCAGAGCCCAGAAAACAGGGCTTGCTTCACCTTGAATGGAGTGTAGTTAGGAATCTTGCCCTTCAATCCATTCATTCTCTATGGGATTTCTGGAAATAGGCAATTGGTGATAAATATACAGTACGTAGTGGCAAACTAGTTTAATAGCTTCATCGACAGACCCCAGGATTTAATTCACAACATGAATAATTGTTATGCCCCGACCCGTGGGACCGATCCCTATAGGGCAGGGGGGTTCGTGTCCAGCATGCGGCTCCGTACGGTCTGCCCACCCCACTGTTCTTCCTTCCATACAGGGTACTTTCAGCGCCCCTGAAGGTTTCAGGATGCTACAGGGAACTGCATCCTCTCCTAGGGTGCAGGGCCTACCCCCAAGGTCCCAGGGAACTCAGTGCCACTACCACCACAACACAGAAAATCCCAGCTACCACCCACACCAGTGCCTGACAGTCACAGACCGGGGGGAGGGTCCCATGTCCCTAAGCCAGCCCGGGGGTGACTAGACAGCCTGGTGGGTGGGGACAAGTCAGTCGAGAGCAGAGCTCCGAAGGGAGAGGAGCTGGAAGTGGAGTGCAGAGCTCACAGGAGTGGGGAGCTAGGAGCTGGGTGTGTAGCGGTGACCCAGGAGCAGAGGCGGACAGTTGTCAGTCAGAGGTGACCTGTACCTGAGGTTTGCCAAGGACACTGCCTAGAGGGGGCAGTGGATGCCTAGAGGGGGCAGTGGATGCCAAGACGGTGCAGCAAATCCCTCTGGAACTGTGCACGGGGCCCTAGATCAGGGAAGAGGTTCAGGCGCCTTGATAATTAACCTGCCCAGGGAGAGATCTTCACGACCCTTTTTGACCCAAAAGATCCGGGGGCAACAGCAGCACTGATTCTGGACCAGGGCCGGAGAGTCTAAGTACCGGCCCTACAGGGTCCACGCTGCCAGCCGGACGGACAGAGGGGCTGTAAAACAGCCGGAGAACCCAAAGTTTCAGGCTTGGGATCTCACCACAGACTTCAACACAAAGTGCAAAGGTAGAGCAACTGGATCACTACGTGGCACTGATAGTACCAGGACCGGAACAGGCGTCCCAGTGCTCTGAGTGAGTAAGGACTTGGTTTACAAACTGTGCGTGGTCCCTGTCTCCTACCCCGTCCCCCTCATCCAGCACGACAATAACCAGCAGTGTGTGCCTGTTTTCCTGCATTAACAACCCTATCCAGCACCACGATAACCAGCAGTGTGTGCCCCTATTTCCTGCATTGTGCACATCATCCAACACCAAGAGGTCTCATAGACTGTTCCTTCACTATCACACCTCATCCAACACCACGAGGGCACCGGGGCCTTCCCTACCTGCGGAGGGACTCACATTTAGCTGCTCCATTCCATCAGCCCCAGCTCCCTTGCACAGCAGCGGCGGTATACCCGTTACTGCAACCCGCAGGTGGCGTCACAAACACTTCTCTCTTGTAACTAACCCCATTCATTGAGTGTCCGCTAAACCCCGGGGCAGGGACCCTTGGACCATAGTAATCCCGGATCCGAGCAGCTCACCTGCCTAGGAGTGGCACATACTCACTCAGATCGCAGTCCTGGATCCTCCTCCAGCTCTCTGCCTGTGGCCTGCTTGTCCAGAAACATGCATGCACTGAACAGGTCTTCCAGGCCCTTCCCTAGGCAACACCCACCGCATCCTGCTGTGATTTAAAGGGTCAGTACTCCTTAACCTTGAAAGTGACGCACATCCGGCATCGCAGGCGACATCGTAGTGTGTAAAGCCTAGATGATACGATTAACGAGCGCAAAAGCGTCGTAATCGTATCATTGGTGTTGCGTCAGCGTAATCCATAATTACGCTGACGCGACGGTCCGATGTTGTTCCTCGTTCTTGCGGCAGCACACATTGCTGTGTGTGAAGCTGCAGGAGCGAGGAACATCTCCTACCGGCGTCACCGCGGCTCCCGTAGGATATGCGGAAGGAAGGAGGTGGGCGGGATGTTTACATCCCACTCATCTCCGCCCCTCAGCTCCTATTGGCCGCCTGCCGTGTGACGTCGCAGTGACGCTGTACGACCCGCCCCCTTAATAAGGAGGCGGGTCGCCGGCCAGAGCGACGTCCCAGGACAGGTGAGTCCATGTGAAGCTGCCGTAGCGATAATGTTTGCTACGGCAGCTATCACAAGGATATTGCAGCTGCGACGGGGGCGGGGACTATCGCGCTCGGCATCGCAGCATCGGCTTGCGATGTCGCAGCGTGCAAAGTACCCCTTAGTGTATTGCAGACTAACATATTAAATAAAAAAGAGAATAATCACTTACCATTTCTGTACCACTGGATTTCTGGCTGGAAGCGTTTGATGGTTGGATGAACAATGACTGTAGAACCAAGACTCAATGTTTCACCTTCTTTGCCGAATGATACTCCAAATGAGTCAACAAAATGGATATCAAACTTGGAAGCAAAGCCGTATGGTGTAACAGAAACTAAAAGATAAAGGGGTCACGCTGTAGGATAGCTTTCTATTACTTAATGTGATATTTGATTAGATTGTGACTTACAGCTGAATGGTTCACTCCTTGGAGGAGTCAAAGGTGTAACATCCAGTTCTCCTTTATACCCTAGTAAAATATGTTAAAATGTAAAAAATGCTTTTTATATACAATGAAAATAAATATCTGTACATCAAAATAAACATTTGCAAACATACTCTTCACCACGAGAGATGCATATGAAGAGCTTTCTCCTTTCACATTCATTGCTGATGCATGGTATTGGGCTGTATCCTCAAAATCACACCTGCAATAATACAACACAGATACAGTCACAGTTTGCACCACCTTGTAAAATACTATGATGAATCATACTGTTGGCATTAGTGCCAAAAATACAGTTATTCTGCTTGCTTTTAGCTTATCTACATTAGGACAAAGCTTTTGTTTGTGACTTCATTTTAGCTAGAGTACCTAAAGGGAATTTTAGGTAGTCTGAAACACACCTCCTTTATCATCATTGGTTCAGACTTAGTGCTCTCTCCCTCCCTCTGCAACTCTGCCTATAATGAATGGCTGTTGTGTAAAAAGGCCGCTTTACATGCGGCGATTTATCGTGCGATCGCATGAGCAATCGCATCCGCCCCCATCGTTTGTGCGGCACGGGCAATTTGTTGCCCGTGTCGCACAAAGTCGGTAACCCCCGTCATACGTACTTACCTCCCGAACGACCTCGCTGTGGGCGGTGACCATCCTCTTGCTGAAGGGGAAAGGACTTCGGTGTCACAGCGACGTCACACAGCGGCCGGCCAATAGAAGCGGAGGGGAGGAGATGAGCGGGACGTAACATCCCGCCCACCTCCTTCCTTCCGCATTGCCGGCGGGATGCAGGTAAGCTGCAGTTCATCATTCCCGGGGTGTCACACGGAGCGATGTGTGCTGCCTCGGGAACAATGAACAACTGGCGCGCAGAAGGACGTTCGATTTTTAGAAAATGAGCGACATGTCAATGAGCAACGATAAGGTGAGTATATATGCTTGTTCACAGTCACTCGTAGCTGTCACACGCTACGATATGTCAAACGATGCCGGATGTGCGTCACTGACGACGTGACCCCGACGACATATCGTTAGATATAGCGTAGCGTGTAACGGGCCCTTAACACAAATTTCACAAACTTGACCAACTTCATCAGAAAGTGAGCATAAAAGGTTTTTTTATTACAGCAAGCACAGATTGATTACAATGGAAAGTGAGCCTTGATAAGAGAATCCTATAAGTACACAAAATGTTGTGGAATTATTATTTCATATACTTTGAAGTGCTTCAGATTGGCCAGGGTTTGATTAAAACAATACAATTAGAGGTGATCTATGATTTTTACATACATATGGATAAACTATTTTGTGTATTTGAAAAGATAAGTGGGATCCAAACTAACTACAATAAAATCACAGGTATTTTCAGCCCATTGTTTTTGGCATTGGAGGTCATTACTAGTAACTGAATGGATAGTGACAGTCCAAATGAAGTGGCAATTCACTGAAAAGGAAATAAAAAAATACAGGACATCACTGAAAAAAATACCATAATTAGTAATATCCGTAAATATGACATTTTTCAGTAATTTATTCCACATTTAGTGGCCTGGGAGAATCGCATGTTTATCAGCGGAAAAATCATAAATTTTATGGGATAAGGGGCTCCAAAAACATTGACATTGTATCCTGGCCAAATACAGTACAATGGATTAATAATTTGTTGCAGTTTTTCTCCTCTTGGCTTGTAGGGAAAGTATGGGGGTATATGAGGGTTAAAATTCCCATTGTAAGCAGTTATGGGTATATGATTTGGGAATAAAAATAACATTACAAAAAGTATTCTCTGGAAAGCCAGTACAAAAATTCAATTGTAGTCAAGGAATGTGTAAAATTTCAAATTTTAATGTTTAGTCCATACAAGGTACAAAGATTTAATAATAATGTGAGCAAAAACACAATACAGCCACATATAATGTTTCAACGCGTTTCGACGAGGTATAGTCTTATTCATGGTTATAATATAACAGACGACCTGCTCTTCTAAATATACCACCACTACTATCTCATTACAAGACATCTGTGAAACAAACACACCTGTAGACTGATGCACCCCAGGGCTTTGGGGTACTCGGTCCCGGGCCTGGTTTCACGGGACAGTGTCACGGGTGTAAAGGAGTATTTACAGGGATTATAATAAAGTTTTTGTCGTAACGCCACTTGTGGGTTGCGGCTATATGGATGGAGCCGCTGCTGCACAGTTTCTCACTACTGGGGCTGATGTTAATGGCAGCCTGAATGTTGTTGCCCTCCGCAAGCAGGGCTGGGCCCCAGGGGTTAATGATGGTGCTGTTGTTTATGTCCGGTAGTAATACTGGAGCACAGAAACAAGGTAGGCCACACAAGGAATTGTAGTGTAACTGGTTCTTTACTCACGATGGTGATGCTTGCAACCCGATGGAGGCTAGTCCTCACCACTGGTCCCCTTAGTTCCAGTGCCGGTGTGGTGATCTGGTGGCTTAATTCCCCTGCACCCATTTCTGGTTGGTGGGTCCCCGTGGCTAGGAGCGTCTGGGGGTCCCCTCCTGGATGTCTGTCAATTCTAGTCCGTACGGCAGGCAGTTTGAACCCTGTTGGGTCGGTTCTCTGTTCCCGGTCCCAGGTTCTCCCATCACTGCTGTGCCCCGGACTCTACGGTTGGTGAGGTCCTGGATGGTCCCCTCAAAGTGCAGATTTTATCAGGTCTGCCTGGAGCGTTTTCCTGACCTAGGGCTCTGCACCCCGCCGGTGCTATGGTTTCTCGAGTACTCCACCGTACTCCCCCGGCAACCACACGCCTGAGCCTGACAGGTCACTGTTACACTCTCCCGTCAGTTTGTTACGTCCTTCTCCTTTTACTTCCACTTACTGACTGTCTGACCCCTCCTCCCTTGTTGTCGTCTATTGGACTGGATCGGTCCCACCCCTAGGTGGCAACCCATTGTATCCAACCCTAGCCCGTCACCAGTTTTGGAGGAAGGAAAACAGGGGTTGTATGAGTGTTTGGGTGTTACCGACACTGGTCTTCTGTGTCCCTTGGGGTAGACCCTGCATCCCTGACAGGATGCAGTTCCCTGTAGCTCCTGTTGGCTTCAGGGGTGCTACATTGACAAATTTGGCTGCTTCCAAAGACAACCCCCACAAACAATGAGGAAGTAATTTATATACCTGGCATACCAAATGATATTACCTAAAAATGTGTTATGACTATGATACAAACAATCTTCCTCCCATTTAGGCATTGCAATGTTGGCTACAGATGGGGAAAATTTGGCCCCAATACTCAAGTCTCTTTTTGTAGAAAAACGTCTGATCAAATGTAAAATAATTTTGGTGCAACAAAAACTGTATGTGTGGCGCCCTGGACAAGCCAGGACGTCACAAGCACAACACCAACACGCCCCACACTCCCGGTCAGGCACACCAAAGTCAGACAAAAACCCTTGTTGCCTTCCTCCAGGGGCTGATGTCCACACCAGGGGGTGGGCCAGGCGGTTGTCCCCACCCACCGAGGAGTTCACAGTCCTGGAGGTGGGAAAAGTAGGGCAGAGATTAGTTTGGAAGTGAAAGTGGAAGGAGGGAAGTGGCAGAAGAGAAGCCTGAAGTTGGTCCGGGTGTGTGGCCCGGACGGATCAGCAAGGTTGGCAGACGGTGGTGACCATCTGCAGGAGTGGCCTATTGGAGCTAACCGTAAGGACCGTGGACGGGCGGTGGCCCGGCGGTACCGGACCGGTACGCAAAGAGAAGCCAGCACCATCCGGCAGGGGCTTACGGACCCCGGCAAGGCTAGGAGTCGCCGTGAATTTGCCAAATCCGTCAGAAGGCAACAGTCCAACCGAGAGAGGGAAACACAGTCACCGCCAAGGCTAAAGTTCCCAGGGCCAGAGCCTGCGGGCAAAAGGGGCTCCTTCAGCACCCATCCAAGCTGGGGAGCGGGTTACCGGTGGGAACCCATTGGAACCGTTACACTACATAGGTGCAGGGTAAGGCAGCCACCATCAACCTGCCGGGAGGAGAAACACCGCAGCCGTCTGTGGGACCCGTCCATCCAGCCGTGTGTTTTACCGAGAACTGTGTCCTCATCATTGGCTGTGCGGCACAGCGCTGCCCCCCGCGACCCTGTACCTCGCCAGGCCCCGTAACCCGCCTGCCATCCATCCCTACCCCATCACCGGGCCCCGGGACTACCAACCCCCCTACCCACGGAGGGGAGAACTAACATTCAGGCTGCTCCCTGTCATCGCTCCCGGGATCCCCGTTCAGAGCAGCGGTGGTGTCACCAAACTCACCACAACCGTGGGTGGCATCACGGACAATAACCAAATCCCCACAATCCAATCCCCACCCTTTTCACTCACGGGCAAGGAGCGCCGCTCGAGTCCCCGGGATCCGGCCCACCGCTGGAGCCACCACCGAGCAGCAGCAGCCGCAGTAGCAGCGGCCGGACCCGAGCAGTGGGAGAGCGCAGCGTCCCCTCCTCCGCCCGCGACATATGCATTACTCTGATATATTTATCATTAAGTCTTTATTTATGGTTCACAGATTGTTGTTTTTATTATCTACGAATCCAATTTCTTATATTCCTTTGGTGTCTGTATATGTTTTTAATTTTATTCCTTTTGGGATTGTCTGTATGTTGTTTTTAATGTTTTTATGGGTTGCTATGGACCTGGATGGATCCCTTCACGTGTATTGATAGAGCACAGTTGTGTTTCACAGATGTTTTGCAATGAGTTAGTAGTGGTGATAAATTAGTAGAGCAGGTCGTTTGTTATATTATAACCATAAATAAGACTATACCTAGTCAAAACGCATAGGTTTGAAACATTATATGCCTCTGTATGGCGTTTTTGCTCATATTATTTTTAAACCTTTGTATGAACTAAACATTAAAATTTTACACATTCCTGGACTACCGCTGAATTTTTCTACTGGCTTTCCTTGGACACTTTGTGGTTACTCCTGCCGGATCCATTGGATTTATTAAGTTGAGCAATTGTGAATTGGGGTAAGCTTAGCATTTTGTTTGTGTACTAAAAAGTATTTTATATGTAGTCTGCTTAGGGAAAGAGCACATGAGACTTGTACCTTGAGGGACCTGGCCATCAGCCCATAATCAATCTCTAAACAAAAAGGTACATGGCTTTGAAAATTTAATTTTGGCCATCTTGCCTCCCTGTAAAAGAGTCCATATTTCTCTGCTGCCAATAGAAGGTCACTATTATATTTATAGATTACAGAAGTTTCTTGACAAATATCCAAGAATATGAGCCAAAAATAAAAAAAGATAAAAGAACTCAGCTGTGGCTTCCTAACTTAAACAATAGAAGAAAAGGGTGGCATGATGTCAAAAATAACATATGCCAAAGAGCAAATGTCATAGATGGTGCCAATATTCTTACAGTTAGTCTAAGACGTTGTGTCGGCCAAGAGAACAATTCTCGAAGGTCAGTGTAGAAAACGTAAGAATGATTTCAGTAGTTGCTTTGTGGCAGGTACATGTACACCCTCAGGGCATTCTTCCAAGAACAAGTTTCCTTTTACTTAGTAATAAGCAAGTTATGAATGTAATGTGTAAAGTAATTGCCAGATAGGTGACCGAGCAGCTCTACAGACCAGAAGCTAAATGGTGCTAATCCCTGATCACTTGTCTCTTGTTGGTTACATGACAGGTCACGAGTCTGACATTCACAGCGTGCCTGCATTATCCAACAATAGGCAGTATGATAGACAATACTATAATAACATGATGACCTTCTCATTCAGCTACATGTTACAATTACAGTATATTGTATGCATTGTTCATCATATAGACCGCGTTCATTACTCACTTAAAAATCTCCAGAGAGTGAAGACCATATCCACTTTCAATTTTGTATTTCTCTGAATGAAATTGGTCATTTATAGGAACATTATTCTTATACCTGAATAGAAAAATAGAAACATGAAGTATATCAGCCATCTCTGACCTAGATAAGATCACAGTACAAGCTGTGAGGGGAGTAAATGGTCCATTTGCATTGCAAGATTATGGTGAATGAGTAGTGCTCCTACGAACGAATGCTCGAACGCTCAGTACACAATAATGTTACAGTGTAAACCAGGGCCGGATTGGAAAAAAAAAAGCAGTAATGGCTCACAGATCCCAACAGCTCACAACACCCTTTCCCTCCACGTCAAAAGAAAATAGCAGTGAGTAATGCAAGGTTCAGCAAACTTTGCTATATTTTCTCATTTCCCTCTCCATTCCATTATACAGCTTGCCTAGGATTCATTTTACTTTGCACATAAACTTGCAGACATAGAAAACAACAATAATACCAATACTAACTCTCCCTTGGTCCAGTGCCACCTCTCCATTCCTTCTCACATTCCTTCTCCCATCCTTTACACGCTACGGTAGTGACATCACAACTTCAGTGAATGTGACCGCTGCTGCCAATCACTAGGATCAGTGTTCATGAACAGATAATGCCCCTTTACACATTAGGCTATATGTGCACGCTGCATCTTTGTGGTGACCACAAAGATGCATGTTTTTGGCCCTAAAAAAATGCATCAAAAACGCAAAAAAAAGAGGTAGCGTGTGCATGAGGCCTTAGGTAGCTGTTGGTTGAATGATCCTTCAACCAGCAGCTATCTGTCAGCACCGTCGTACACAAGAACACTCAATTCTGCCAAACAAGTCTGTGTTTTCTATGAGAGGATTGCTTCCAGACATCTCAAGAATCCTCTGTCCTCTTGCAGACTCCTCTGTTCTCCTGTAGACTCCCCTGTCCTCATGCAGACTCCTCTGCCCTCTTGCAGACTCCCATCCTCCTGGAGACTCCTCTGTCCTTCTGCAGACTCCTTTGACCTCTTGCAGACAGCCCCATTGCTGGGAAAATAATGAACTTTATTCCTTCAAGCAGCCTAGAGCTTTCAGTCACAGGGGAGTGGCCATCGCAGTTTCAGTCACCTCTGTGTTTATAGTGAGCAGCGGCTGTAACCGCTCCCCAGCACTGACTGACAGCCAGCTCTATACTGATACAATAAAATTGGCCAGTTGAATACAAAACCTCAAATTGGTTATACATTTCCAGCCCAGTATAGAGCATATCACAGTCTTACCAGGTGACTCGTGGCTCCGGCCAACCACTCACTGTGCAATGAAATTTCACATTTTGGGTCTCCCAGACGGTATGAGAACGAGCTTTGATGATAAAGACGGGGGCATGTAACAGTGTGTCTTCATTGATCTTCTTGTGAAATTCTTCAGTTTCTTCTAACTGGAAGAAGAAACATTTTATTGGTATGTGAAAGGCAAAGACAATACATCACATTATTCTTCATTAGAATATATAATTGCAAAAATGCATTGAGCGTGACAAAAGGCACTGGTATTAAACAGAAGTCAGAAGGTTTTCCCTTACCAAGTGGCAGCATTTTGCACCTCCTATCATACCTATATACTGTAAAAGAAGTCTGAAATGAGAGTTCCCCTTTAAAGTCCCAATAAGTACTCTACTTTTATAATTTTTTAACTGATTGATAATTGATATTATATATAGATAGAGGATGACTTTAAAAGCTTGGAAAAACACTGTGGAAAAAAAAGCTAAATAAATCCCACCAAAAATCTATAAACACAGAAAAAAAAACAAAACAGAAAAATCAAGGTCTGCTTAGGTACACTGTCTAAATAATATCAATGTGCAGTTGGTTAGTTGCGATGATTTATTGCAGTCTGTATATACCAAAGAGGAGATAGTCGCCAAAGCTAGTGATCTTAATACATTGGCTAATATAACAATATAATATACAGTATATTGGCTCAATGTAGATTTGGTCCAAGTTAAGAAAATAAAGTAAATATGAATTATAACCCAGGACCAGAAGAGTTCATAAGGAAATGCCAAGGAAGAAATTCCATGTAAATGTAGAGCCCATTTTTTTTAAAAGGGATCTAGGTTTTCCCCGTTTAAATATAGACCGGTTAGCTTAACAAATATTGTAGGAAAACGTTTAAGGGCTATTAAGAACTTATATAAAAAAGAATTAGATGAAAATAATTTTCTAAGTGACAGCCAGCATGGTTTTACTAAGGGCATAAGTTGTCAAAATGGTTTTGATTTTATGAAGAGGTACGTAGAAGACTGGATAAAGGAGTAGTGTTTATGAACTTGACCAAGGCCTTTGACCTTGTAACTTAAGATGTCTAATGGAATTGGTACATTGACAGGCTGGTTCAGGAGCAAGATGATGAGCTTGATGAGCTTAGGATTGATCATAAATATCAGACTAATGGGGGTCTGATATCCACCACCAACAACAATCACCACCAACAATTGTACACTGACTAGTGGCCATTTCTGAATACTACAGCTTACTTCCCATTACATGATTGGTATTCTTTACTCTGTGCAACTCAAGAGGCCACAGGAGTTGGTAACAGCTGATCGGTGGAGGTGGTGTGTGTCAGACCTATCTGATATTGCAGACCTATTCCAGCGTGAGGGTGCGTGTTGGAGGCAAATGTATGAAGCAGCAGCGTTACACAAGTATGGTTCAAGTGCAACTTTGTGCTCCTTGCCAAAAATTTAGGTTGGAGTCTGGAGTCCAATTTGTGATATAAGGAACACCGCAGCTCATCATGAATTAGATGAGCTGTGGCATCACAACCTTGTCCTGTCCCGGCTCTGTCCGATTTGGAGCTGAACAAAACTGTTGTAAAAAAGCAAAAATTTGAAACATTTTTGCACAAATTGACACAAAATTTTCTCAAAGTGATTCTTGCCTTATTTTTGGCTTAATTGCTTTGATGAATTAGGGCACTGATGTTTTTAGTCCAGTCCCTGCATGCGCTACCATCTTTTTGAAAAGCTTAGCGGGGAGGAGGTGTGGCCGAGCAATTGACATAAAGGGTACGCTCACGCGAGCATATGAACAAGTGCAATGCCTCAGTCCTTACTTGTACTGAGGAAAAAAACGTAGCATGCTGCAATTATCTGCGAGTCTCAGATCATTCGCACACATACTATGGGTATGAGTGAAACATTAAACTGCACTCGGATGACATCCAAGTGCAGTGCGATATACGCATAGCCTGACAATGGAGGAGATGGAGAGATTAATCTCTTCCTCTCCTTCACAGCTATGATCCAATTGCAAGATGGGATCACAGTTGCATGACACTCGTCTGACGTTTGCAGCAGAACCTGAGCTAACGGACATTAGCATATCACATCCGATGATCTCGCAGGATGCCATATGCTATTGTCACTACAGTCAAATTAACAGAGTAGTGTTCTGCAGTCCTTGAGGAGGCACACTGCAGCTAAAAGATGTGCCAAATGCATTAATAGATGCATGTATTGTAAAGGGAACAAGTCAAGTCAGGTAAATCTATTAACCTACATATACAGTATAGGGAAAGTGCAAGCTGCATGTTAATAGTGTTATGAAGATGCCCCACTGCCATATATACCTGACAGGTTTCCTATAAATGAATTTGGTGCATCATACTCCAGCACAACCTTCATCAATTCTAGCATGTAAATTGCCAGTCTGGATCAATCCGTTTCATTATATGTGTTCATAAAGTTTTGTTAAACCCCATCCACATGTATGGTTTGATGCACATGAGCTACGGATCCAAGCAAGATCTGCAGCTAATTTGCTGTATGAGAACACGGTCTTTTATTTAAAAAAGTGATTTTATATTGCACATTTATGGCATATCCAGTGTCTAATAAAAGGAGACACGCATCTATTGAGAATAGGGTATTATTGGGATTAGAGAAATGGCCACATGTGTAACTTTCTCAGTTGATTTGAATAAATCAATATGGATATGATTATCCTGTTGAAGAAGCCTTTTGGGGACTTTGAAACGCGTTGACCAATAAATCATATTTTATCTACATCATCTAGACTGGTTTGGCGGTGCAGGAGATTAACCCTTTTCTTTCTTCCATTCTTTGATCTGAATAAAAACATTCTAAAAATAGCAGTGAGTTCAGAAGATTATGTTAAGGCCATGTGCTCACTGAGTATTTGGTGAGTATTTTTACCTCAGTATTTATAGCCAAAACCAGGAAAGGAACAAGTAGAGGGAAAGTATAATGGAAACACATCACCCCTTCTGCATTTTTTACCAACTCGGAGTTTTGGCTACAAATACTGAGGTAAAAAACTCACGAAAGACTGTGCACTTGGCACAGGACAAAGCACTGACTCCTGGACAAAGCACTGAGGTTGTGAAACGTGCATCGGGTGCATGGGGATACCGCTTCTTACCTTTCTTTGGATCCTGTATGTTGGTATTTAACCTCTTCTCTGCCATTTTATTGTCTTACTTATGTTATATGATGTCCCAATGTTGTTTTTTCATTCTATTTTCTCACACTTGTGAGTATTTGATTAATTTATTTATGTTTGAATGTATATATATTTGATGATACATTATTGGGACATTACATATTTATTGGACTTATTTTAAGCTGGTTGGTGTATTCACAAACATGTGTGATGAAGCATTCCATTAATTTACATCAGGGCTGTTGCCGGATCACTCCAATAAATACCATCTGTTCCTTGGGTTGTTCCATTTTTATTGTGTTTATATTATTGTTTAATAAAGGATATACGTATTTTTATCTTTATATTTTTGGTTTGCATATTTTTCTCCTTTTGGTGTTGGTTTGATACCTCCCAACTTATAAAGAAAGGAAAGAGGGATAAATCATTTACCATTTTTTTTTTACCCTGACAGGATATGCTACAGGAGGCAATATTCAGTAGATCTCCTGGGACTGCAGGATGTAGACTCAAATCCGGGACTGCCCTGCTTTATCTGGGACGGTTGGGTCTAGAGATGAGCAGATCGATTAATAAGACCTGGGGCTGGACAGGATACTCACGAATCTCTTACTTTCCGGTATTCTGGCTTTTGATTAACCAGGGATGGCGTAATGTTATCTGTGCGTTATGTTTATCCCTAGTTAGGGCCTATGGGTTTATTTTATGTTCATTCTCTCATAGTTGTAGCAGCCAGAACTTTCTCGTAAGCTTCACTATATGCTGTCTTGCTTTTTGGTGTCTGTAAAGTTCACACATTGCAAAAAGACTGATTTTTTTGTTTTCTGCAGGTGTCCATATAAAACTATGCAATAATATTTTCTCTGGTCATTGCACGTTTGCTGATGTCTTTTTCCCCTTATTTGATGCTTTGTTGGTGTAGATGTGAAGCAACATTTTTCATGTGGTTTTTATAGTACAGAAAATCTTTGATTCTGTACTTAAAAAAGTAACTGCAGTTTTTTTTTTTTTAGGCTCCACATAGACTCCTCTGGAGAAAAAAATCACCAAAACCACACAGTTCAGCAGGATCTTTGGAAGCACAGTGATTTTCATGACCTCACATATACTTTGCTTGGATAGGTAAACACAGCAGAATTTATGTGCAAAAGTAGCAGAAAAAAACAGCATTAACGCTATGTGTAAAAAGATGGACACACTGCCCACATTCCACCTAGAAGACACAAGAATTGTTAAGATAATGTGAATTGTGACATGCATTATTTGTGATAGATTGCATTTTGCCAGTAGAGAGAGGTAGAGTTACTGTTTAGGACTAGCCCACAGTGGGAGGGGCTAAAGTGAAGGGATAGTGACAATTTCCTATTAGGAAGTCGGATAGGGCCCAAGTTGTGACAGAAACAGACCTAAGGTCTGGCTAGTGAGCAGAGCCGCATGACTTGGATGTCCCTGAGTGATCAATTGGAGACAGTACCTGGGATAGGACACCTAGCAGTGCGGCCCTGAGTTTATAACCACTAAGCATCAGGAGGAAAAGAGTTGTGTGCCTGTCATATTGACAAAATAATTCATTTGTAAGCAAGATGAAGCGGAACAATGGGTTGAGAATAGGACTTTCACTTACTGGACTGTAGTACTGAGTTGGGTTGCCTTGAAGTAACTGAGATTCATTGAGGCAGTGACAAGGGAAGCGAAGAATTGAAGAGATTGTGTGTGGGGAATTAAAGAGACTGTGTATGAAAATGATCTGTGCTACAAAGGAAATGTTTGTAAAGCTAAACATTTGCTAACTACTGTACATTATCCCTACCAAGTTACCATTCAGTAAAAATATTATTTTTGAGCAGTTGTCTCTCTCATTGGACTGTCCAACATCTGGTCCTGGCCTGCTGAAGTCACCGGCATTATGCGGTGTGAAGGAGCGGATAACCCCCATAGTACAAGTCCACACACCTAGCCAGGACCCCCAACGTTATGTAAAAGGCTGGGGCATAAGAGACCCCAACCACAGCTACCACCCTGCGCCATGTTAAACATGTGAACACTGCCTAAGTATCCAAGCAATGTAGATGTGATTTCATGAAAGCTCATGCCCACTGTGTGGTTTTGGTTCATTTTTTCATTATAGGCTTCTATGTGGAGCCTGAAAAAAGCATGTAAAACACAAATGCTGTTGCATTGTTAGATACAGAAACAAACCTTTTCTGTACTAGTAAAGAAAAGCATCAAATAATGGGGAAATTGCATAAAAGAAAAGAAGCAGACACACAATAATCAGAGAAGACTGTTATTGTGTCGTGATGCAAAAACTTGCAGAAAACATGCAAAACAAAAGCAGAACAAAAAATGTAGTATTCATGTGAACATGGCCTCTGTTACATTTTCATTACATTTTTATTAATGGGTTTAATGGAGAAAATTTACACCATTTACCGATCACAGTAAATAATCTGATCAATGTGCTGTTTGCATTGTTACAATTACAGGGACAACAAATATGTCTGCAATATTTGATGATTTGTAACCTTTTTTATTATGTGTATTTATTTTTATAAAGCACATTAAAAATTATATTTATCTAATTGTTTGTCATTATTTTTAGTAATATAGGAAGAACTGACTTTTACTTCCCATCTAGAATACAGGGAAATAGAAATACACTGCTATGGACAGTCATGGCCAAAAGTTTTGAGAATGACACCAAAATTATATTTTCACATGATCTGTTGCCCTCTGGTTTTTAATTGTGTTTGTCTGATGTTTATATCACATACAGAAATATAAATGCAATCATATTATGAGTACCAAAAGGTTATATTGAGAGTTAGAATGAGTTAATGCAGCAAGTCAATATTTGCAGTGTTGACCCTTCTTCTTCAGGACCTCTGCAATTCTCCCTGGCATGCTCTCAATCAACTTCTGGATCAAATCCTGACTGATAGCTGTCCATTCTTGCATAAGCAATGCTTGCATTTTCCCAGAATTTGTTGGTTTTTGTTTGTCCACCCGTCTCTTGATGATTGCCCACAAGTTCTCAATGGGATTAAGATCTGGGGAATTTCCAGGCCATGGACCCAAAATCTCTATGTTTTGTTCCATGAGCCATTTAGTGATCACCTTTGCTTTATGGCAAGGTGCTCCATCATGCTGGAAAAGGCATTGTTGGGCACCAAACTGCTCTTGGACAGTTGGGAGAAGTTGCTCTTGGAGGACATTCTGGTACCATTCTTTATTCATGGCTGTGTTTTTAGGCAAGACTGTGAGTGAGCCGATTCCCTTGGCTGAGAAGCAACCCCACACATGAATCGTTTCAGGATGCTTAACAGTTGGCATGAGACAAGACTGGTGGTAGCGCTCACCTCTTCTTCTCGTAATAAGCTGTTTTCCAGATGTCCCAAACAATCGAAAAGGGGATTCATCCGAGAAAATGACTTTACCCCAGTCCTCAGCAGTCCACTCCCTGTACCTTTTGCAGAATATCAGTCGGTCCCTGATGTTTTTTCTGGAGAGAAGTGGCTTCTTTGCTGCCCTCCTTGAAACCAGGCCTTGCTAAAGCAGTCTCCGCCTCACAGTGCGTGCAGAAGCACTCACACCAGCCTGCTGCCATTGCTGAGCTAGCTTGGCACTGCTGGTAGTCCGATCCCGCAGCTGAAACAGTTTTAAGATACGGTCCTGGCATTTGCTGGTCCTTCTTGGGCGCCCTGGAGCCTTTTTGGCAACAATGGAAGCTCTCTCCTTGAAGTTCTTGATGATGCAATAGATTGTTGACTGAGGTGCAATCTTTGTAGCTGTGATACTCTTCCCTGTTAGGTCATTTTTGTGCAGAGCAATGATGGCTGCACGTGTTTCTTTAGAGATAACCATGGTTAACTGAAGAGAAACAATGATACCAAGCACCAGCCTCATTTTAAAGTGTCCAGTGGTGTCATTCTTACTTAATCATGAGTGATTGATCGCCAGCCCTGTCCTCATCAACACCCAAACCTGTGTTCATCAAGAGATGGGTGGAGAAACAAATACCAACAAATTCTGGCAAAATGCAAGCATTGCTTATGCAAGAATGGACAGCTATCAGTCAGGATTTGGTCCAGAAGTTGATTGAGAGCATGCCAGGGAGAATTGCAGAGGTCCTGAAGAAGAAGGGTCAACACTGCAAATATTGACTTGCTGCATTAACTGATTCTAACTGTCAATATAACCTTTTGGTACTCATAATATGATTGCAATTATATTTCTGTATGTGATATAAACATCAGACAAACACAATTAAAAACCAGAGGGCAACATATCATGTGAAAATATAATTTTGGTGTCATTCTCAAAACTTTTGGCCATGACTGTACAGATGTATTTCTATGAACCAGTATAATTTGAGTGTGGTTCCAGAGCCTGCTATACAGCTTCAAGTATAGAACATCCTTCCATTGTCAGTGTACCCTGTGGCTCACAGCATTAGCTGCTGCCTATAATTATAAGGCTGTGAATTCAATTCCTGATCTTGAAGAAGAAAAAATAAATTTACATTTTTTCAGTTTTGTTTTCATTCAGTAATCTTATGGGAAGAAACAATTGCTACTTTTATTTTTCCTTTAGTATACAGGGATATAGAAATACACTGCTATATACAATGTATTATATGTAGCAGTAAATTTTATCTGTGAGTTCAGAGCCTGCAATGCAGCTGCAAGTGTAGAAAATACTTGCATTCTTTTTAGAGTAGGCTTTGTTTCGTAGATTAGGTTCTGCCTAAAATGATTCCGGTTGTGAGAAACCAGAGCTCAAGAAAATAAGAGAATTGATTATTTAAATATTTAAATGAGCAGAGCAGACATGCCGGAGAGGCCTTCAGAGAGAAGCATTACACAGAGAGGTAAGTGAGTGGAAGTTGGGACAGAGACCTCACATGCCAGGACAGCGGGATTGCCCCCTCAATTCGGGACAGTCCCGCTGGAAAACTATGAATCTTGAGAATACGCTGAGTTTATGTGAGGATTTCCCCATAGAATTATATATATAGAATATTTGCAAATAAAAAAACTCATGTATGTTTTTAATGTGGTTCTTCTATGAACATACACTAAAAATGTATGTGATCACACATGACTACATCAATAAAATTTTGTCCAAGCCAAATACCAGGAAATATCAAAAAGCAGCTTTATTTAAAACTTGACATACCAAAAAGAGACGAAAAACTGCAGCATCAAGAACACAATAAATGCACTCAAAAATGGAATCCTAATTTAGCTGATAGGTGCAGAAAATCTGAAACATTAAAAAACAGTCATGGTGGGAACATTTGTCTTATTCTACTATTAGGGTAAGTTCCCATGATGAACATTTTCTGCACCATTTCTGCACCTATAAATTAGATTGCTTGCATTCTTTTTCATTACGTTTTTTCCACACGTTTTTGACATTGCATATACTTTTTCTTTTGTTAGTATGCCATGCTTTAAATAAACTACTTTGTTTTTGACACTCTATGGTATTTGTCTTTGAGAATACTTTATTGATAGTCATCATGTGTAAGTTATATGTGTTTTTGATATGTTCCTGACTTGGAAACGTATTAAAAACTCCTGTGCGTTTTTTACTTGCAGATTTTCCACATCTGATACCGTACTTCGGGAAAAATCGGCACTAAAAACTAAGCGTATCCGCAGGAGAAATTGCTGTATTACGGATCTGAAACATGCACCGCAGGTCAGTTTATGCTGAGTAAAATAGAAGCCCAGGGGGCAGGAGATTTCTATAAATCCATCCACTTTACTGGAACTGTAAGATGCTGCGTTTTTCAGAGTGAAAACACGCAGCGTGAAAACTCTCCAAAATCTCATCGTGGGCACATAGCCCAAAACTATTTTAGGCTATGTGTGCACGCTGCGGACTTACCACGGATTTTGCAGCGGATTTGCCGCGGATTTTCTGTAGAAAATGTGTATAACATTGCTGCAGTCATTCCCAAGCAAATCCTATGGGTTTTAAAAAATTGCTGTGCGCGCACTGCGTTTTTTTATACCCACAGATTTACCCGCAGATTTACCACTGCGGAATTAATGAGCATGTCACTTCTTTTCTGCAGGTACCTGCGGTTTTTGCCATAGACAATGGTAAAAATCCGCAGGGACCACCCTGCGGAAAGTCCGCGGTAATCCGCGGCAAACCGCAGTAAAACTGAATGCAGATTTCGTTGCAGTTTTGGTGAATTTTTTTTACCGCGGGTGCGAGATTCTTTATGAGGGTCCATTTTTGTCTTAAGAAAAAGGCAGTTTCTATTGCGCACATAGCCTTACACTGCTCCAAGCGGTTTCAGCTGCTGTACAGTTGCTAAATCATTTGTGTAAGGTCACCGAGATAGTAACACCATATGAAATTTCACTTCAGTTTACATGTTACTCAAATCCTGTAAATTATTTTACAGGTTCATTTAAATGCCATTTACGGAACTCCAGTCTCTTAATCTTGTCCTCTAATTTCTAGGCAGCTGAAGTCACTGACATTTCACAGGAGGTTGCCTAATTTACTTTGGTGTGATATGTACACCGAGGTGCGAAAGATAAGTCATAGAAAAGAACATCTCACTTGCCTGCTGCATAGATTATACAAGTTTTGATCAGTGATGGGCAAATATATTCGGCACTATTCGTTACTTGCACAAATATTAAGGTATTTGGGATATTTGTTACTCATAGAGTATTTTGAATTCGCCTCGTGAACTTCAAGTCCCCTCCCCACATGTTTAGTGCCTGATTTTCAGCCACTAAACATGCGGGGATTGCCTGCCAATTACAGTAATGCTGTAGCCATTTTCACTACTGGCATTACTGTTTTTGTCAGGCGCAGTGAAGAAAAGAAAAAACAATGTGCGGTCCTCTGTTAAATTTGTGATAACCAGCCCACGTAAAGGAGACAGATGGGGACTGGTATTCTCAGGTTGATAAGGTCCATGGTTATTGGGCCCTCTCCAGCCTACAAATAGCAGTTCACAGCTGCCCCACAATTGGCACATCCAATAGATGAGCCAACTGTTGCACTTTATCAGGCTCATCCTGATTGCCCTGGTGAAGTGGTAATCGGGTAATATATGGGGTTGATTATTTTGTCAAAAATCACAGCTGCCATCAAGCCCTTGGTTGGTAATGGAGAGGTGTCTATGAGACCCCTCCCCATTACCAACTCTGTAAGTAAAAAGAAAAAAAACCACATAAACAAAAATCCTTTATTTTACATAATAAAAAACACACACTCTTTCGCCAATTTATTAACCCCCAAAACACCTCCACAAGTCCGACATAATCCATATGACGTCCCACGACAATCCTGGCTCTGCTACATCCAAAGGTTTCAGTGATGGAAAAAGCAAATGATCACTGCAGCTCGTGGGAGACACTGAGGGCAGTGGGTGACCCAGCTGTGAGAAGCGGTGACGTCAGGTTCCCATGGTACTAAGTGTGACCATTGGTGAACCCGCTGCCAGATTGCTGTACACGGTGGCACAGCAGTCAGACAATCTGGCAGTCAGGTCACTGGACTTCATACCCGGGGGCTACCCCACTGCCCTCAGTGAACTCAGTTGAACCCGCTGCCGGATTGTCAGACTGCTGTGCAAATAATCCAAACCCGAATATTTCACTATTTGCCCATAACTAGTTTTGATACATTGCAGCACATAAATTGTTCTTGTCAATATAGTGCAAGAGTCCTCATGATTCACAATATAGGACTCCAGTTGTATAGGGTCAAAGCTCACAACTTTGCACAGAGAATATTGGTGCAGATTTTTTCCAGGTAAAACCAGAAATGGATATTAAAGATAGATAACATATAACAAAAAGAGTAAAGGGGGCTTTACATGGTAGAGATATCGGTAACGATATCGCTATCGTGCGTACCCGCCCACATCGTTTGTGCGACACGGGCATATTGCTGCCCATCGCGCACAAAATCGTGCTCCCCCCGTCACATGGCTTACCTGTCCTGCGACGTCGCTATGGCCGGTGATCCACCTCTTTTCTAAGGGGGCGGGTTATGCGGCGTCAAAGCGACGTCACACGACAGCCGTCCAATAGAAGCGGAGGGGCGGAGATGAGAGGGACGTAACATCCCGCCCATCTCCTTCATTCTGCATTGCCGGTGGAGGCAGGTAAGGAGATGTTCCTCGCTCCTGCGGTGTCACACACAGCGATGTGTGCTGCCGCAGGAACGAGGAACAACATCGCTAATGAGAGGTGAACGATTTTTGGTTTTAGGACGACCTCTCCACGGCAAACGATTTTTGCCACTTTTGCGATCGTTTTAGGTCGCACATAAGTGTCACGCGTTGTGATAACGTTAATGACGCCGGATGTGCGTCACTAATGACATGACCCCAACGATAAAACATTAACGATATCGTAGCGTGTAAAGCCCCCTTTAGGCTAAGTACACAATATATGCAAAACCGTGGCATAACTAGAGTCTGATGGGCCCTAGTGCAATTTTTGTTGGTTAGATGTATGGGGTCTTGCAGCGTTCTAAATCCTATAAGGACATAAGAGTTGCCCCTATCTTATAATAATGTCCTCATTCTTGGCCCATATTAGTATATATGTGGTCCATCCTGGTATATATGTTCCTCATCCTTAACACATCCGAGCATATAAACGTCCCCCATCTTGGTATATATACCCTATTCACAAAATGTTAGGGATATTTGGCTTCCGGGTGAAATTTCTGGGAAACGTAAAATGTTCACGCTACAGTGATATTTTATTGTGAAAGTAAGGCATTGAAATAAAAGCATGCAATGGTGGTTTACTCATGTCAAACAATGTATTAAAACAAAAGCCAATAACAGCAGTGGGTATGTAGGAGGTGACAGAGTCTCTGCAATGTAAAATGGATGTCAATGTCAAACGTGCTATGTTGTATGATGTAAAGTAATGTGAGCAATGTATAAGTAGAGTGTTGATGTGTTTTATGTTAGGAATGTTGACACCTAGTGGCTGGTTAATGTACTACAGCTGTTTTGTTTAGACCAGAAAGGGTTAAAAGTAAACCTGAGGGAGAAGTATAGGAATGTACTGTATAGGGAAGTATAGGAATGTAGAGTAGCCTTTATAGAGTGAGATTTAGAGGGTTTCTGAAAAGAAAGAGAGGACGCTGGCCTAGATGCGAAAGCCATTCCTAACCCCCAAAACCATCTCCTGCACATCCGGAGCTCGTGGTTATTCTCTGCGGGCTTTTTGAAGCCATGGGGCCAAAACAGACAGGGAGATTTGTTGAGGAAAGAGGGGACAACCCCCAAGAATCAAGGACCAACATTAGAAGAGCTCGGTGTATACAGAGAGAAAGTGAAGCTGCCGCAGCACCCATTGTGGGAGTTTCTAGGAAAGAAGATAACCTAGTCAGATAGGAGAAGATGTCAGATACCCTGTATGTCATGCAACAATTGAAGGTTACAAGTAAACAAAGTTATACTGAAAAATACCTGGTGTTGCGTGATTCCTGTGTGACAGCCTCTGTGGTTGAGGATGGAAAGATGGATGCCCACTCAGAAGAACAAGCGAGTGCCTTGCACCCTACACAGATCCCACACACATGCAGGGTTCCATTTGTGGAATGAAGTGTCAGGACGGCGGGGCACCTCGCATCAAGTGGTGCTGTGAACCGGGTCAATAAACACGTTGCGTATACAGATGTGGGGAAGATGCCTATAGCCCGCTTTACACGCTGCAATCTCGCTAGCGAGATTGCTAGCATGCGTACCCGCCCCCATCGTTTGTGCGTCACGGGCATATCGCTGCCCGTGACGCACAACATCGCACAGACCCGTCACACATACTTACCTGCATAGCGACGTCGCTGTGACTAGCGAGCCGCCTTCTTTCTAAGGGGGCAGTTTGTTCAGCGTCACAGCGACATCACTAAGCGGCCGCCCAATCAAAGCGGAGGGGCGGAGATGAGTGGGACGATCATCCCGCCACCTCCTTCCTTCCTCATTGCTGGCGGGACGCAGGTAAGGAGAGGTTGCTCGTTCCTGCGGTGTCACACGTAGCGATGTGTGCTGCCGCAGGAACGACGAACAACATCGTTACTGCAGCAGCAACGATAATTGAGATTAGAAGGGGATGTCACCGATTAGCGATTTTGAACGTTTTTGCAACGATTCAAAATCGCTAATAGGTGTCACATGCAATGACATCGCTAACGCGGCTGGATGTGCGTCACAAAATCCGTGACCCCAACGACATCGCTTTAATGATGTTGTTGCGTGTAAAGCCACCATTAATCTATAAAAATTGTTACTGCAGTGAAGAAAAACATGGCAGATGATTGCTCACTTTGGGGAAGAAACTCCACCCATCCTGGGTGTCGTAACAATAGCGTGTCATGTGACCTTGAGCATCAATCACAGCTTCACAAAGATATCCTATGCTGTTCACAAGTCAAGTTAATGTCTGCTGAGGCATGGCATCCTACTCTTCTTGAAAGGCAGACCTCAGGTCATTGAGGTTCTGGGGTAAAGAGTTACAAGCCTCTACACAGTGACTCATGTCTCGATAAGATGCAGGTCACTCTATTTGAGGTACCCCATTCTCCAGCATCCATTGCCTAATGATGCGACCTGGCTGAGTTGGAGCACTGTGGTACATGAAAATGAAATTAGGTCTGTTCTGTTCATGCAGAAGCACAATGACTGGATAAATTATGTTTTTCAAGTATTAAGGGCTTGTCACTGTACCATTCACAAAGTGTAGAGCAGTTCTGCATTAACTAGTTCTGTACCACCATAGGCTAGACTAGTGGCAACAGTGGCACTCTCCATGTTGGTGGCCATCATTTCTGCTCAGCATGAATCGATTTTCATCAATACACAGTACTGAGGCCCACAGTTGACTCATCCAGCAGGACAATGACACCTGTGCCTAGTGGTGCGGTAAGGTACCTTTGCAGGTCATTTACCAAGCAGACCACTGATGAAAATGGTTTTGAATGGTCTGACGTGACACTATGGTGCCTCTTGCCTCCCTTAAATGTACCTGGAGTTGTCTGACATTCATCGTATTCAGAAGGGCATTGTTCACAATGAAGTGGTCATCAGTGTAGGAAGTGGCCAAAGGACGTCCAATTCTATGCCTTTCTGTAACTCTTTCGGTCTCTCTGTAATGCTGTTGCAACCTGTTGATGACACTCTGTGACACTCTAACCTCAGTGGCCATTTCCATCTGTGAATATCCTGCTTGAAGCCTCGCAATGGCAAGCTACTGTTGATCAATTGTTAGGTGTCATCTTGGTCTCATGATATGAAAATGTGAACAGTATGATAAGGGGCACTGTTTAAATACCAATTCTCAATTAAACCCTGAAATTTATAGGAGCTGGAGCAGTTTAGACTTGAGGAATGGACAAAAATCCCAATGGCAAGATGTGGAAAGCTAGTAGAGACTTATCCAAAGCGACTTGCAGCTGTGATTGCTGCAAATGGAGGTTCTACAATGTACTGACTTTAGTGGGCTGAATAGTTAAGCACACTGAAGCTTTCAGTTAATTTGTCCTATTTGTTGTTTGCTTCACAATAAAATGAAAACTAAATGTTCACAGTTGTAGGCCCCCTTCACATGTCAGTGAAAATACACACACGTGTGTTACGGGCCATTTTTCGGGTCCGTGTCCCGTTTTTGTGCCCGTTTTTATGGTCCGTGTGGCATCTGTGTGAATTGCGTATGCTAGCCGTGTATGCGTGTGTAATGTCCGTGTGTGCGTGTGAAGCATAACTGACATGTGAGTGTAATGTCCGTGTGAAATGTTCCGTGTGTGATGTAACATGTCGTTGCTACATACCCGCTGACAGCAGACAGAGTCGCGTGCTGAAAATGAACTCGGGTGAACTTCACCCGACTTCATTGTCATACCGCGGCTCTGTCTGTGTCGCGTACTGATTAGCGGTCACCCGTGAAGGACTCACTGGTGACCGCCAATCCCCTGAGTGACTGATAGTTGGATCCTCCACTCGTGACCGCAACTCACCTGTGACTTCATCGCTGTCACTCGGGTGACTTGCTGTCACAGTTGGAGGATCCAGCGGTGGCCGCGAGTAACCTGAGTGACAGCTCAGCTGATCGCGATACTCACCTCAGTTGCTGCGTGGAGGTGACAGGAGCGGCGGTGTTCTTCTGCAGCTCCTGTCCCCTTCATGTAGCAGAGCTGTAAGCGACGAGGGACCTCCGTGGATTAGGCCGGACCTGGAGGGGTTTTTGGGGCTTAATAAATTGGTGAACGTGGGTTTTTTGTAGTGTTTATTATTTCAAATAAAGGATTTTTTCACCGTGTGTGTTTATTTACTGTAACTTACAGATTAATCATTGGGGGTGTCTCATAGACGCCTGCAATGATTAATCTAGGACTTATTGGCAGCTATGGGCTGCCAATAACTCCTTATTACCCTGATTGCCAATGCACCAGGGCAATTCGGGAAGAGCCGGGTAGGGTCCCAGAACTATCGCATCTAATGGATGCGGCAATTCTGGGCGGCTGCTGGCTGATATTGTTAGGCTGGGGTGCTCCCCATAACGTGGAGCTCCCCATCCTAAAAATACCAGCCTTCAGCCGTGTGGCTTTACTCTGGCTGGTATCAAAATGGGGGGGACTGCACGTCGTTTTTTTTTTAATTATTTTTTTTTTTTACTGCACAGTATAGACCCGCCCACTGGCTGCTGTGATTGGTTGCAGTGAGACAGCTGTCACTCAGCATATTGGCGTGTCTCACTGCAACCAATCATAGGCGCCGGTGGGCGGGGAAAGCAAGGAATACGAGATTGTTTAATGAGCGGCCGGATTTTTCAAAATAGTAAAAGCTGCCGGAGTTTATCTTACAGCTGTGCAGTGCCGCGCCGGTAATCGGGGAACGGTAAGTATGAGAGAGGGGGGAGACTGACCGACAGACTTGAGAGAGGGACAGACAGAGAGAGAGACCGACCGACAGACAGACAGAGAGACCGACCGACGGACTGAGGGAGATTGACCAACATACACAGAAATAGAAAGAATGACCGACATCGCTAGAAAAAAACACCAAACGGACAGGGACCATAGGGAGATGCATACGTGTTTACTAACGTGTGCGCACATACCCATAGACTTTCATTGGGTCCATGTGTGTGTGCTCCGTGCAGAAAACGGACATGCTTCCATTCAACATGGAAACACATACAGATCACGGACACGCACACACGGACATTATGAAATAACGCACGTGTGACCTCAAACATAGATTAACATTGGTGCATGTTTGTCCGTGTCTCCGGTATATACAGAAACGGAACAAACACGCACGTGTTTCACGGACGTGTGAAGGGGGCCGTAGGCATATTCTTTACATGAACTGATGCAAACCCTCAAAAAATACAGCATGTGCAGGCCAGGCGACCTTAAAATATTGTGGGATAGTTTAGTTCTAGGATATGTCATTACTCTATAATTGGTTGTAGTTCAACCTCTAGGATCTCCACCTTTCTTAGGTCCTAAGAATGAAGGAGATTCTGGACTGGTTGAGCTCCACATCCCTTTCTAAATAAACCCAGTGGAGTGCCCATCCCGGTCATCCAACTGTGTAGAGGAAGAACAGTAAAGCAGATATGTCAGGAAAGCAGGACTCCGCCACGTTAATTCTCAGAAGCATACTGCCATCATCAAAAAGTGATACCATCACTATATCAGAGGGGAATACACCTTTACAAAATGAAAATACCCATTGAATTAACTCTATTATTTACCCATAGAATATTTTAATTTTAAGCTCTGAGAGGCAGATAGCTCCAAAAGTTATTTTTTATCCATGTGATTATTTGATTTTTTTTTTTTTCATTTTATTAGTTACCGTCTTTTTGAGAGCGAGACGTTCTGCCTTTTCTCGTATAGAAACACTCCTGGATTTCTTGTGGAATGTCTCAGAATGTGCAGCAGATGAAGAGGCGCTTCTGGACACACTAATTCCTTCTCCACTTGAGAGTAGTTTCCTTCGAGCAACATATCCTGCAGACTCCTTGATTCTCTCTTCCTCCGTATCAGTGATCCCACTGACATGTACCTGACTGTGATTTATAAAAATTGAGAAGATATTTAGTTCTAACAGTTTGGCGGTATCTCACAAAATATATACACTGTATATATATTATAGGGGACTAAATAATGCTCAACTCCTTAATGGAATGTCAATGCCGGAATTCTTCCTTCTGCTATAATAAAAACTCGAGCAGGGCAGGTGCCCGAAATAAACTAAAGCTAAAAACTTCTGGTGCGAAACAATATCCATCACTAACATAAATAAACATAAATCCTATAGAGACTTTAAATAATTCTCAAGTTTTTGCTCAAAAACACACTATAATTTTTACTTTCTTACAGAAGAACATACGAATTAGATGGCAGCGCAGATTAATATTGCTTCTTTATTTCTATATTTGATTGGTTGTTATGCAAAATACTGACATTGCATATTTTTTTTCTCCTGAAGCCCAGTGTATGTAACACAAGCCATTTTCCATGGTTTTTCTATGCATCATATAGGAAACAAAAAGTGATAAATGATTGCAGGATTCTTTCCCACTCACAATCTGGCAGGCATGCATTTTATGGTGCATGTCATAGGAAACTTTGTAGAACAGGTGCCATGTAAAAGTCACAAGGATTGAATGGCGGCATACAAGAATAAACATAATACGCACGTACCGTCCTCTGAATACAGGAACAACGTAGCCTAGATCTTCATTTTCTTTATCAGCTTTAGGTAAGAGCTTTGACCGTTTTGCCATAGGACTCATCTTATATGATGTATCCTCTATTGCTTTATGAGATGAAATTCTATGGTAGATACAATGATATACATTAGTATATTATCATGACATAGATGATTGTATACATTGTACAATAATCATGCATTACTATAACACCAGTAACTATTTATACATTGCACAGTTACAAGGATTTACACTTATTTTTCAGGATCAGCTAAATAAAATAAAAAAACTCCTGAAAAAGCCGCAGTGAAACACATATCACGTTTGCTTTTATCCCACAGGATGTTTGCTTTGCTGTTATTTATTTTAATGTGTTATATTTGATACACTATACTATATCTTTTTATTGTTAGCATCATATATGGACATCCTTTCCACTCTATATTAATTATTTTTTTATGTGCATCTATAGACAGCTATATACTGTATGTGGATCTTTTTGCATTATAGCAACATTAAGGGCAGGTTTATAGGTTTGGAGGATCAACTAAATAACCTAGGGCCTGGTTCACACAGTACAGATATGATACATAGCTTCTTTCTTAGCCCAAAGCAGGAACAAGTAGAAAAAAAGTATAACTTCCCTTTGTATGTGTTTTTATACTTCTACTTTGCATACAATCCTTTATGGCCCTAATTCCTCAAGCAGTGGGCACTACCGGATAACCTTTTTGACCGGCTGCTCTAACCCGGCATTCCCGAAGGTCAGATGACATTGTTATCTCACATAGCAGCTGCAGTAGATCAGTATCTGCTAATCAGTTCAGCACTTCCAGTTCACTGCACCATTTTATGAAGGTTTGTAGGCTGCAGGCGATCAGCAACATCTGATTTGCTGCAGTCGCCAAGTGACATCATATCATGTGACTTGTGGGAATCACAGTGCTACAAATCAGGAGCAGCACTACCCGTAGTCCGCAAAGTATTTGGTGGTTTTTTGTGCTTTGTGGGGCACATAAGAAAGTTATAGTCTATCAACTGTTTCCAGATTTATTTATTTTTTTCTTTTTAAGTCTGAGCCAAACACAACTAACCCAAAGTTGCATATTTTGAGCAGCAGTCCAGGTGTCAATAGCTTAATGCTTGTAGTGCTTTCTGATCTAGCTCAAAAGTCAATCTGGCACAAGAACTTATGGATGAGTGGTAATGATACAAAAGAAATGCCAAGAAATGATGCCAAGTAGTCCTTTAATGATAATCTTCTGCTGATAAAACAGTGATTTTACTACACTACACTACACTAAGCAGCCCAGTAAGTGACATATCACTGGAATAAAGGACGCTTTACACGCTACGATTTATCTGATGATATGCCGTCGGGGTCACGGTTTTCGTGATGCACTTCCGTCATCGTTAGCGACGTCATTGCGTGTGACACCTACGTGCGACTCCGAACGATCGCAAATAGGGTGAAAATCGTTGATCGTTGACACATCTATCAGTTTCAAAATATTGTTTGTCGTTTGGAACGCAGCAGACATATTGCTACGTTTGACACCCTGCCAACGACGAACAACATCCACACGACCGCCTCGGTCAAACAATATATCGCTGCACAATGTAGCGTTGTTTGTGAGATGTGTGCGTGTGACCGCTACAAAATGACCTATGAGCGATCTCGGCAAATCGTAACAACGATCTGGGCGTGTCACATCACTAACGAGATTGTTGTGTGTAAAGCAGCCTTAGGCTAGCGCCACACATCCGTGCTGCCGGCACGTGTTTGTCATTTTTTACACGTACCGGCGGCACGGAGACACGTTAACCAATGCTACCCTATTGTAGCAGGCACACACACGTAAAACCACACGGAACGTGTGTCCGTGTGCGTTTGTACGTGTGTGCGTTTTTCAAAGCGCTGACATGTCAGTGATTTCTCCCGCAGCACGGGTGTCACACGCCCGCACCCGTACCACACGGGTGTAGTGTGGATGCGGTCCCGTGTGACACGCGCCGGAGAAAACACACATGTCATTGAAAAAAAACAAAACATTAACTCACCTTCTCCAGCCCTCCTGTCTCTGCCGCTGCTGCCTCTTGCTGCCGACCGCCGCTCATTATTCTCATTGAATATTCACTTCACTGCCTGGCAGCAGCAGCAGTGGGGAGACGGGAGGGCTGGAGACCGAGGATCAGCACCATGGACAGCAGCGCGGACATCAGGAAGGACCAGGTGAGTATGTTAATTACCGGTTCTACGTGTGCTATCGCGGATAGCACACGTAGAACACACGTGTCACGCACGTACCAGAGACACGTACTTACCTGCACGCAACACGCAGGGAAAATACGTGTCTCTCGGCACGTGCGTGAATTTCACGTGAGTGTGGCAGAAGCCTTAAGGATCTCTGCCTCTACGTTATGGTGCTCTCAGATTAGGTGGCAAAACCCTGGTGACTGATTTACTTTGATGCAAAAAAATCCAACATAATGAATACATTTTAGGAGGAATAGGTGATTTGATGTCAATGCATTACAATGGGTCTGGTCAGGTTCTGAAACAATAGTTTCTCATATATTTTCTGATAAACATTTAAGAATTAATTCATTTGATCTTGTCACAAATCGCCTATGAAAATATGCTGTTCTTTATTTGGCAAAAGAGTCAATATATAATGACCACCATTGTACCTTCTGTATAGACTGCCACTGCCAGGGGCCTTAATATATGCAAGAACCTCTATAGAAGCTGGAATGGCTGACATTTGCTATTAGCACATTTGAAAAGGGAATGTTAATTGCTAAGAAATAGCTGTACAGAATAAAAAAAACATGATAGAAATAAAGAGTCAAGAATGTCTAGTGATTAGCTATTTTAAATATAATTTTACTATTGGATTAATAATCACAAAAGCAATGTGTCCAAGTGTCATAAATGCTCGGGAGATTGACATTTCCGTCTGTTTTACTGTCTCTACATCTACAAACTGGCTTCATGTATTGCAGTCTGTACTGTATCTTATACATTATATCCCCTATACGGAATAGATTGCAGTGAGATACAAACTATGGCTTTGGGGATGTTTTTTACATTTCTTTTGTTGATAGTTTGAAAATGTGTTTTAAGTTAAGGAATCTTACCTGTAATAAAGTTCTACAGATATTCACAGGCAGTTATTACACAAATAAAAAGTATAATAAAGTATATAAAGAGGAAAGAATAACAAAGTCAGGTTGAAATTTCTACACAATAGGTGAAACAATCAGCTGAACAATATTAAATTAAATAATAATAATTTAAATGAATAATTATTAAAATATTAAATATCAATTTAGTAAAAAGTAATACAGTAACAATATACAAATTATGTAACTGTATATGTACCTTTACTTACCTTACGTCTGCTATTGTACAGAACCCCTGCCTTTCTCTTCTAGACTGCAGCTCAATCCTGTTATGTGGCAATTTTTCTGAGCAGCATCATGATTAATGGTCTTTTAGTCTGCAGTTCTTATGTGACCTTCTGGGCTGCTCAGGGGTCAGTACAGAATCAATATGATTGGCAGGTTAGCATATCCGAAAAGGGACATAAGCTGATCTACAGTGGTGTGAAAAAGAATTTGCCCCCTTCCTGATTACTTATTCTTTTACATGTTTGTCCCAATTGTTTCAGATCACCAAACAAATTTAAATATTAGACAAAGATAACACAAGTAAAAACAAAATGCAGTTTATAAATGAAGGTCTTTATTATTAAGGAAAAAGGAAATCCAAACCTACAGGGCCTTGTGTGAAAAAGTGATTGACCCCTAAACTAATAACTGGTTGGGCTTCCCTTAAGAGCAAGAACTGCAATCAAGAGTTGGCGATAACTGGCAATGAGTGTTTTACAACACTCTAGAGGAATATTGGCCCACTCATCTTTACAAAATGGTTGTAATTCAGCCACACTGGATAAATAATAATAATTGGAATGCATGAACAGCCTTGTTAAGGTCATGCCACGGCATCTCAGTCAGTTTAAGGTCAGGAGTTTGAGTAGGACACTCCAAAGTCTTAATTTATTTTTGCTTAAGCCATTCTGAGGTGGACATGCTGGTGTGTATTGGATCATTGTCCTCTGCATAACCCAAATGTGCTTCAGCTTGAGGTCACGAAGAGATGGTCAGACATTCTCCTTTAGGATTTTTTGGTAGACAGCAGAATTCATGATTCCATTTACCTCCAGATCATGAAGCAACAAAAAAAGCCCCAAACCATCACACTGCCACCACCATATTTTACTGTTGGTATGATGTTCCTTTTCTAAAATGCTGCATTACTTCTATGCCAGATGTAGAAGTATTCTCCCAGAAAAATCTTGAGTATCATCAAGATGTTTTCTGGCAAAACCGAGATGAGCCTTTATGATGTTCTGTTTGCTCAGTAGTGGTTTTCGTCTTGGAACTCTGCCATGCAGGCCATTTTTGCCCAGTCTCTTTCTTATGGTGGAATCATGAACATTGACCTTAACTGAGGTAAGTGTGCCCTTATGTTTTTTGGATGTTGTTGTGGGGTCTTTTGCAACCTCTTTAATGAGTCGTCGCTGCGCACTTGGGATAATTTTGATCGGCTCGCCACTTCTGGGAAGGTTCACCACTGTTTCATGTTTTTGTTATTTGTGTATAATGGCTGTCACTGTGATTTCCTGGAATCCCAAAGCTTTAGGAATGGCTTTATAACCTTTTCCAGACTGATAGATTTCAAATACTTTGTTTCTCATTTGTACCTGAATTTCTTTTGGATAGCGGCATGATGTCAAGCTTTAGAGGATCTTTTGGTCTACTTCACTTTGTCGGGCAGGTCCTATTTAAGTGATTTCTTCATTGAGGACAGGTGTGGCAGTAATCAGGTCTGGGTGTGGCTAGGGGAATTTCACTTAGCTTCCCAAAGATCTGATAAACCACAGTTAATTTATGTTTTAAAGGGGGGGGGCAATCACTTTTTCACACAGGGCCCTGTAGGTTTGAATATTTTTTTTCCTTTAATAATAAATACATAAAATTATAAACTGCATTTCGTATTTACTTGTGTTACCTGTGTCTAATATTTAAATTTGTTTGATGATCTGACAAACATACAAAAGAATAAGAAATCAGAAAGGGGGCAAACACTATTTCACACCATTGTAGATGCCAATAGTGAAAATACATAGCACCCTTTAAAGGAATAAATGAGCTGCAAAATCCACAATTTCTATCATCTACTGTTCTAGTTACTACAGATGAGTCCTAAGTAGGAGCATTCACCCTTCCATTAAATAAAGCAGCGGACTAGAAGATTCTTGCAGAACTCAATTGTCAATTTTTCCTTTAGCGCTAATTGGAAAATACTGGACTTTCACATAATCCAGGAATAAAACTGTTCTTTTGTATTGGTGGACATGAAAAAAAAATCTAAATAATGAATCCGTATGTGAAATAACATGAAATGAAATCAAACATTAACAGAACATGTTGGATTATTAGCTACACGTGCAAGGAACGGTAGAAAAAAAAATCTACAGAAGCAATTTTTGTTTGCGTTATTGTATCACATTGTAAAACATGATAGGGACATTTGTGCCAAATATTTGCAACATACATGTATTGTAATTATGCCACTTTGCAACGCACCATAAAGCATTTTCTGTGCCACATAAGATCCAATGAAACGAGGCTTGACATTAACAAACGAGACTTCACAACAAATTAGGACTAATCACTGGTAATTGACAAATATATTTCAGTGAATTTATTAAATGAGTAATACACGGGTCCCAGTGTGTGAACACATCACAGGGCAAAAGCAAAACATAGGTACTCAGGCTAAGGATTTAGTGATCTCAGTGCTTTTGGCCTCAGTGTCTGAAGTCCGACCACCCGAAATGTGATTCAATGTAATGCACCATTGTAAACAGGAGTCATTGCTTTTTTTGAAGTTTTTAGATTTACGCAACAAAAAATTGCTCTTGTAGTAGTTTAAGGTAGATGTAAAAGAAAAGGAAAAGGGACAGATTTAAACAAAAAAATGAGAAGTAAGAACACGAAAGGAGAAACAAAATAAAGTTATAAGAAGCTTCCAGTATAAGATCATTATAAAAGGCTGTAATTATTCCATATGGGGGTTGTGATTAGTGATGCTGGGGTGATCGAAAGAAACCGGTTGGATGCTCAGATTGGCATGACTCGTGTAACAAGTATAATGGAAGTCAATGGGAAACGTAAGCATTTTTCCGGAAGATCTTACGTAAAATGCTCAAATTTACCATTGTCTTCTGTTATAGTCAATAATTGAGTTCAGCCTGTTCGAACGTCTGACCAGCTCATTTCAAGCACCAGGCACCTGAGCATGGTAGTGCTCGCTAATCACTAGTTGGGATTAGTGCTGCACACGCATATAACACCAAGTTAGAAGAGCTGCAGTTGTAAAAAAGGAACAGTTACCCAAGATGGCTGCTGTGTGCGGCACGGTGGTGCTTTTCTTCATGCTGGTACTGGCTTACGGTAGACTGCAGTTCTGTGCTGCGATACCCACGGTCATAGTGCTGATGGCGCTTTTGGTAGAAGGGCAAAGACATCCTGCCACCTCTGTTCACTCACTGTTTATACTAGGTCCAAAAATAACTGCATTTATTTAATGATTTGTGGGTAAATTTTGATTAATGTAATTGTTAAAACCAAGTTAGGTATTTTAATTGATATATACTAATGGTTAGAGGCAGTTAGTCATTAGTTATACTTTGCACTAAAAGTATAAGAGAAGTGTCAACTATGACAATGTTGACTTATCCAGTTGGCAGACCATTATCTTACACTGGGAATCGAAGAGTTATTTTCAGCTAGATGCCAGTCCTGGATTTTTTTTAACGATCACTATGAGGAGGCTGCAGCAAACAGCTGATTGTCACGGGTCTCGAGAGAAAAAGACACCTCCATGTAATATTGATGACTTATCCTGTGAAAAGGTCTTTCAGTTTAAAAGCCTGGATAAGCCCTTAAGATAATGTATGAAAACCAGCATATTACAAGTGGGGTTTTTCATTCTTTTTTTAAATTCATTTTTAATATGACTATTAGTGATGAGGGAGCGTTTGAGGTATTTGGGTACTCATCATGCTCGGCCAAGTATAACGGGTGCTCGGATGTTTCACTGCATGATGTGTGCAGGCACCCCAGTGAGTGCCATTTGCAGTCTCTGAATGGCTCTCACTGGGGGTTAAAACAAAGTTTTTGGATGTACTGTGTCCAAAAAAACTACACCCTGCCTGCCCCCCGAAATGGTTAGTTTATGGCTGGCTGTATGTTGGCAGAATTCTGAACTGGCTAATCATTCCACTCGCATTATATTCGTTACTCAAGTTGAGTACTTTCAGAGCATCTGACCTTCTCGGCTCGTGTAAAGACTATCCATAATAAAATTCTGAGATAGGTTCACATTAGCTTGTAGAGAAAATGCAGCAGGCTGATATATGATTTTTGTCAGATTTCCTGTGTAGACTGGAACAGAGTTGGCAGTGTTATCTCAATTGTTAGAAACCAAGATATTTAATAAGTCTATTATACTGTTAAACAGGATTTTATTTAATCGTATGAATGTATACCTTACCATCATATAAAGATAAACACTGGACAATAAAAAACGATTGAAAGTCTCAAAAAGGATAAAAATCAAAGTTGGATATCCAGATTTTCTATGTATGCAATAGCATTATCATTTACAATATAGAAATCATTCTTGTCACCATGGTAGGATCTAAGGGGGCACTCCTCAACAATGTGCTGGATAGTCTGACGATCTGCTCCACAGTCACAGGTAGGAGAGTCAAATTTTCCCCTCTTATACATAAGATCTGCACAGACGCCAAAGTTTGTTCTAATACGATTTAGGGTAACCCATGTTTTCCTTGGTGGATTGAAGCCTGGTGGTGGGTTTTGTAAGTTAGGGAACGTTTGGCGCTCACCGTCTACTACACTGACCTAAAGTTCTTGTTAAACAGGATGGTGACATAATACAAATAAATAAGGCACTGTATGCAGTGACTGACAATCTTTAGTCTGTGGAGGAGGAGCTGAACAACTTTCTGGAATTATATTAGTTTATTATTAACACTTTCTTTTTTGACCAATAAATGGGAGGCCGACACCCATGTTAGAAGAGGAACACCTCATCTCTGTACACTAGTTAGTGACAACTCCCGGTTAGGATGCTGATCTGGCTATTAATCAGTTAAAGGAGCTAAGGTGACCCAGTCTGTACATGGTTTACCTCCAGTCATGGACAGAGCTGATATCAGCTGATTGGTGATGGATGCTGAATGTTGGAGCCCCACCAATTTCTTATTAATGGTCTATCCTTACGATAGCTCCTCTATATCAAGGTAGTGGAAAACCCCTTTAACTCTCATTACTCACAAGTGTCATAAGGCAGACATATGCTGCAGTGTCTATACAAAAAATAGTGTGTGCTTCCATTATGACAGCCCATAGACATTTTTTTTAGAATAAAAAATAGGTACTGTATTTGCCACTTTCCTCAAATATATAAGCAGCATAGTAACTCAGTATTTGGCTTTACTGTTATGTAGTATTGGGGTCTCTGATTCAAATCTGACCAAGGACAACAAAAGCATGGAGCTTGTTGTATGTTCTCATTTTTGAGTGGGTTTGTTCCCAAGACATATACTGATGGATAGATAATGCATGTAGACTGTGACTATATCTGGACAGAATGAGTGATGAAAATGTCTGTAAATTACTACAGAATATGTTGCTGCTATATCAATATAAATTTATAGAAATAAAAAAGTATAAAAAAAAACCTCACAGAAAAAATGCAGTCTTCCTTACCAACATCATATAACAATACCAAGCACTGTCTGTTGTGTGGGGTGCACTTATAATGCTGGGCAGCCCATCTGATCTATTGGTTGCCATCACTAGGCTGTGAGCCAGACACTGAATCACACACATATCTGTGTGACTGGTGCCTTATACACGAGTCATCTGTGTGCATTTATTATACAAGGCAAGCACCTGCATGGTAGGTTTGTGAGTGGTTGGTTTATCAGTATTTTGCAAATGTGCTGCATCCACCTTTATACTGTGGGGCTGCTGCATCTTGTAGTGCTTTTGTATTGTGATCTGATGTGGTAAGGAAGGCAGCCTTTTTCTGTGAGTTTTTTTAGCATTTTTGTCCTTTTCTGTGAACTGGTGTTGGAATTTAATTCAGGGACTCACAAGACAATGAGGATCCTTGATGTGGGTTGCGAGTTTGCATAACAAATAAAGAAATACAATTAAAGGGACACTGTCAGTTGATCCATAATGCCCACACCACAGGCATCATGAATCACAGCCTTACTCCATGATTGCAGCCAGGTATTTTTTTCTTTTCAAACACCTTGGCACCTAAAGACTTGGCTGGGGTCTATAGCGAGGGACGATGATAGTCCAGTGCTATCCCACCTGGCTTCTCTTTCTCTCTCTCTCGCTTTACTTAATTGACTAATCTCTCTTGATGAGGGATCATGGGAGAGACCTGTCAATCAACTAGAGAGATGCGGGGACAAGTAGGCCAGAGGCAGGTCCAGGCTGGTGAGGTCTCTCCCTATGGTCCTCGACCAGCTCTTCAGACTGTTGTTTCTGTGAAACACTGGATCATTTCACAGAAAAAAAACATATCAAGTAATTGTGCAGCAAGGCACTGATTCATGCTGCTTATGGTTTAGGCACCATGAGTCAACTGGCAGGTTTCATTAAACCCCTTTACAACCTATGACGTACCCATACATCATGGTTGTGAAGGGGTTCCAAAGGAGCTGTGCCTGCGCGATCACCACCAAGACCTCGGCTTACAAGACAGCCGAGCCCTGACTCTCATGGCCAGGTGGCGGTGCCTGCACCTCCCCGTGGTGTTTAACCCTCTAAATGCTGCAATCAATAGGGATCGCAACATTTAGAGTTTGAGAGAAGGAGTGCACTACCACTCCAACCCGATCAAGCCCTCAATGACATTATCACGGGGGCCTAATCGTTGCCGTGGTAACTCAAGGTCGTCATGATGACATAATAATAATAACAAGTCAGCCAGCTATGGCAAGCTTCTGAGATCATGCCAGGAGCAGGACCTGAGAGGCTTGTGTCAGTGCTCAGAATACAGCAATGAAAAAACTATATTTTTTTCTAGAAAATTGTTTTATGGTATAAAAGCGACAAAACAGAAAAAGAAAATTATATAAATGTGTTATCGCTGTAATCGTACTGACCAGAAGAATTATTCCTGAGTTGTTGTTTCTTTTTGTTTCTGCATCACAAAACACAGAATAGAAAGCGATCAAAAAATAACATGTGGCCCAAAATGGTATCAATAAAAACTCCAACTCATCCCACAAAATTCAAGCCCTCACATGACTATAGCAGCAGAAAAATGAAAAACTATAGACTTCAAAATTTGTTTTGTAAAAAAGCGTTTTTTAGTGTGAATAGTGTGAAAGCCAAATATAAAAAAACTATATAAATCTGGTATTGCTGTAATCGTACTGACCTGAGAAATTAAGCCACCTTATCACTTATACTGCAAGGTGAACTGCGTTAAAAACAATTAGAGCCAATTATTCAACTACTGTTGATTTGTTTATTCTGTCTTCCAAAGATTGCAGTAAGGCATGGCGAACATTTATCCTGCACTCTATGCTCAGCGCATATACTGGAAATTACGTTTATATCTCTGAAAAACGTAATTCAGACAATATTCCCAATGGAAAATTCATTGTAATGACGCAAAGAGAGTCACTTTGAACTCCTGTTTGGCCTGTGGTTTGGGCAGTGTCTTTTTAGGCGCGCAGAAAAGTGCGGTCATCTACAGTTTTTGTGCACCTTGGAAAGGAAGGACACTGCTGAATAAAGGCCAAACAGAGTCCGGAGTAACTCTGTTTCAGCAGAATCACATATTTTGGTGATGTAGATGGAAACCCTAATGTAAGAGCTCAGAATAGAGCACAGGATAAATGTGAACTGATCCAAAATGTTCTTTACCTAAATTACCACCAATATCATTAAAAAAAAACCCAAACAAATCATTACTCAGGTCCATTGTCTGTAAATGGAAATATAGGGGGCCTCCTCATTACTGGCAGCAAAAAAGCTTTGGAAAGCATTATGGCTCCCCTCAAAAAAAAGAAATCCAGCAAAATCTGCACTCCGAAATCCAAATGTCCCCTCCTTTCTTAGCGCCACAATGTGGATAAACCACAGTTAACGTCCACGTTTGCAATTATTGTAGTGAGGAAGGCACACTTAATGTACGGGGTGTGTGTCTCCAGAATCACAAGCTGGGCACAATGTTAAGGGCACTACTATGTACTGGGAAGGGCATATTTGCAATTTTTAATTCTGCAACATTCACAGAGTTTGACTTCACAAGTGATTTCCAGAGTCCAAATTGTCACTACATGCATAGATTCTTAAGCCTGCTTTACACCCTACAATATATCTTACGATGTGTCGGCGGGTCACGTCGTAAGCGACGCACATCCGGCATCGTAAGGTGCATTGTGGTGTGTGACAGGTACGTGCGATTGCGATTGAACGGTAAAACGTTCATCGCATATACGTCGTTCATGTCTCATGAATTGAACATCAGGTTGTTCATCGTACCCGGGGTAGCACACATCGCAGTGTGTGACCCCACGGGAACGATGAACAGATCTTACCTGCGTCCTTTGGCTCCCGGCCAGCAATGCGGAAGGAAGGAGGTGGGCGGGATGTTTATGTCCCGCTCATCTCCGCCCCTCTGCTTCTATTGGCCGGCTGCCGCGTGACGTCGAGTGACGCCGAACGTCCCTCCCACTCCAGGAAGTGGACGTTCGCCTCCCACATCGAGGTCGTATGGACGGGTAAGTACGTGTGACGGGGGTTAATCGTTTGTGCGGCACATTCAACATACGATGGGGGCGGTTACGATCGCATACGATATCGTATGCGAAATCGTAACATGTAAAGCAGGCTTTAGAGAGGTGTAATTTCCCAAATGTGATCACTTGAGGGGTTTCTGCTTTTCTGGAACTTATGAGCTCTACAAATGGAGTCCACCAGCTATTTTACGAAAATCTATGCTCTAAGAGTCATATGGTGCAATCTGTTACAGCCAAATTACCACTCATTCCTTGCCTTGTTCCCAAACAGTAGTTTCCTACAAATATGGGGTATCCCTGTACCCAGGAGACGTTGCACAATAAATTGCATGGTCCACTTTCTTCTATTATCCTTGTGAAAATGAAAAAAATGGGTTTAAAGCAACCTTTTTAAAAATGTATTTTTTCATTTTCTAGGCTCAACATTATACAATTCTGTGAATCACCTGTGGGTTTAAGGTCCTCCTCACACCTCTGGGTAAATTCATTAAGGGGTGTAGTTTTCATAATGAGTTCACTTGTGGGGATTTCCATGACTTAGGCACATGAGGAGCTCTGCAAATGCAAGATAGCATCCGCTATCTATTCCAGCCAATTTTATGATTCAAAATTCAAATAACACTTCCTCCCTTCCGAGCCCTGCTGTGAACCCAAACAGTAGTTTTCTATTACATTTTGGGTATCCCTGTACTCGAGAAATTGCACAACAAATTATACAGTTCATTTTCTCCGGATAGTCTTGTGAAAATGAAAAAAATTGGGATTAAAGCAACCTTTTTGTGCGAAAAATTAGATTTTCTATTTTCATGGTTCAACGTTATAACATTATGAGAAGCACCTGGTGGTCCAAAGTGCTCACCAAACATTTAGGTAAATTCCTTGAGGGGACTGGTTTCCAAAATGGGGTCACTTATGGGGGGTTCCACTGTTTAGGCACATCAGGGGCTCTTCAAACGCGACATGGTGTCTGCCAATGATTCTAGCCAAATTTGCATTAGAAAACTCAAATGGCACTCCTTCCGAGTCTCGCTGTGCACCCAACAGTAGTTTTCTACCACATATGGGGTATCAGCGTAATCAGGAGAAATTACACAACAAATTGTATTGTGCAATTTTTCCTGTTTCCCTTGTAAAAACAAAATATAATTGGGGCCAAAACAACATATTTGTGGGAAAATGTGATTTTTTATTTTCAAGGCTCAACATTATAAAGTTCTGTGAAGCAGCTGAGAGTTCAAGGTGCTCACTACACATCTAGATACATTTCTTGAGGGTCTAGTTTTCAAAATGGGGTTTCCACTGTTTAGGCATATCAAAGACTCTCCAAAAGTGGCATTGCGTCTGCAGAAAATTCCAGCCAATTTTGCATTCAAAAAGTCAAATGGCTCTCCTTCCCTTCCCAGCCTTATTGTGCATCCAAATAGTAGTTTTCCACTACATACAGTATGGGTTACTTCTGTACTCAGAATAAATTGCACAACAAATTTTATGGTGCAATGTCTCTTGTTACCCTTGTCAAAATGCACATTTTGGGGCCAAATCAACGTTTTTACGGCAAAAAGTAACATTTTAAAAAAAAATTTCCACATTGCTTTAGTTCCTGTGAAGTACCTGAAGGATTAATACACTTCTGGGATGTGGTTTTGAGCTTTTTGAGGTGTGCAGTTTTTTAATAGTGTTAAGGGGGCTTTACACGCTACGGTATCGTTAATGTTTTATCGTCGGGGTCACGTTGTTAGTGACGCACATCCGGCGTCATTAATGATATCGCAGCGTGTGATACTTACCAGCGACCTTAAGCGACCTCAAAAATGGTGAAAATCGTTCACCATGGAGAGGTCGTCCCAAAAACAAAAATCGGTAATGGTTGATTATCGATGTGGTTCGTCGCTCCTGCGGCAGCACACATCGCTGTGTGTGACACCGCAGGAGCGAGGAACATCTCCTTACCTGCCGCCGGCCACAATGCAGAAGGAAGGAGGTGGACGAGATGTTACGTCCCGCTCATCTCCGCCCCTCCGCTTTGATTGGCCGGCCGCTTAGTAACATCACGGTGACGTCGCTGTGATGCCGAACGTCCCTCCCCCTTGAGGGAGGGATTGTTCGGCAGTCACAGCGACGCTGCCGACCAGGTAAGTGCGTGTGACGCTGCCATAGCGATAGTGTTCGCTGCGGCAGCGATCACACGATATCGCATCCACGACCGGGGCGGGTGCTTACACACTCGATATCGCTAGCAATTGCTAGCAATGTCGTAGCGTGTAAAGCCCGCTTAAGTTTGAGGTATTTTCTGTCCTATAGGCCCCTCAAAGTCACTTCAAATGTGATGTAGTCCCCAAAAAACTAGTTGTGTAAATTTTGTTGGAATAAGTAATAAACTTTGAACCCTTATAACTTCCTAAAAATAAAACAAAATATGCTTTAAAAATGGTTATGAAGTAGACATGTCATAAATGTTATTTGATAACTTTTGTGACATAACTCTCTAGTTTAAAGGCATAAAAATTCAAAATTTTAAAATTGCAACATTTTCTAAATTTCGCCAAATTTTTGAATAAACATACAACATGTCATCCTAAAGTTACCATCAAAATGAAGTACAATATGTCATGAAAAAACTGTCTCAGAATCACTGGGAACCGTTGAAGCGTTGAAGAGTTATTACCAACTAAAATGTCACTAATCAGAACTGGCTTGGTCTAGAAGGTGAAAACAGGCTGGGGGTGAAGTGGTTAAATGCCTGGTATATTCCAGCCAAATAAAATAAAATAACAAATGTGTATCTTCAGGTTTTTAGCTCTTAGATTATACTTGCTTTATACCCTCTTACTATTACTACATAAGTGATTCTGACCTTCACACTGTCAAGTTCTCTTTATCATCTTCTGACATGTCATTGAGACATGTCAAGAGATAATAATGTCGGGCGCTGGGGCCCATTAGCTGAGCCAGCAAACAATCTAATGTCAAGTGTTAGTCGAGCAACACCAGAAACATTTTGTGACTACAGAAAAAAAATAACTTGATCTATATAAAGGATTAAACATCAAATATTGAGGTGCATTATACATTTCAAACAGATAACTTCACATCCAAACAATAAAATGTAATAAAAAAAAACAACAAACCCCAAAAAACAACTAATGCTAATATGTAAACCAACAAAGAGTGTAATGCAACAGAAAGCCCTTGCATTAAAAAGGTGACTGAGATCAATATATAACAGCACAAAGCATATAATATCCTGGGTACAATTAAATTATACCAAAAGTAACTCCAAAATATACAATATATTTCTAAAAACTTTAAAATTCAGCTGCACAAATATAACAAACATGTACATCGGATATAAACTGATTGATGATAATCCAATAGAGCACCAACAGTATTAAAAAGCGATTGAAATAATAGCAATAAAGGAAAAGTAAATATGCAGCAACTGTTTCGAAATTATAAAAAAAGACTAAATTCTGACCGGGCCTATAACAAAATATAGTACAAAGATGCATATACATGCTCCAGGTACTGTCATTCTCTGTGTTGTTGCAGCTGCCATTTCAGGGTCTATTGGAAATTATATTAATGTAATTTAAAGGGTGTTGTCCAGGCAGAAAATATTGATAACTAATAGGCTAGGTCATCGTTTTGAGGTTTGTAGGCATCCGACATCCCACAACAGCACCAATAAGCTGTCATCTACTACCGTATGTTAGCCATCTGATGAAATCACGTTGAACGGAGCTGCGCAGTGCAGCTCTAATCTATGTGCAGCAGACTCCGCCGGATACTGCATCACATCTAGTATTCTTTACAATTCGCAGTATCCTGCGATAGTCATCAGCAGCCGCTATACATTGAATGGAACTGGACTGAGCAGCTTCAGTCAATGTGTTTACATCCGAAGGCTTCCAGAGCTATTTTCAACTGTTCGGTGGGGTGTGGAGTGTTGGACCCCTAATGAGTTCATCAGGTGATACAGACAGAAAAGGGCCCCTATGTAATAACAATATAAGGACCCTTTGCAGTCCAATAGTTCACCATAATGCACAATTCTACCTGCTTTAGAGGTAGAAATGGGCCTCCTTACCCCAGATTGCACCAATGATAAAGTGGGTACGGAACGTATTCAGATCGCTTTATATTTTTCACTCTTTGTTTCATTGCAGCCATTTGGTAAATTCAAAAAAGTTTATTTTTTTCTCATTAATGTACACTCTGCACCCCATCTTGACAGAAGAAAACAGAAATGTAGAAATTTTTGCAAATTTATTAAACAAGAAAATAAAAAATATCACATGAACAAAGTATTTAGACGCTTTGCTCAGGCACTCATATTTAACTCACATGCTGTTCATTTCCTTGTGATCCTCCTTGAGATGGTTCTACTCCTTCATTGGAGTCCAGCTGTGTTTTATTAAACTGATAGGACTTGATATGGAAAGGCACACACCTGTCTATATAAGACCTCACAGCTCACAGTGCATGTCAGACCAAATGAGAATCATGAGGTCAAAGGAACTGCCCAAGGAGCTCACAGACAGTATTGTGGCAAAGCACAGATCTGGCCAAGGTTACAAAAGAATTTCTGCAGTATTCAAACTTCCTAAGAGCAAAGTGGCCTCCATAATCCTTAAATTGAAAAAGTGTGGGACCACCAGAACTCTTCCTATACCTGGCCATCCAGCCAAACTGAGCAATCGTGAGAGAAGACCCTTAGTGAGAGAGATAAAGAAGAACCCCATGATCAATGTGTCTGAGCTCCAGATATACAGTAGGGAGATGGGAGAAAGTTCCACAAAGTCAACTATCACTACAGCCCTCCACCAGTCAGACCTTTATGGCAGAGTGGCCTGACGGAAGCCTCTCCTCCGTGCAAGACATATGAAAGCCCGCATAGCATTTGCAAAAAAACACATGAAGGACTCCCAGACTATGAGAGTAAGTTTCTTTGGTCTAATGAGATAGAACTTTTTGGTGATAATTCTAAGCGGTATGTATGGAGAAAACTAGGCACTGCTCATCCTTGCCTAATACAATCCCAACAGTAAAACATGGTGGTGGCAGCATCATGCTATAGGGGTGTTTTTCAGCTGCTTTGCAATTGAAGGAAAGATGAATGTGGCCAAGTACAGAGATATGTTGGAAGAAAACCTCTTCCAGAGTGTTCTGGACCTCAGACTTGGCCGAACGTTCATCTTCCAACAAGACAATGACCCTAAGCACACAGCTAAAATAACAAAGGAGTGGCTTCAGAACAACTCTGTGACCATTCTTGACTGGCCCAGCCAGAGCCCTGACCTAAACCCAATTGAGCATCTCTAGGGAGACCTGAAAATGGCTGTCCACCAACGTTCACCATCCAACCTGACAGAACTGGAGAGGATCTGCAAGGAAGAATGGCAGAGGATCCCAAATCCAGGTGTGAAAAAAACTTGTTCCATCATTCCCAAGAAGACTCATGGCTGTACTAGCTCAAAAGGGTGCTACTACTCAATACTCAGCAAAGAGTCTGAATACTTATGACCATGTGATATTTCAGTTTTTCTTGTTTAATAAATTTGCAAAAATGTCTATATTTCTGGGGGTTGTTTTCTGTCAAGATGGGGTGCAGAGTGTACATTAATGAGAAAAAAATGATGAACTTTTTTGAATTTGCAAATGGCTGCAATGGAACAAAGAGTGAAAAATTTAAAGGGGTCTGAATACTTTCCTTAGCAACTGTATGTCTGCCTCTGGATTTCATATTGATGACCCATGCATAGGATAGGTCATCAGAAATTTTTGCCCACACAACCCCTTTAATTCCTGAGCATCTGCTTACAAATGGTTCCTTTCTCAGATGTACTGTGATAATAAAGTGACAGCAGGTTGTCACTTTCTAAGTAAGTAATGCATTAGTGATAAACAACATGAAAAATGTATGTTCCAGAAATACTTCTTATATGCAAATGGCCTGTTTAGAGAGGAAGAAAATGTATACTCTAGAGACACCTATTGGATGTAGCAATTCTATAAGTTAATATTGATCCTGTAATGAGGCACATGACTTAGGAAAAAAAGCCAAAGCAGAAACTCCATTTGTGGACACTTTTTTTGGTGTTTGTTCTTCATCAGTGCAAAGCGCTAGACACTTCATTTGTGAACACATATTTCAGGTGTTTGCCCCTCATCAGTACAAAGCACAAGACTCTCCATTTGTGGACATGTACTTCGGGTGTTTGTACTTCATCAGTGCAAAGCTCTAGACACTCCATTTGTGGTCACATGTTTCAGGTGTTTTCTCCTCATCCGTGCAAAGCACCAGACTCTCCATTTGTGGACACGTGTTTCAGGTGTTTGTTCTTCATCAGTGCAAAGCATTAAACACTCCATTTGTGGTCATGTGTTTTAGGTGTTTGCTGCTCATCAGTGCAAAGCTCTAGAGTTGAAGTCCTCTTCCACTCTGAAGAGGCTATTTGCATATTAAATTCTCAGAGGAGCATTACGTGACCTGTTACAACATTGACTTGTTTTGTTGGATCTTCAGATTTCTGATAATACAGATAGTGCTGCATAAAACAGGAATTCTCCCTGTGTCATGCACCATTCTGTAAAAATGATATTATGACCATTCACTGGATTTTTTAATTTATACTGTAATTTATACTGAGGACCCCCTCCAATTATCCCTGTTCCACTGATTCTGAAGTTTTATTTTTTATTCTGTACTTCGGTTCCAAAGTTATGCTTCTGGTAATGCAAATTTTCCCTTCCACTGTCTGAGCAAAGACCACAGAACTTCTGTCATAAAGGAGAAAAAGCAAACACTTAAGAAGCTCTCTGGTATACAACCAATTGAGTGAAGAGAATATTTCTGTCAGGCTGCCAGCAGGGGGAGCTGGAGCCCTGCAGGATAGACACTAGACAGTGAAGAATAGGCGAGGAGATGGAAACACCGTGTGTGCTTGGTGCAATACCTCACAGCACCAGCTGTAAAGCAGATGCCGCGAGGCGTGCGTGGGATGGCCGGGTGAAATACCGAAAAAGATGACCAGAGGGACGAGCAAAAGCGAGGTCGGGGTCAGGCCAAGGTCAATATCAGAGGAAACAACCGAGTAAGAAGATAGGAATGGGGAGACAACCGGAGCTAGATGGGAAGGAGCAGATCCGGATCCGAGTAGCTCGGCTACTGACACTGGGGCAGTACACCTTGAAAAACCTGGCGTCACGAACAGGATACGAGCAGGACCCATTTACCTGGGTGATGTGCGCCTTGAAGACCAAAAACCGCGAGTCAAAATCACGTTCCCTACAATTCCGCCATCTTCCCCATGAAAGCACGCGAAGCAGAAGCCCCGTCCTTCATCCTGCTTGTGAGGCCAGGACCGGAAGTTCCCAGAGGGCCACAGCATCGAGAGGAGTGCTGAGTGAAAACCGAGGGGGCGCGTAAAGATGTTGGCGCCAGACGATGGAAGTGTGGCGGCGCTGCCTTCACTCGACCAGGGTAACAATGGCACGCCGGATGCCGCTCCGGCCGCCTTAGCGGCGGCAACGGGGCCCGCGGCAGTTGCACCTATAATGCCAATAACTCTGCCCTACGTGCCTGGCGCCGCCTGGTTCCCACAGTATGATGGCCAACCAGATACGCTGTAGGGCTTCAGGAGGAAGATATGTAATGTTCTCGACATGTATGCCTTGACCGGAAGGCAGCGGGCATCCATAGTACTGGGCCAGCTGACCGGTGCTGCCGAACTGGAAGTAGAGATGTGGACTGAGGGGGATCGGACCTTGGTAACCGCCATCTTTAAGAGATTGGGAGCTTTGTTTGAGACCTGCCCCGAGGCCGAACTGAGAATGAGGTTCTACAGCTGCAAACACCGGCCTCAAGACAGCATTAGGGATTACGCCTTAAAGTTACAAGCGGCCCTGCGAACCCTGAGACTGACCAACGATATTGGAGAGCCAGAGGAGAACAAGATGCTGGTGGAGCAGTTCATGCAAGGCTTAGGGTCAATGGAGGACCGCAAGCAGCTCCGGCTGTGGGCCCTGGAACATCCCGCTCTGGACTTTGCTTCCATAAAGGAGAGGGCCATCAAAGCATTGCAGCCCCCGAGGCCCCTGACACCCCACTCCCGTTGTGGCAAGCAGGTACATCCCCGTTACAAGTGAAGACCCCTGCTTTGGCACTGCCCAAGCCGGCTCCTCTAATGACACCCGGGGCCGGAACGAGTGATTTGTCTACCCAAGTACAGCAACTGAGTCACGACATCGCCAGGATTCTGGAAGCGATGCAACTCAAGTCGAAGACCACCCCCATTGAGAGAACTCCAGCTGACCGACTGCCCGGAAGACGTCCCCTGGATGAGGAAGAGGACACAGGCGTACAAGGGGTCTACAGGGTTGTCCAGGAGTATGAACAGGTCTTTAGCAAACACCCATTGGATTTCGGGCAGATAAAAGGGGTACATCACTTACCCAGAGGCACTCACCCACCTATCAAGGAGAGGTATAGGCCCATACCACCTGCCCATTAACAGTGTGCTAAAGATATGCTCTGAAGCATGAAGGAAGCAGGAGTCATCCATGACAGTTGCAGTCCCTGGGCCGCTCCACTGGTACTTGTGAGGAAAAAGGATGGTACCATGAGAACGTGTGTAGACTACCGACAGATTAATAAAATCACACACAAAGATGCCTATCCTTTGCCCCGTATTGAGGAATCGTTGGCTGCCCTGAAGTCTGCTACTTACTTTTCTACTCTTGATCTCACCAGCGGATACTAGCAGGTGGCTGTTGCCGAGGAAGATCAGGAGAAAACTGCGATCGGTACCCCGATGGGACTGTGCGAATTTAACAGTATGCCATTCGGGCTGTGCAACGCACCGGGGACATTCCAGGGGCTGATGGAGTGCTGCTGCTTGGGTCACTGCAACTTCGAGACAGCGACAAAGAAGACCGGAGGGACGAGCGGAAGCGAGGTCGGGGGTCAGGCCGAGGTCAATACCAGAGGAAACAACCGGGTGGGAAGATAGAAATGGGGAGACAACCTGAGCTAGATGGGAAGGAATGGAGGTGGGACCGGGGAACGGACGGAGAACTAGGGGACAGAACACAGACAGAGGGCGAGGACACAGAGGAGGCAGATCAGGATCAACACTAAAGCGGGCTTTACACGCTACGACATCGCTAATGCGGAGTCGTTGGGGTCACGGAATTCGTGACGCACATCCGGCCGCATTAGCGATGCCGTTGCGTGTGACATCGATTAGCGATTTTGCATCGTTGCAAAACAGTGAAAAATCGCTAATCGGCGACACGGGGGTCCATTCCCAATTATCGTTACTTCAGCAGTAACGAGGTTGTTCCTCGTTCCTGCGGCAGCACACATCGCTGCGTGTGACGCCGCAGGAGCGAGGAAGCTCTCCCTACCTGCCTCCCGGCCGCTATGCGGAAGGAAGGAGGTGGGCGGGATGTTACGTCCCGCTCATCTCCGCCCCTCCTCTGCGATTGGGCGGCGGTTCAGTGACGTTTCAGTGATGTCGCTGTGACGCCGCATGGACCGCCCCCTTAGAAAGGAGGCGGTTCGCCCGTCACAGCGACGTCGCCGGACAGGTAAGTATGTGTGACGGCTCTGGGCGATGTTGTGCGGCACGGGCAGCGATATGCCCGTGTCGCGCAACAGATGGGGGCGGGTACCCACACTAGCGATATCGGGACCGATATCGCAGTGTGTAAAGTAGCCTTTACAGGGACCAGCAATTACAGGCAGAGCAGCGCTAAGCTTATAGCCGGCGGTGGTTCACCGGAGATGACACTATATGAAGCATCCTGGGTCCGGAAGCGAGGCCTGGGAAAAGTCTCCGCCCCCAAGCCATGTGGTCGGGGATGCGAAATCTTGACAATTTCCATATTTATTACTAATAGAGCAACAAAGGGACACAGGAAAAAATAGAAAAATTGTTCCAGAATAAGTGGAACAGTGGAAATGTAATAAAATCCAGTGAAGGGTCCTCTATAGCCAAGATAAATCTAACTAAGATAAGTCTAAAGCCAGCTTTACACCTTGCAATTAGGTGTGCAATCTCGTATGCGATGTGTCATGCCCAGGTCGCATATGCGATCTACTGAGATTGTACCTAGGTCGTGTATTTGCTGTCACACGTGCGTTAGTAGTATGTGTTAAATTGGCCAATATTGTGCGAGATCTTTTAGATCATGTGTTCTGTGACGTATGAATTGCCTACCCTTTTATTTTGCATTTAGAATGCTAATTTTACCAATTGGTGACACTCTTATTTTTTGTTTTTTTTAAATTTTGAAAGAAATCCTTCACTTAACGCACGTACGTTAGTAATTAGTGTAATAAACTACACCTGACCGATGTGCGATGTTTTCGTGACTCAAAAAGGCTTTCAATGCTTGTTTAATCTGGCAACACACATATACGCTACCGCACGTGCGTTCCAAAAGGAGTATTTTGTCCTTGGTTAGTCATTCTTGTTTATCAAACTTGCAAGGTAAATTTTTTTTTTTAATTTGTTTTTTTTTTTGTTTTTCAAATAATATTGAGAAATAACAAAGGTCTGCTTTCACTTTCTAAACCAATGTTTGTTTGGTTTTTTTTTTAAAAAAAAAATATTTTTAATTTTTTTTTAAATTTTAAAAAACACAAAAAAACCATTTTTTTCAAAAAAATTTTTTAAAAAAATTACCTCCGAAAAAGTGATAAAGGGAAAGCACAATGTATGAAGTGTCGAAAGATCGCAAGAAGGACACCGAGGCGCTCGCACGAAATACAGCAGTATAAACACACACATACATCAATGCAGTTTTACAAAGCATTGCACAAAGCAATTTAAGGAGACATTACGCCGTAATGCATGTGCGATTAATTACCTTGATGGGGATGGGCGTAAAAACTTTTTAATATTTATTTATTTCTCTTACTGCACGATATAGACCCACCCGCCAACGGATGTGATCGGTTGCAGTGAGACAGCTGTCACTCATCGTGGGGGCGTGTCTGACTGCAACCAATCATGGGCGCCGGTGGGCGGGGAAAGCACGGAATAACTAATTGAATAATGAAGCAGCAGCCATTTTCAAAAGAGGAAACGCCGCTGGAGATTTGTGACAGCCATGCAGCGACACGTCCGTGATCGGTGAGTAGGAAAGAGAGAGGGATTGTGCTACGGACGCAGGACGCATACAGATATGAAAGGTGCGCACATACTGTGAAAAGCCACGCTTTTGGTGCTCAAACCGTTCTCGAACGTAACTCGAACTCCTGAACTTTTAGCAAATCGTTCGAGTTCGTCAAACGACTCGAACACCCCCCAAAATCATCACTTGAACATGAAATTAGCGAACCTCGAACATCGCTCATCTCTACTTAGGAGTGTATGAATTCTCATGTCAAGTCTGCCATAAGGGCTCTCCTTTCTATATAAACTCATACATAGTTTAGAAAGGGATTTTTCCTCCAGCTTTTTATGTGCTTTCATCTGTTCTTCCTCTGATTCTGTACACACTATTTGACATGCCTTCCCTTAAAACTTGGATGCTTTCTCCCCTCACCACAAACTGATCTGTCATGTATAACCTCCTTCTCCTCCCTGCTTTTATCTCTATAGATGGCCATACACATGGGAGAAAACGAAGCTGAATCCACTGATTTCAGTGTATAACGTGTGCCACCTAGTACCCCAACAGATGATGACTGATTAGCCATATGAAAATTATATTGATAATACAAATTAAATTAAAATTTTGTGGACTGCGATAAAACCAGATAGAAACTAGTTTATTATAAGGCTATGTGCCCACGCTGTGGAAAATGTGCGGATTTTGCCTCGGATTTCTCGTGGAAAAGCCGCGGATTTTCCAGAAATCTGCAGCACAGCTACTCCCCAGCCATTTCTATGGCATTTGGGAAATGCTGTGCCCACGCTGTGGATTTTTCCACAGCGGAAATCATGCGGATTTTCGTGCGGAAAAATCTGCAGCATGTCAATTATTGTTGCGGATTTTCGTGCGGAAAAATCTGCAGCATGTCAATTATTGTTGCGGATTTTCGTGCGGATTTTGCCTATTCAATTGAATTAAAAAAAAAAATCGCAAAATCCGCAAAAAAATCCGCGTCAAATCCGCACAAAATCCGCACCTATGAAAAGGTGCGGATTCCGGGGAAAAGCTGTGGATTTAGCTGCAGAAAAATCCGCAGATACAGAGTCCCGTTGTCACGAACCACCGGGGGGGGTCACTCAGAAATCCCCCGCGCTGGCTACCAGTACGTCACAATCGGGGGGTAACAAGTGGGGGTCACCCCTCCTTTATACCTCCCGACCGACAGACAGAGCACGTGACGCGCTCTCTAGCGCCCCTCTTATAGTCAGGCCAATTATGGAATTGCCCGACCATAAGCAAGGAGGCCGCTATACTACTTATGCCGATTATTGAAGGGTCCCCGGTGAGAGTAGGGTATATATTCCCCCGACCTCCGCGGGCGGAATATATAATATCTTCCCGAATCTCACTGGCCTCCCCACAATAATCCTTGGCACAATTCGCTGCCACCAACCGATTTACGGTAACTATTAGCCGAACACACAGACGTGGGATTCAAGATCGAGATAACAGAACAGCCCAAGATTAATTATATAATTTAATCAGCCTAAAGCACACTAGAAACTACAATATATACAATAGGGAATCTACAGAATATACATATGTCAGAGTACAGTTACAGATAAAGCATGGTTTACAAACAGGTATGCAAATTCAATCAGTTACCTTGTGCGTCTGGCCACAGGGGGGCGCTGTAGACCAGGTTTCTAGGAACTCCCACAGATGTTTCCTGCACGTGCCCCCAGCGAGAAGAACACTGGAAAATGGCCGAAGTAGGGTTATCAACCTGGGCAGATCCAGGTCCCCTCCTACCTTAGTGACCTCACAGGGAAGCACTGCCACTCCCCCTGCATGGATCAGAATTATCCAGCAAAGGGGATATTGGCCATAACTTTGCCTGGGAGCGTCGTAGGCGGACGCCAATGCTCTCATTGTGACAGTTATGAATTTAGCCACAGAACGAGGGGACTCATGACCTGTCTACGAGTTCCCATATGGCTGATATCACGCCTGGGGTATTTCCCAAGCTCCCCCTTCCATAAAAAAGGTGTGCCAGCATCGTCCGCCTGCGCAAACACCATTTTTATGGTTGCCATATTTATCGGAGATATGGCTTGCGAGATATGAACCATTTTTTACTGGAGTCGTTCTGTCTGGCTACTTCCAAGCCTTGCTAATGAGATACAACTCTTGTTACAGGGTGACGGCAGGGAGTCATCCTGTGTCCATTGTCCTCACATCATCTCATCTCCATATCAGAGGAGATGGCTGTTGGAGGTGTAAGTGGGATGTGACACCTCCACAGATGCTGGACATTTGAGAACAAGAAGGGAGGGGGCACTGCCAGGGAGTGATGAGAGCAATTATGACTTCTAGTCATAATTCCTCTTCATATCCCAGGATTTACCTCACACCTCCCCCCTTTTGAGGGCGCTAGGGGGCAGCACACTCCGGTGTTCCCCCGTGCGCCCGTCCGCGACCTCTCCTTGTCGGGACAGCCCGTCTGCGTTACCGTGGTCACGGCCCCTTTTGTGGCGAATGGTGAAGTCGTATTGCTGGAGCGCAAGGCTCCATCGCAACAATCGCCCATTCGTCCCAGAGACGGTGTGCAACCAGCTGAGGGGATTGTGGTCCGTCTCCACGATGAAGTGGCGCCCGTATAGATAGGGTTGCAGACGCTGCAGGGCCCACACTATGGCCAGGCACTCCTTCTCCATTGTAGAATAGGCCACTTCCCTTGGTAACAGCTTCCTGCTCAGGTACAAGACTGGGTGCTCTTGGCTCGCAGAGTCCACCTGGCTGAGCACCGCACCGAGGCCGAAGTCACTGGCGTCGGTCTGTACTACAAACGGCCGCGTGAAGTCGGCTGCCTGTAGCACGGGCGGGCTGGACAGGGCGTCCTTTAGGGCCCGGAAGGCTGTCTCGCAGTCTACTGTCCAATCGACTGCAGAGGGCAGCTTCTTCTTGGTGAGGTCCATCAAGGGCTTTGCCAGGCTACTATAGCATGGAACAAACCTCCTATAGTACCCAGCGGTCCCCAAGAAGGACATCACCTGCTTCTTGGTCCTGGGGGTGGGCCAGGATGCGATGGCCTCCACTTTCTCAGGCTCGGGCTTCAGCGTTCCCCCACCTACCCGGTGACCGAGGTACTGGACCTCGCTCATGGCCAGCTGACACTTTCCCGGCTTGATGGTCAAACCTGCCCGGTGGATCCGCCTGAGCACCTGTGCTAGATGCTCTAGGTGGTCCTCCCAGGTGGGACTGAAGACGGCAATGTCATCCAGGTACGCGGCCGCGTACCCTTCAAGTCCCTTGAGCAGGGTGTTGACCATCCGCTGGAAAGTGGCAGGGGCATTCCTCATCCCGAATGGCATCACCGTGGACTCGTACAGTCCAAATGGGGTAATAAAGGCAGAGCGTTCCCTGGCCTTGCGAGTCAGGGGGATCTGCCAATATCCCCGGCTCAGGTCCATGATGGTCAGGTACTGAGCCCCGGCCAACTGATCGAGCAGGTCATCGATGCGTGGCATTGGGTACGCATCGGCGACCGTGACAGCATTGAGCCCCCTGTAGTCCACGCAGAACCGAGTGGTTCGGTCCTTCTTAGGGACGAGGACTACAGGCGAGGCCCAAGCGCTGTTGGATGCCTGGATCACCCCCAGCTCCAGCATCTCGTCAATCTCCTGGCGCATGTGTTGCTGCACCTCCAGGGAGACCCGATATGCTGAACGCCGGATCGGGGGATGATCCCCAGTGTCCACGTGATGGACAGCCAAGTCAGTCCTTCCGGGCTGGTTGGTAAACAACCCCCGGAAGGGGAGGAGGGTGGCCCACAGCTGGGACCGTTGGTCCTCCAAGAGCTGGTGGCCAACCTCCACATCCTCAATGGATCCGCCTGCCCTAACCTGGGCTAGCATATCCAAGAGGGTTTCCGCTTCTCCCTCCTCGGGCAGGTTGCACACGGGGAGCGCACATGCCTCCCGCTCATGATGTGCCTTCATCATGTTCACATGGAAGGGCTTTCGCCTTCCACGGGCGGGGTCCAGGGTGACCAGGTACGTTACAGGGTTGAGCTGCTGGTACACGAGGTATGGGCCTTCCCAGGCTGCCTGAAGCTTGTCCTGTGGTACGGGGACCAGTACCCACACCTTTTGACCCACTTGGTAGGTCCTCTCGCAAGCGTTCTGGTCGTACCAACGCTTCTGATCGGCCTGGGCTTGAGCCATATTGTCGTGTACCAGTTGCGTCAAGGCCTGCATTTTGTCCCGGAAGCGCATGACATACTCGATGACCGACACTCCAGGGGTGGCCAAATCCCCTTCCCAAGCCTCTTTCACCAGAGCCAGGGGGCCCCGCACACGTCGCCCGTACAGGAGCTCAAACGGTGAGAATCCTGTTGAGGCCTGTGGAACCTCCCGGTAAGCAAATAACAGGTGTGGGAGATACCGCTCCCAGTCACGCCCATGGGAGTCGACCAACATCTTAAGCATCTGCTTTAAGGTGCCATTGAACCGCTCGCCCAGGCCATTAGTCTGTGGATGGTACGGGCTGGCCACCAGATGTCGCACCTGGACTTGCTTACAGAGGGTCTCCATCAGCTGGGACATGAATTGGGTCCCCCGGTCGGTGAGCATTTCCTGGGGAAAACCCACTCGGGAGAAAATCTCCAGCAATGCGGTGGCCACCTTGTCAGCCCGAATGGACGACAAGGCCACTGCTTCTGGGTACCGGGTGGCATAGTCCACTACCGTCAGTATGAAGCGTTTCCCGGAGCTGCTGGGGATGGCCAGCGGGCCGACCAGATCCACAGCCACCCTCCTGAAAGGCTCATCGATGATTGGCAGAGATACTAGTGGGGCTTTGGGGTGTGGCCCCGCCTTCCCCACTCTCTGACAGGTTTCACACGAACGGCAGTAGGCAGCCACATCGGCCCCCATTTTTGGCCAGTAGAAATGCTGGTTTAACCTGGCCTTGGTCTTAGCGATCCCTAGGTGTCCGGCCATCGGAATCTCATGTGCGATCCGCAACAACTCCGTCCGGAACGGATAGGGTACCACCAACTGTCGGTCCCTGGGCCACGCCTCCGGTGAACCCTGCTGGACCGTGGCCCGGTACAGCCGTCCTTGGTCCCAGACCACTCGCTCCGGGTCCGAGTCCGAGGGAGGCTGTGCCGCCTGCTCCTTTAGAGCTTTCAGGCTGTCGTCAGCTTCTAACGCTGCCTGAAACCCCTGACCAGAGGTGGCCAGAATCGACGAGACTGTCACATCTTCGGTCAGTACCCCGGGACCTGTGTCCTGGCCTCCACCTGACTCGGCTGCCACTTGGTCAGAAGGGGAAGAGCTATCGGACCTCCGGGAGGCCCCTTGGCTTCCAGCACTCCCACTGCGGGTGACAGCGGCCACAGCCGCTGCGACCGTGGGTCGTGCCTGCTCCTCCTCCGTTCCTGACCAAGTCGCCGGTTCAGGCAGACCTACCTGGCTTCCTGACACCCCGGTTGTGGGGGAACCCTGCACCGAGATCTTACCTGGGAGCACTTCCGCTCCTGGACCGGCCCCAATCTCACCTGCCTGTTCCCCCTCTGCAGCAACAGAACCCCGCTGTGAAATCTCTGGGGACCCCACATTTGCTGTGGTAGCCCCCACCCCACACACTGGTCCTCCCCCTGCAGCACCCTGCTCTCTGCTTATCCCTGCAGAGGGCAACAGATCCCAGCTCACAGGCTGATTACTTGTAGAGGCATTGTCACACCTCTCTCTGACCCCCTCCCCTGTCACAGCTGCAGCTGAGTGTGTGTCTATGGTGTCTATGCAAGCAGAAATATCAGAGTTCACTCCCTCCTCCCTTACATCATTCATAGATAACACATTAACATTGTTAGGAGTCATGTCAGTACGGGCTGAAGGTTCAGCCCTTGGTTGGGGCCCAAACTGGGAGGTTATCTGCCCCAAATCTGTCCCAAGTAGCACGTTTGCAGGGATCCGATCAGTTACCCCCACCTCCCTCACCCCTCGCCCTGCGCCCCAGTCCACATAAATGTCAGCAACAGGCAGCGCCGGGTCAATGCCTCCAATCCCGGAGACAGCGAGGGTTTTTCCAGGGATCAAGTCTTGGGGGGACACCATCTCAGGCCGCACCAGAGTCACCTCCGAGGCGCTGTCTCGCAGTCCTATGGTCACAGACTGGCCGACGGTGACAGGTTGGAAGCTGTCCAGGGACCTACCACCACCCCCACCCACACAATACACCTTGGGCGGCCCTTGGGACGGGGACGGAGCCGGGGCCTTGGGACGCTGAGGGCACATGGCCTTGAAGTGTCCAGGTAGGTTGCACTGGTGGCACCGTCTTGGTTCCGCCACGGGCCTGGAGAGGGGAGTTGAGGGGGACACCCCCTGCAGTCTAGGGGCAGGTGGGGCAGTCGCAGAATTCATCTTACCCCCTCTCCAGGTGCTGCTGGTGGCCGCTCTCCTGGCCTCAGGGGCCCGGTTGTTGGTGTAGTCATCGGCAAGGGCAGCTGTAGCCGTGGACCCCTTTGGCTTCTGGTCTCGGATGAACTGGCGGAGATCCTCAGGGCAGTTCCACAAGAGTTGCTCCGTGATGAACAAGTCCAGGATCTCCGGTCCGGTGGAAAGCTGCAGGCCTTGGGTCCAGTGGTCGGCAGCTCGGGCAAGTGCCCGCCGGTGGTCAGCCCAGGAGTCCTTTGGTCCCTTCTGTAGGCTCCGGAACTTCTTGCGGTAGGACTCTGGAGTGAGGTTGTACTGTTGGATCAGGGCCCGCTTGATGGTGTCGTAGCCCTGATCTGCCTCAGCAGGCAAGTCCCCAAGGACATCCAGGGCCTTACCCCTTAAACGGGGGGTCAGGTATTTGGCCCACTGGTCCTTGTCCAGATGGTGCTGCAAGCAAGTCCGTTCAAAAGCAGTCAAGAAAGAGTCCAAGTCTCCATCCTTCTCCAGCACTGGGAAGTCCTCAACACGGACCTTTGGAAGTTTGGTGTCTTGAAGGTCACGTGTGGCTGATGAGGGCCGGAGCTGAGCTAGCTGCAGCTGGTAGTCACGCTCTGCCTGTCGCTCTCGCTCTCGCTCTTCACGCGCTGCTTGCCGCTCCGCAGCCTCACGCACTGCTTGCCGCTCCGCAGCCTCAGCATCACGCGCTGCCTGCCGCTCTGCCCTGTGCTCTGCCAGGAGTCCCTTGTAGCCCTCCTGGTCTCCAGCCTGGAGAAGGGCCATAGCCATTTGAAGAAGGCTATCCGAGCCTCCCAGGCTCGGTGGAATGGCACGTGGTGATCTGCGGCCCGCTGCGGAGCCTGGTGATTCACTGTCCATTGCAGAGCGGAGGGCTGGCATCTGGCTCGTTGAGGACCCTTGGGTGAGCTGCTCCTCCTCTTGTCCAGCAGTGCCCGGTTGTGCAATGTCCTCTGCGGAGCTGTTTTCTGGCGTCGAGCTCCTGGAGGACTCGTGGGCAACCTCCTCATTACTGCCCACAGCACCGTCCTCCCTCTCTTCGGCTCCTGCTTTAGCATTGGCCAGTTGCATAGCTCTGCTCCTGGTGCCATCAGCCATTCTTGCAGACTTTTGGTCACTGACACAGAACTGACACCTGATGCCTCCACACACCTTACAGTATCTGCACTCTGACACTCTAGTGTTGAGCTAGTCTGAAGACCCCAGCAGCCACAGCTGCTGCAGGCAGTCTTTAGTGTCTGGGAGTATGGGTCTCACACTCACACACACTATTATCTCGATCCCACCGCTTGCCACCAATATGTCACGAACCACCGGGGGGGGGTCACTCAGAAATCCCCCGCGCTGGCTACCAGTACGTCACAATCGGGGGGTAACAAGTGGGGGTCACCCCTCCTTTATACCTCCCGACCGACAGACAGAGCACGTGACGCGCTCTCTAGCGCCCCTCTTATAGTCAGGCCAATTATGGAATTGCCCGACCATAAGCAAGGAGGCCGCTATACTACTTATGCCGATTATTGAAGGGTCCCCGGTGAGAGTAGGGTATATATTCCCCCGACCTCCGCGGGCGGAATATATAATATCTTCCCGAATCTCACTGGCCTCCCCACAATAATCCTTGGCACAATTCGCTGCCACCAACCGATTTACGGTAACTATTAGCCGAACACACAGACGTGGGATTCAAGATCGAGATAACAGAACAGCCCAAGATTAATTATATAATTTAATCAGCCTAAAGCACACTAGAAACTACAATATATACAATAGGGAATCTACAGAATATACATATGTCAGAGTACAGTTACAGATAAAGCATGGTTTACAAACAGGTATGCAAATTCAATCAGTTACCTTGTGCGTCTGGCCACAGGGGGGCGCTGTAGACCAGGTTTCTAGGAACTCCCACAGATGTTTCCTGCACGTGCCCCCAGCGAGAAGAACACTGGAAAATGGCCGAAGTAGGGTTATCAACCTGGGCAGATCCAGGTCCCCTCCTACCTTAGTGACCTCACAGGGAAGCACTGCCACTCCCCCTGCATGGATCAGAATTATCCAGCAAAGGGGATATTGGCCATAACTTTGCCTGGGAGCGTCGTAGGCGGACGCCAATGCTCTCATTGTGACAGTTATGAATTTAGCCACAGAACGAGGGGACTCATGACCTGTCTACGAGTTCCCATATGGCTGATATCACGCCTGGGGTATTTCCCAAGCTCCCCCTTCCATAAAAAAGGTGTGCCAGCATCGTCCGCCTGCGCAAACACCATTTTTATGGTTGCCATATTTATCGGAGATATGGCTTGCGAGATATGAACCATTTTTTACTGGAGTCGTTCTGTCTGGCTACTTCCAAGCCTTGCTAATGAGATACAACTCTTGTTACAGGGTGACGGCAGGGAGTCATCCTGTGTCCATTGTCCTCACATCATCTCATCTCCATATCAGAGGAGATGGCTGTTGGAGGTGTAAGTGGGATGTGACACCTCCACAGATGCTGGACATTTGAGAACAAGAAGGGAGGGGGCACTGCCAGGGAGTGATGAGAGCAATTATGACTTCTAGTCATAATTCCTCTTCATATCCCAGGATTTACCTCACACCCGTGGACACATAGCCTCAGGCCTTTTTAGGAAGGACAGGTCAGCACCCCTTCTTTTTATCTGTTGCTAATTTTTAATGCCCCCAAGGGGCATTACTCACAGGGTAAAGATACAGAGTGGCTAAAGACCCGCCCCGGAGAATACTTCCAGACATGACCCCTTCATAAAAACCATAAAAAACAACCCAAAAAAATCAAAAACAAAAAAAGGATTATTTACAGAAGATTAAAACTAAGAGAAAAAAATGGAAACTTCACCTAGTGACAAATCCTCTTTAACTTCCTGAGACAATCTATAATAAAAGGAAATGTATTCTGTATAAAGCTGATGTATCAAGTATATTTCTTAATAATTAAAACCAAATACTGATAAATATTCTTTCTAAATTTTCTTTGTAGTTTGTTTGTTTTTTTTTATGCTGTTGTCTTTAAGTGATTATAAGGACACCCATCTTGACCCTGAGTTTTTGGTAATTGCAATCAGAAATATGCTTTTTGGCAGACAAAGGAATCAACAGTTTGGAGATGATTCTGACTTCTTTGGGAAAGTGTTCTAGGCACGACCTGTGACCTGTACAAAGATCACAGCAGGAAAAGGGCGACAGAGCTGCGTCCATCATCTTTGGCACATGCAGAGGTAATCTTTCCATCTTTTTGAGTGACAGGGCCTTATATTTTATTTGCTTAGACCAGGGGTGGGGAACCTTTTTTCTAACGGGGGCCATTAGGAAATTTCCACCAACCTTCGGGGGCCACAAAAAATTCTCAGCATAAAAATTACCTTAATGTTTGGTTTAACAAATAACTCACCCCTACTATGGTGGTTGGAGCTGCTTCTCTTTGGTGCGGCTGTGATGTTTGGTGATATTGATCATGTTGCTTCTCACAACTGCTTTTCCAGGTTTGTCTCAGTCTGGAGAGCAGTCAACAGATTGGTAAATCATACACATCACAGGAGGTGCTAGAGGGCTCACATATACATCACAGGAGGGAGTGGAGGGCTCACATATACATCACAGGAGGGAGTGGAGGGCTCCCTCCTGTGATGTATATGTGAGGGCTCACAGGAGGGAGTGGAGGGCTCACATATATATCACAGGAGGGGGTGGAGGGCTCACATATACATCACAGGAGGGAGTGGAGGGCTCACATATACATCACAGGAGGGGGTGGAGGGCTCACATATACATCACAGGAGGGAGTGGAGGGCTCACATATACATCACAGGAGGGAGTGGAGGGCTCACATATACATCACAGGAGGGAGTGGAGGGCTCACATATACATCACAGGAGGGGGTGGAGAGCTCACATATACATCACAGGAGGGGGTGGAGGGCTCACATATACATCACAGGAGGGAGTGGAGGGCTCACATATATATCACAGGAGGGGGTGGAGGGCTCACATATACATCACAGGAGGGAGTGGAGGGCTCACATATATATCACAGGAGGGGGTGGAGGGCTCACATATATGTGACGCCCTGGCCTATCAGGTCATCAGTCATCACAGGGTATTGTGCAATCTGCCCTTCTGTGCAATATCCACCTCCTCCTTGGTTACGGGTCCCTAACAATTGGTTTGCCAAGACCAGCTAATCAAAATCCTAGGAACACTCTGCACCACACCCACCAGACACACCAGTGGACGGCCTGAGTGGAATAGCGTCGCCCACGTGGGGGTTGGTTAAGGGGAGGTCAGGAGTGTCAGGAGTAGGCCAGTGTAGTGTTGGAAGTGAAAGTGAGAGGAGGTCAGGAGCTGGGCTCCTTGGAACTATTAGGTAGCAGACCTTGGTCTGGGCCTGGTAAGAGCTGGACCCCCGGTCGCAGGGAATCATGACAAGGGGCACGACATTGTCATGGAGGACAGCGGCGGCCTTGTACCATCACCGGGCTGGGACCAGGGAACAACGGGGTACGTGGACCCTAGGTCAGGGAGTAGCTTCAGGCAACCTGACAATTTGCCCGACGAGAACGGAGCCTTCAAGATCCGCTCTCCACCCACTCCAAAATTGGGGTACTAGCGCAACGAGAGGGATAGGACTTTCCACAAATATGGTTCAAGAAATCCCAAGCGTGAACCCTGAGAGCAAGTTCCCTCAGTTAGCCATACTGGGGAGCGGGACCCGAATAGTTTTAGGCTACAGGGACCAACCAGAAAGCAACAAGGTGCCACGGGAAAAGGTCACAGATCAACAGGCAACAACAACAGAAACGGGACCGAAATGTGCTCTCCCTCAGTGGCAGCGGTGTCCAGAACTTTGGTTTACTACAGTTGTCGGTGTCAGCGTTATTGGACTGAGTACGCAAGTGACCCTTACCTCCCCAACGGCACCTCCCTGTCACCACCACCAAGTCCCGGGGCATCCCCCCTACCCGTGGAGGGGTTAAACACCTGGCTGCCCACTCCATCGCCACCGGGTACTCCCAGCCGCAGCGGTGGTACTCCACCTTACCACACACCACGGGTGGCGTCACAAACTCTCAATATACCATACCCCCTGTAAATACCCCCCTTCATTTGAGTGGCTGTGAGACCCCCAGGTCCGGATGCCCCTCGAGCCTCAACGGATCCGGATCCGAGCAGCTCGGCTGCTGACACGGGGGCGGTACATATACATCACAGGAGGGCTCACATATACATCACAGGCGGGGAAAAGGGCTCACAGCACTGGTTGGAGGGCTCACAGCACTGGGTGGAGGGCTCACATATACATCACAGGGGGGGGCTCACAGCACTGGATGGAGGTCGGACAGCACCGCGAGGCATGTATAGCAGGGAGCCCAGTAAACCTGTTGCTGCTCTTCTTCTGTGGGATGGAAGCACACCTCATGCTTACCCCACCCACAAAGTATGTTCTCTGGACGCTGACACAGGCCTGCATGCTGAGGATCTGATGTGATACGAGTTTGCACACAGCATACTATCACATATTGTGATTTAGAGGGCCAGCAGCCGACAAGACCGCAGCTGCTGCCTGAGCACTACGTTCCCCGGGAAAGTCATGGCGGGCCGTAAATAGCCCGTGGGCCGGAGGATCCCCACCCCTGGTTTAGACACATAGTCACACAATCACTAAGCCCCATTTCTGCACCATTTACATCAATTCTCAGACATGCTCTGTGCCTAGCCTGTCAAAAAAGTAGTTTATCTCCATTTATTTTCTGGGTGGTATGTTTGCCACTCTTTTGACAGACAAGTTTAATATATATTTGTCCTGCTGGGTAGTGCTGTTACAGCTTTTCCTTTGAAGGGAATCTCCAGACCATCGTCTTAGATGCTGCTGTCGCCTGAGTAAAGTAAAAAAGCAAAACCTTATACTCAACACCCTCATTGGCTGCTAATGGGCTGCAGTGCTCATACCTCCACCAGATGTCCAAGCTTCATCTTAGGAATGTGTGAGTGAGGCCACCTATCATCAGTTGTTAACTGGCTTCAGTACTCATTTGCCTGAACCCGATCATGTGAGCACTGGTTGACCCAATGCCAAAATTGCTTAAATGTTGTGGGGAAGTAATTATACAGTAAAGACCAAAAGTTTGGACACACCTTCTCATTCAAAGAGTTTTCTTTATTTTCAGGACTCTGAAAATTGTAGATTCACATTGAAGGCATCCAAACTATGAATTATAACATGTGGAATTAAATACTTAAAAAAGCGTGAAACAACTGAAAATATGTCTTATATTCTAGGTTCTTCAAAGTAGCTACCTTTTGCTTTCATTACTACTTTGCACACTCTTGGCATTCTCTTGATGAGCTTCAAGAGGTAGTCACCGGAAATGGTTTCCCAACAGTCTTGAAAGACTTCCCAGAGATGCTTAGCACTTGTTGGCCCTTTTGCCTTCACTCTGCGGTCCAGCTCACCCCAAACCATCTCGATTGGGTTCAGGTCTGGTGACTGTGGAGACCAGGTCATCTGGCGTAGCACCCCATCACTCTCCTTCTTACTCAAATAGCCCTTACACAGCCTGGAGGTGGGTTTGGGGTCACTGTCCTGTTCAAAAATAAATGATGGTCCAACTAAATGCAAACCGGATGGAATAGAACCCCTCTGCAAGATGCTATGGTAGCTATGCTGGTTCTGTATGCCTTCAATATTGAAAAAATCCCCAACAGTGTCACCAGCAAAGCACCCCCACACCATCACACCTCCTCCTCCATGCTTCACGGTGGGAACCAGCCATGTAGAGTCCAGCCGTTCATCTTTTCTACAAAGACACAGTGGTTGGATCCAAAGATCTCAAATTTGGACTCATCAGACCAAAGCACAGATTTCCACTGGTCTAATGTCCATTGCTTGTGTTCTTTAGCCCAAACAAGTCTCTTTTGCTTGTTGCCTGTCCTTAGCAGTGGTTTCCTAGCAGCTATTTTACCATGAAGGCCTGCTGCACAAAGTCTCCTCTTAACAGTTGTTCTAGAGATGAGAAGGTGTGTCCAAACTTTTGGTTGGTACTGTATATACAGTATATTTTTTTTTTCTTTGGGTGACCATAGCATTTAAAAAAAGGATTGTCCAATAAGTAGACAACCCCATTGACTCTGTGTCCTTTTCCTGGGCATTTTTATATATCCAGTAGGGTTTGCTGCTGGACCGTTGGAAGGGATACTCTCCATATCAACTGCAGGATAGATTTTTATGCACAATGGCAGAGTACGGTGGCCTGTTTAAACTTTTCTCTGACATCCCCTGTCCCTTGTGCAGTATAGAATATTGTTATTGACTCTGGTGCAAAAAAACTTATTACTATTCCTGATACTTTTCTTATCCTGATTTGTCTATTATAACTATTTTGCCTAATCTTTGAACTGATTCATAACTTGACTCTTGAATGAATTAATCTTTAACCTGTCTGTTGACATTGCCTCTGGTTCCAGTGTCTAGGTTTAACCACATATATCCTCTTGAACTTAACTCTTAAGCGGGTTTTACACGCAGCGATATAGCTAGCGATATCGCTAGCAAGCGTACCTGCCCCCGTCAGTTGTGCGTCACGGGCAAATTGCTGCCCGTGGCGCACAACATTGCTAACACCCGTCACACTATACTTACCTGCCTAGCGACGTCGCTGTGGCCGGCGAACCGCCTCCTTTCTAAGGGGGCGGTTCGTTCGGCGTCACAGTGGCGTCAGTAAGTGGCCACCCAATAGAAGCGGAGGGGTGGAGATGAGCGGGACGAACATCCCACCCACCTCCTTCCTTCCTCATTGCGTGCGGCCGCAGGTAGGATGTTGTTCCTCGTTCCTGCGGTATCACACGTAGCGATGTGTGCTGCCGTAGGAATGACGAACAACATCGTACCTGCAGCAGCAACGATAATCGGGATAGGAACGATTGGACAATGATCAAGCATATGGTGAGTATTTTTGATCGTTAGCGGTCGTTCCTGCGGTGTCACACGCAACGACGTCACTAACAAGACTGGATGTGCGTCACGAATTCCGTGACCCCAACGACATCTCGTTAGCGATGTCGTTGCATGTAAAGCCCGCTTTATTGCTGATATTGTCATTGTTTCTGTCCTTCAAGCTTTGACCCAGCTTCTGCCAACTCACTCCTCCGGTCAGCAACTATTCCATAGAGACTACCCTTGGCAGTAAAGGTCCGTTCCCTGTACTGAGGTAAAGGGGTGAAAGAATTCCCTCAGACCTGTTGAGCAAATTGGCTTGCACAAAGATAGTCTTTAGAAACCTTCTTAAAAGCTGCCAAATCTCCTTAACACATACATAGTATTTAGGCTTTTTGAAAGTGAAAACATTACATTTTTTCTTTAAAGGTGAACCTGTCAGGTCCCTTGGGCACCTAAAACCACAAGCAGTTCTGAGTGCATATTGCTAGCATATAGTAGCATACACAAACAGATCTTTAGAAAAAGTATTTCTAAAAGCCTATTATGAGATGCTAATGAGGACTGTGACTAGTTACAGGGGCGTTGTTTCCCCTGACTAGTCTGCCCACTTATCATGTAATCACGCCTCTGTCCAGTCTCACTGCATCTCTATACAAGGCCGTGTACACCTCTTAGGATTTAATGCATCCGACGCCGGGTGTAGACTCACTCCGCATGCACACTACTCTAAAGCAGGGTGTACACGTTCTGGCTTCAGAGAGGTGTAGTTTGCCACCGGGCATGTTGTGAGGGGAGATATATATCACAGAGGTAGTTATCCTTAAGCGGGCCTTACACGTAACAATATATCTAATGATGTTTCGGCGGGGTCACGTTGTAAGTGACGCACATCCGGCATCGTTAATGTTGTTGTAGCGTGTGAAACCTACGTGCGACCCAGATTGTACGATAAACCGTTGGTCGCATACACGTCGTTCAATTTCTAAAAATTGAACGTCCGGTTGTTCAATGTTCCCGAGGCAGAACACATTGCAGTGTGTGACACCCCAGGAACGATGAACTCAGGTTACCTGCGTCCCGCGGCTCCCGCTGGCTATGTGGAAGGAAGGAGGTGGGTGGGATGTTTACGTACCGCTCATCTCCGCCCCTCCTCTTCTATTGGCCAGCTGCCGTGTGACGTTGCTGTGACGCCGAACGTCCGTCCCACTCCAGGAAGTAGATGTTCGCCGCACACAGCGAGGTCGTATGGAAGGTAAGTACGTGTGACGGGGGGTTACTCGTTTGTTCGACATGCGCAACAAATTGCATGAGACGCACAAACGATCGGGGCGGGTGCGATCGCATACGAGATCGCATAGGGAATTGAAACGTGTAAAGCAGCCTTTAGTGATGTAAACCTGGAAGCAAGGTCCAGGACATATACTACTGAGAGTCATACTAGGACTTACAAGAGCTGCTGAGTGAGCTGTATCCCTACAAAATACAGTATATTACAAAAGTGAGTACACCCCTCACATTTTTGTAATTTTTGTAAATATTTTATTATATCTTTTAATAGGCGAACACTGAAAGTATGGTACTTTGATAAGATCTAAAGTAGTTAGTATCCAGCTTATAAAACAATGTAAATTTGGTGTACCCTCTAAATAATTCAACACACAGCCATTAATGTCTAAATGGTTGACAACAAAAGTGAGCACACCACTAAGTCAAAATGGCCAAATTGTGCCCAAAGTGTTAATATTTTGTGTGGCCACCATTATTTTCAAACACTGCCTTAACTCTCTTGGGCGTGGAGTTCACTAGAGCTTCACAGGAGCCACTGGAATCCTCGTTTCCATGCCGACATTATGGAGTAGGTGGTTGTTAAAGACCTTGTGCGCTTCCACCTTTGGTTTGAGGATGCCCACAGATGCTCAAATTTGGGTCAGGTCTGGAGACATGCTTGGCCAGTTCAGCACCTTTATCCTCAGTTTTTGTAGTAAGGCAGTGGTCTTCTTGGAGGTGTGTTTGGGGTCATTATCATGTTGGAATACTGCCCTGCAGCCCAGTTTCGGAAAGGATACTCTGCTTCTGTATGACACAGTACATGTTGGCATTCATAGTTCCAACAATAAACTATAGCTCCCCACAGCCGGCAGCACTCATGCAGTCCCAAACCATGACACTCTCACAACCACACTTGTCTTTATACTCCTCACTGGGTTCCATCCATACACGCTTGACACCATCTGAACCAAATTAGTTTATCTTGGTCTCACCAGACCACAGGACATAGTTCCAGGCTTTCTTGTGCATGATCTATAGAAGATTCTTTCCTTCTGGGATGACAGCCATGCAGATCAATTTGATGTAGAGTGCGATGTAAGCTCTGAGCACTGACAGGCTGACTTCCCACCCATGCCCCTTTAACCTCTGCTGCAATGCTGGCAGCATTCATATGTCTATTTTGAAAAGAAATCTATGGATATAACACTGAGCATGAGCACTCAACTTCTTTGGTCGACCATGGTGAGGCCTGTTCTGAGTGGAACCTGTCTTGTTAAACTGCTCCAAGTCAGTTTCAGGGTGTAAGCAATTTTTATAGCCTAGGCCATCTTAATGTAGAGCAACAATTCTTTTCTTCAGATCCTCAGAGAATTCTTTGCCATGAGGTGCCATGTTGAACTTCCAGTGACCAGTGTAAGGGAGCGTGTGACCAATAACAGCAAATTTAACACACCTGCTCCCTATTCTAACCTGAGACCTTGTAACAGTAATGAGTCACATGACACCGGGGATGGGAATTTAGCTAATTGGGAACAATTTGGGAATTTTCACTTAGAGGTGTACTCACTTTTGTTCCCAGCAGATTTGACATTAATGGCTGTGTTGAGTTATTTAGAGGATGCACCAAATTTACATGTTATACAAGCTGTACACTGACTACAATGTATCAAAGTGTCAGATCCTCAATGTTGTCCCATGAAAAGATCTAAGAAAATATTTACAAAAGTGTGAGGTGTACTCACTTTGTGAAATATTTAAATTGTCTTTTGCTCAGACAGTTTATTAAGTATTGCGTATGTCTGACCATATATACTGTATTTTACACATTTATATAAGTGTTTCTATGAAATTATTTCGCTATAATCTTCCCCATTTTTATTACAGCATTTTATATTATCTTTTGTATGATGTAGATAAATTGAATTATAGTACTGTACGGTATATTCTTTAACTGTGGAATCAAGTGCACATAATTCTACACTGTCTTCATTCATTACTAAGGCTATGTGCCCACGGGACTCTGCGGATTTGATGCGGATTTGACGTGGATTTTGTGATTTTTTTTTGATTTTTTTTTTATTCAATTGAATAGGCAAAATCCGCACAAAAATCCGCAACAATAATTGACATGCTGCAGATTTTTCCGCACGAAAATCCGCACGATTTTCGCTGCGGAAAAAATCCACAGCGTGGGCACAGCATTTCCCAAATGCCATAGAAATGGCTGGGGAGTAGCTGTGCTGCAGATTTCTGGGAAATCCGCGGCTTTTCCGCGAGAAATCCGCGGCAAAATCCGCGCATTTTCCGCAGCGTGGGCACATAGCCTAAGAGCTGCGTTCCAAGTTTTCAAACTCTAAATAGGGTTAAGGTTAGAGCTAGGGTTTGGTTTAGTGCTAGGCTCAGGGCGATGATTATACCTAGAGCCAAAGTTAGACTTAGAGCTAAAGTTAGGCATAGGGCTACTAAGGTAATAAAATAGTTACATTAATAGAATGCAATAAAAGAATCCAAAAATATCTAATATATAACTTTTATTTTTGCAATTTAAAAAAAATAAAACAAAAACAGAACCCTATTAACCTGAAGCTTAACCCTATATCTGCAGGTTAATAGCATTTTGGGGACATGACACATTATCTTTAAAGTGAACCAGTCATGTCCAATATGCTGGGTGCATATTGCTAATCCCTGCGTAATTGGCCCTGTATATAGTAGCATAGATAAAGGGAATGTGGCGCCCCAGGACCTGGTCGCCACAACAGCATTGCCCTCCCAAAGGGTTAATGCTGAGCCTGGAGGTAATTGGGAGATCTATTGGCCAGTAAGTTAACACTCAACACAATTCTCCCTCCGGCCAGCAGAGGGAGTTCTGAACCTGGAACTTCAGGGAGGATTCCTTAGTCTGGCTGAAGGGAGGAAGTAGTGGTTAGTCTGGAGACAGGAGTGAAAGAGTGCAGACGCAGAGTAGTGCTGCCTTGTAAACTGGGGCCTAGAGCTGGGATAGCTTGGCCCAGTGAAGCAAGGGGAGCAGAGAGGCACAGCAGAGACTCGGACATCGGAGTCTGTAGTTGCCAGGGCATAAAATCCATCCCTGGTAGCTGAATCCAGAGGGCAGGAGAGCTGCAAGCCCCCTGTCCCAGAAGCAATCTGAAGGTACAACTGCATCCCAAGGGCCTGGTGTGGGCTCCAGCAGAGAAGCACCAGAGAGGGCCTGCGCAGTCTACCACACAGAAAAGGGGACGAACAACAAGTCCCAGCAGCAAGAGGGCAATTGCAAACCAAAAGTGCAGTGTCCTAAAACAGCAGAGAAAGATTAAGGAGTAGGCCTCATACTCAACTGGCCAAAGATCACCCCAGGCACTTCCAGGCCGGCCGGATCATCTTTACCATCTGTGACGGTCTCCCTGGACTAAGTTTCTGCCGAGTAAAAGAGGAGAAGGTAAAGAGACTACTGTTTGTGCCTGTTTCTTTCATTGCTTGTCGGCCCTGCACCGTGTTAGTCACGCAGCACCATAGACTTCCACAAACACCAACTGTGCCCCGGGCATTGCTCCACCTGTGGGGAGCAGTACCACCATTGCTGCCATAACACTATCCCGGAGGCCTCATACCGCAGCGGCGGCCTAATAGCCGCATACCACAGGTGGCGTCACGAACACAAACATTAAAGTCATCAGCCACATATTCAACTGACACCCACCAGGGCCACGGAGCCGGGCCCAGCCACCACTGACTACCACCGGACTAGTCCGGCCCGGCACCGGGTGTCCCACAGCCCTGGGGTGGGCGAGTCAACTTTTGGCGTCACGAACAGGATTTCGTGCCCGGTCACACCGGGTACTGTGCGCCTGAAGAACTGTGTAAAAGACTGTGTACTGGTTGTAAATTGCCGCCGCCATTAGCCGCGCCGAGCGCAGGAAGAAGGGGGGCGTGCCTGACAAAGAGCGCGAAGGGAGCGCGCCATCAGAGCAGAGCGCTGTTAACCCCGCGCGACCCGGAAGAAAATTTGAAAAGTGAACGGAGCCTGGTAAGGTTCACTAAGGGGGAGGAAGATGTCCGACTCAGAGGGAGAGCAGGTGGCTGCCATCGCCCAAGGCGCCGCAGCACCGGCCGAAGCAGTCCCAGTCGCCGTCGCCCCGGCCCCCACTGTAGCGCCGGTAATGCCGATCACCATGCCGTACATACCGGGAGCAGAATGGCTGCCGCAGTACTCCGGGGAGTCCCATACCTTGAGTGACTTCAGAGAAAGCCTGCACAGCTTATTCCGGGTGTATCCGCTGACTGAGAGCCAGAAGGTGGGCATAGTAATGGGACAGCTAGCCGGCGCAGCCCAGCGTGAAGCGAAGTCCTGGCCTGATACAGATAAAGGGACAGCAGCCCAGATACTGGCCAAGCTAAAGAGTACGTTTGACACCCGCACCGCAGCAGAGATAAAGATGAGATTCTTTGGGTGCAAGCAGCGGGCCACAGACAGCATAAGGGACTATGCCTTAAACTTGCAGGAGGCCCTGAAAGCAGTTAAACAGGTGGATCCAGAGAGTGTACGTGAAGAAGACAAACTCCTAACTGAGCAGTTCATAGAGGGGCTCCTGTCAGATGCCCACAGGACCCAGCTGCGTATCCTGGTCCTGCAGAACCCTGCTCTGGACTTTGCCAAGTTTAAGGACCAGGCCATCAGGGTACTGAGAGAATCTACACCGAATGACCCAGTACCCCTCCGGCCTCTTGCTATCACGTACCCCGGGGTGGTGCCTGCAACACGAGCCACTGCAGGAGCTGAGGCGCAGTCCCTGGATAAGGATCCCACTGCAGAGCTCAGACAGCAGTTCCAGGAGCTGACCAAGACTGTGGCTGCCCTTGCCAAGACCGTGCAGTCTCTGCAAATGACCCCCTCGCCTGCAAAAATCGAGTTGGCCTCCAGCCCAGAGGACGTCCCATGGATGCAACAGAGGAGGATTCCGCCGACCCGAGGCAGAGACACAGACCGGTATGATTCAACAGGACAACCGATCTGCCGCCACTGCAACCAGGCGGGCCACATTGCACGACGCTGTCCTTTAAATGGGCTGAGCCTGGGGCCAGGAGCCAACCCCCAGGTGTAAGGAAGCCCGGCTCAAACCCCAGCCGCAGCAAGTATGTGGGAGGACGACCGGTCCTTCCCATTGTGCTGGATGGGATCCCTTTGAATGCCCTCCTGGATACGGGGTCCCAGGTAACAACCATCCCCCACAAACTGTACAAAAGATATTGGGCTGATTCAGACATTGACCATGGCCCAGATGATGATTTAACAATTGTGGCCAGTAATGGTCAGCCCTTACCTCAAATTGGGTACAAAGAAGTAACCATTAAAGTGGGGCGGGTGGAATTGCCATGTCAGGGGATGATAATTGTAGATATTGATCGCAAAGAATCTGACCCACTGCTAACCATTGGTACAAATGTGATAGAAAATTGTATTGCCGAAGTGATAATTTTGTTACGACAGGCGTCTGAAACTGCCAGCTCTGGGCAGCAGCGTGTCCTACAGAGGGAGATCAGAGCCCTGATGAGGAGGCAGCAGGTAGAGCTGGCCGGAGGAGAAATTGGCAGTGTGAGGGTAAGTGACCCCCTCCCCATTGTAATACCCCCAAGAAGTGAAATGTTGATATGGTGTCGGGCAGCAATAGGCCTCAAGGGTCAGGATTACCATGCCTTGGTAGAACCGGTGTATTCAGACAGTAGGCCTGGACTCCTGATAGCCAGAGGGGTAGCGGACGTCCGCAAGGGGAGAGTGCCCGTCCGTGTCTTGAATTGTGGGGAGGAGGAGGCCAAATTGCCCCGGTACGCCACTGTAGCAAAACTGTACACTGTCAGCAACAATACCATTAAAGCAGTGGAACCCTTGATCCCGTCCGACCAGGCGGAAGACAATGGCTCCAAGGGGCAGCCGGAAGACTGGTGCCAAAAATTACATGTAGGCACCGACTCCACCCCCTCGCACCAAAAGCATGGGGTTTACCGGGTGGTACAGGAGTACGAGCGGGTCTTCAGCAAACACCCCCTAGATTTTGGGCAGGTGAAAGGGGTTAAACATCAAATCCCCACGGGTGATCATCATCCCATTAAAGAGAGATACCGCCCTGTACCCCCCGCACAGTATCAGTGTGCCAAGGAAATGTTACGGGAAATGAAGGAGGCTGGGGTTATCAGAGATAGTTGTAGCCCCTGGGCAGCTCCACTAGTGCTCGTAAAGAAAAAAGATGGTACGATGAGAATGTGTGTAGATTACAGGCAAATTAACCGCATTACACATAAAGATGCTTATCCACTGCCCAGAATAGAGGAGTCACTAACAGCCTTAAAGTCAGCTAACTATTTCTCCACCTTGGATCTCACCAGTGGGTATTGGCAGGTTCCCGTGGCAGAGGCGGACAAGGAGAAGACTGCATTCACGACACCAATGGGCCTCTGTGAGTTCAATTGTATGCCATTCGGGCTCTGCAACGCCCCAGGGACATTCCAAAGGTTGATGGAGTGCTGCTTGGGCCACCACAACTTTGAAACCGTGCTGTTGTACCTGGATGACGTCATAGTCTACTCCAAGACTTATGAGGACCACCTGAAGCACTTAGCAGAAGTGTTTGAGTCCTTGTCGAAATATGGCCTGAAGATCAAGCCGTCCAAATGTCACCTCTTGAAGCCAAAGGTACAGTACCTGGGTCATGTGGTCAGCGCAGAAGGTGTGGCACCTGATCCGGAGAAAGTCACTGTAATCAAGGACTGGCCAAGACCCACCACAGTGAAGGAGGTGCGGCAGTTCCTTGGACTGGTGGGCTACTACCGAAGGTTCATTGATGGTTTCACCAAGATAGCAGCGCCCCTTCAAGATCTCCTGGTGGGCCAGCCAAAGCAGGCTAAGAAGCAGAGCCCTCCATTTGAATGGAGCAGCCAACTGGAAACATCCTTTGTCCGGCTGAAAGGGGCTCTCACGGGAGAAGAAATTCTGGCCTACCCTGACTACAGCCAACCGTTTGTACTGTATACAGACGCCAGCAACGTGGGACTGGGAGCAGTTCTATCCCAGGTACAGGGAGGCAGAGAGAGGGTGATAGCGTACGCCAGTAGGAAGCTTCGGCCCACAGAAAGGAATCCAGAAAACTACAGTTCCTTCAAGCTGGAGTTCCTCGCTATTGTTTGGGCAGTGACTGAACGCTTCAAGCACTATCTGGCATCGGCCAAGTTCACCATCTTCACGGACAACAATCCGTTGACACACCTGGCAACAGCCAAGTTAGGTGCGATGGAACAGCGATGGATGGCCCGGCTGTCTAACTTTGACTTTACCATCAAGTATCGGGCTGGCAAGAAGAATAACAATGCTGATGCGCTGTCCAGAATGCCTCACTTGCCCGAGTCTGGAGAAGACATGGATGAACTCGAAGAGATAGAGTTACCGGCTTTCCAGCACCAAGGTGTGTCCCAGTGTGAGCATGCTGTGGGAGTGAAGCGCTCAAGCCAGCACGGGGTCTCGGTCAACCCCTTACTCCACCATAATTGGGAAGAAACACAGAACGGTGACCCGGCCGTGCGATTGGTCAAAGAGAAGCTAGCGCAAGCTGAGACCCATCTTGGCCCAGACGCTCCAGAGGAAGCCCAGCAGCTGTGGAAGGAGAGGGGACGACTGTTCACCTACCAAGGCAAGCTCTGCAAGAGATATGTCAACTATCGAACAAATGAACTTGTCTGGCAGATAGTGGTTCCGCAGAGAGATGCTCCAATGGTCCTAGCAGCGTATCATGATAACGCAGGACACTTCGGGTGGAAGAAGTTGGAGGCCCTACTCCGTGATCGGTTCTATTGGGTGCACATGAGAAAGATGATCGAGAAGTGGTGCCGAGACTGTGGCCCGTGTAACCTGAGGCGGAAAGACGATGCCAGCCAAAGGTCTCCCCTACAGCCAATTGTCACAAAGCAGCCCCTGGAGTTGGTGGCCCTGGACCACGTGAAGTTAACACCAAGCCGGTCAGGCTATGTGTACGCCCTCACCATTGTGGACCATTACTCTCGTTTCCTGGTAGTAGTGCCTGTGAAGGACCAGACAGCAAGGACAGCAGCTAGAGCGTTCCAGGCATCCTTTTGTCGACCTCACGGCTATCCGGAAAGGGTACTGACTGATCAGGGTCCTGCATTCGAGGCTGAAGTGTTCCAAGAGTTCTGTAACATGTACGGTTGTAAGAAAATCCGAACCACACCGTACCACCCCCAAACCAATGGACTGTGCGAGAAAATGAACCATGTGGTTATTGATATGCTGAAGACCCTACCGCTGGAGGAAAGGAACCAATGGCCAGAAAAGTTGCCAGATCTGGTAGACCTGTACAACCACATCCCAGTGAATTCGACCAACTGCAGCCCCGCTTACCTGATGCGAGCCAGACCAGGCAAGTTGCCTGTAGACTTTGAGATGGGGACTGTGTCGCCTGAGGCGGTTCAAGAAATAGAGGATTGGGATACAGAACGGCAGCAGCGGTACCGTAAGGTCCAGGAGTGCGTAGAGAGGAGCCTGTCTCAAGCAAGAACGAGACAAGAACAGCATTACAATCAAACAGCCCCAGCAACTCCCTTAGCACCTGGAGAACAAGTCCTCAAGAAGAAGCGGAAGACGCATAAATTGGATGATCAGTGGGAAAACGAGCCCTACACCATTATCCCCTCCAACTTTGACAATAGTAAGGTATGCCTCATAAGCAAAGATGAAGGCAAGACCTATCAAGCAATTTCCCGAGACCGCCTGAAAGCGTGCCCTGAACGGTGCAGAATCCAAAGAGAAATGGAAGGAGTACAAGGAAGTCCCCAAAGTCAAGAGAAAGAAGGGGAGATGATTCAAACCATCCTTGGAAAGTTCCCCAAAACTTGGACCCGAATAAACAATGCCATAGTGGTACCAGTTTTGACGTTTCCGCAGTTGGTCGAGCCAGAAACAGAAAAGGTTCCGGATCCACCTAAAGAATCGTCCGCTCCAGCACGAGATGACACGCCAGCAGTGGAACAGGAGGATCAACCCCCTGTCAGTGGTGAACCTGTCATACCCTTGGCGACTCTTAGATCACAAAGGCAACCATCACGCTTACCTATGGGGGTTAGGCCCACCTGTAGTGCTGAGATAGAAGACGCACCACGTAGTCAGGGGCAAACACCAGAGCTACGTAGGTCCCAGCGCAGCACTCGGGGACAACCCCCTCTAAGGTATAGGGAGTCAACTGTATAAGGGAAAGAGTACTTATTAGAATGTAAATAGTTATGCAAAATGTCTGTCATGTTGTGTACAAAAAGGTTTTCTTTTTCTTTGATTGCGAAAATGGACAATTGGGCCACTGGACTATGGGTGGCCAACACCTAAATTGTTCATAGTTAGCACCAGTGTGCTCAACACCCCTGAAGAAAAACCCGTCCGGCGTGCATAGAGTGGGGTCATCAATGCTCTGACGCACGCCCAGAGCCTACGTTGGGGGTTTGAACGCGGCGGGTCCCCCATGGAGCAGTGTAATGGACACCCGGCAGGGAGCCACACTGGACTCTTATATTAATGTTTAAGGTTGTAACGTTAAAGTATTTGCGCCTCCCATAATGGGATGAAATGTTCTAACATGTCATGTTTGTTTCTACAGTCCGGGAGTACTGAATTTAACTAAGGGGGAGTGTGGCGCCCCAGGACCTGGTCGCCACAACAGCATTGCCCTCCCAAAGGGTTAATGCTGAGCCTGGAGGTAATTGGGAGATCTATTGGCCAGTAAGTTAACACTCAACACAATTCTCCCTCCGGCCAGCAGAGGGAGTTCTGAACCTGGAACTTCAGGGAGGATTCCTTAGTCTGGCTGAAGGGAGGAAGTAGTGGTTAGTCTGGAGACAGGAGTGAAAGAGTGCAGACGCAGAGTAGTGCTGCCTTGTAAACTGGGGCCTAGAGCTGGGATAGCTTGGCCCAGTGAAGCAAGGGGAGCAGAGAGGCACAGCAGAGACTCGGACATCGGAGTCTGTAGTTGCCAGGGCATAAAATCCATCCCTGGTAGCTGAATCCAGAGGGCAGGAGAGCTGCAAGCCCCCTGTCCCAGAAGCAATCTGAAGGTACAACTGCATCCCAAGGGCCTGGTGTGGGCTCCAGCAGAGAAGCACCAGAGAGGGCCTGCGCAGTCTACCACACAGAAAAGGGGACGAACAACAAGTCCCAGCAGCAAGAGGGCAATTGCAAACCAAAAGTGCAGTGTCCTAAAACAGCAGAGAAAGATTAAGGAGTAGGCCTCATACTCAACTGGCCAAAGATCACCCCAGGCACTTCCAGGCCGGCCGGATCATCTTTACCATCTGTGACGGTCTCCCTGGACTAAGTTTCTGCCGAGTAAAAGAGGAGAAGGTAAAGAGACTACTGTTTGTGCCTGTTTCTTTCATTGCTTGTCGGCCCTGCACCGTGTTAGTCACGCAGCACCATAGACTTCCACAAACACCAACTGTGCCCCGGGCATTGCTCCACCTGTGGGGAGCAGTACCACCATTGCTGCCATAACACTATCCCGGAGGCCTCATACCGCAGCGGCGGCCTAATAGCCGCATACCACAGGTGGCGTCACGAACACAAACATTAAAGTCATCAGCCACATATTCAACTGACACCCACCAGGGCCACGGAGCCGGGCCCAGCCACCACTGACTACCACCGGACTAGTCCGGCCCGGCACCGGGTGTCCCACAGCCCTGGGGTGGGCGAGTCAGGAACTTTAGAAAAAGTATTTCTAAAGATCTTCTATCTTATGCTAATGAGTGTGGGGACTAGTCCCAAGGGTGTTATATCCCCCAACTATCCGCCCTCTTAGCATGGTAGTGCACCCACAGGGGCGTACTAACATGCTATTCAATGCAGCGTCACCAGTAGTGACATGCGTACCTGTGTTCGCTGTGCCTGCTAGACCTCTCTGATGCCAGGACACATACACCAGGCTTCATACTGCGCATGACCGGAAGTGCCCGGCATTCAGAAGGGCGGTCACAGCGAACACAGGTACGCGCTGCATCGTTGGTGACGCTGCATTGAATAGCATGTTAGTACGCCCCTGTGGGCTTGCTAACATGCTAAGAGGGCGGCTAGTTGGGGGATATAACACCCTTGTGACTAGTCCCTGCGCTCATTAGCATAAGATAAAAGATAAGATAAAGATCTTTAGAAATACTTTTTCTAAAGATCTCTTTATCTATGCTAGTGTATACCGGGACAGTTAGGCAGGGATTAGCAATATGCACCCAGAACTGCTCATGGGTCTGGGTGCATAGTGCACCTGACAGGTTCCCTTTAAACTTTCTAAAGGACAGACTACAACAGGAGGATAACTTTTTTAGCCTATCTTCTAGTCTGGTGGGACCAGTAGAACCGAAGAGAACCCAAGCAGAGAAGAAAAAGTGGTTAAGCCCTGAGACAGGAGGTGACCCCCATTGTTCATAAATGCCTTTCATTTTAAGGCACCTGACCCAAACACATTCATTTCTATGTAGTTCTTTGTGACCATTTTTATTGGCCTCTGTATTGAAACATTAGTCAAACTGGGTCCTCTAGTAATATTTTTTAAATTACAGTGAAATATTATTGTATGATCTAATTCTCATATCTAGACATGACTTTTCTTCATGTTCTACTATCTTACATCACTGTTATTAATTACTATAATTATTACTCTTAGAATATAAATTGTATATCAAGGAAGTTACAGTACTTCTCTATTTGCCAATAGATGACATCACATTTTAGTTCTGACACGCAGACATCTTGTCTTCAGCCTTTTTGCCTTGTTGTGCTGACTGACAATGCCTAAGGAAACATCAATTTTATCTATGTTCTTTTTTAAACTATTTTTAATTAGATGAGAAAACAAAAACTTTCAGAGATCTGTAAGCCATCTAATCAGTGGCTTTATTTGGTGACTGTGAAACTGACCATACACATCAGATGGTGCATTCTCTTTATAATAGTAATTGGCAAGAAAATAATCTTGACAGATGTCAGACTGCCACCTCCTGCTTACCACATTACAGCAAGGTCAGCAATATCTCAGGACTTTCTATGACTCTTCTCCATAGCCTTACATTTGTTTGCAGCTAACAACGAGCAGCAAGGTGGCTATACACATTATTTTAATGTGTGCCAAACCCGCCAACTTCGGTGGAAAGGTACACTACCTAATGTCAGGGAGGCCCTGATTACAAAACACATATATGCTTAGCTAGACCCAGACTACATGTGTTTGTGGAAATCAGGAGGAACAGTTGTTGGCCAAACAAGCATCAACAACTATATAGTGTATTCCCAGCTTTAGTCAGAAATAACCAGTCTCAAATATATAGGAATGGTAGGAGACCAAACAATTTTAAAGAATATAGCCAGCTCTTAAATTTTGTAGCATGTATTGTCTTTATTAATAGTTCAAAACAGTTGTTGGTTGTAGGGAACTTTTTTAAAGGGGTTGTCCACTACTAGAATAACCCCTTTTGATTCCACATGTTTTAAACGGAACCTGTCACCATTTTTTTGCCCTATAAGCTGCGCCTGCTCAGGTCCTGAATGCCAGCGAGTGAGTATGACGTCGGATGCGTCATGCACCGCGGCTTCAGAAGGACGAAAGAGGCGGCGACAAAGATGGCCGAAAGAGGCCGCGCCGGCACCAGAGGATGAAGACGCCCATCTGAGCCACATCCACCGCAGTGACCGGTTTAGGTGAGTATTATAAAGTGTTTTTTATGTTATACACAGCAGCCTGGGCTCTTATATACAGCATGTTAGAATGCTGTATATAAGAGCCCACTGGTGGTTGCCGCAGCTTATAGGGCAAAAAACTGGTGACAGGTTCCCTTTAATGAAAACTATTCTCCCCTCCTGGTTGTGCTAACTTCCTGTTGATTCTTTGGTCCAAAGGCGGGAAGAAGGAAGCCGGTGCTGACTGGATACGGGGCTTGCATGACTTCACATCCTCACGTGAGCCTCGGCAACCGAGAGGTGAGAATAGTCTTTATTCTTTTACCGCGGGGGGGGGACATGTGTAATCAAAAGGGGTTGCCATAGTAGTGAGCAACCCATTTAGCTTTCTTTAAGGGGGTGTTCACCCCCCCTTCCGGTGGAGATGGAACATGACTGCTACGACCAATCATTGGCCATAGTTTTGATACATTGGTCATATGAAATCCTTGCCAGAAAAGGAAGAACGGAGAACGTCTGTGACCCAGGCAGTATTATGTAGAAGCGAGGGCTGATGGGGGGTTAACAGGTGAGTATCATTTTTTTAATACTTAGACCATATTGGGCCCGATTTAAAAATTTAAAACTTTTAAAACTAGAAAACTCAGGTTTAATCCATCTGACAAGCTAAGACGACAATAAAATATATTATACATAGTTTGCCAGACCTGCTGATGTACAAATTCTCTGTAAGGCCACATAAGCATGGGTTATCAAGGTACAGGTACACTGTAGTTCAGATAGTTATATATTGCACAGTATTTATGCATGTCTGTAAAATAAGGTTACCTGGATGCCTAATAGGTACAGTCCAGCTACCTGGGTAACTGTACCTGCAGAATAGGTACAGCTTATACAGGATAGCGGCACTTAGTGCTCCTGTTGATCAGGAAAACAATATGGTATCTTAGCTAAGTAGTGGATATTCTTGGCAGTAAAAGGTAGTGTGTTATGAATATGTGCTACATTATATCCTCATATCCAATAATATCACACATTCACTAGCCTGGAACACCCTCAGTGTCAGCTCTCGACCAGGAGAATTAATTTGCACTAGGGGGTATGAAGAATTTCAATCTCATCAAATCCAAACCCTCTATTTGTATTGACAAAGCAGTTGTAATATATTTACCGATTAAACTTTTAAGCAACTTTAATGTATTACGAAAGATTCTCAAAATTATCGAAGAAAAATAGCTGCACATAAGATTACAAACCCAGTCTAATATACCGTAATTCCACTCCTGTAAATTTAGTAAGGTGAGGAACCCAATTTTGCATTTAGGAATCTGTATTTAATAATTATGATATTAATATTTTTGCTAAGATAAAAGTAATCACCAAAAATAACACAAACATCAATAAGACAAACAAAAAGGAGACATAAATCTTCAATATGAATCGGAGCAGAATTCATTTTAGTTTTAGACAAATGCGGTGAAACTACACACAAGCACAAACTGTTAGTTCTACTGTACAATGAAGCTCAATAGAAAGCAACCAACACAGAAAAAATAGTTCTATCATCTTAATATTTAGTAAGTATGAGTCCATTCTGTGTAATTCGGATAGGCTTTAGAGTCACTGGATAAGGGGTACAGTCTATCCACAGTGCCCTTCAGTATTATAGATTTCAACAGCTATTAGGGGTCATTATTTTGGGCATGTGAGACAAGTGTCATGTTAAAAAGTTCACACTTACCTCAAGGCAGGAGGTTCTCTGAGTATGGGTAAAATCTATGAAGAAAAAGAGAAAAATCCAGAATCCAATATTGAGGTTGAAGAGACCAGTACTAGGACCTGGACATTGGAGTCCAGTGCAAAAATGAAGCCTGGTGTCACTGGAATGTCAGAGCCCCAGTCCAAGCCATTTATGGACACACGTCATGATAAATATAGCAGCACAGGGAGGGAGAGAGACTGACACGCTGCTATCTCTTCATAGCCACTTATACTCTCATACAAGACGCCAGAGTTTAACTATTCTCTCTATCAGCGACTGAGGACACGTGCCGCGCTGTATTACAAAATATGCCTTTCTAGATATCAATGGTTCTATCCTAACGCTACATGTTTCCATGTGCCTGGGATATTGTAGACTGGGAGACTGGAAGGTTTTATCACTTCTCATGAGATTGCCTACTGTATACCCACAATGCCATGGGCCCTGGTATGTAGACCTCAGAGGATCTGAAAATAGTGACCCTGCTTGAGCAAAACTCTTCTTAAAAAGATCATAGCTTTTACTGAAGGTCACTTATACTTGTAGGCCAAGAAGGCGATTTGAGAACCTCAACATCAAAAGTTAGACTATAATAATTCAATAGGACCATTAATAATTACATTTTGTGTGAAGCTTTCAAATATATACAGTTTCCCCGAAAATAAGATGTCCGAAAATAAGCCCTAGCAGGAATTTTTGTCCTTTTTGGAGTATGCTTAAAATATGAGCCCTACTCCAAATATAAGTCCTAGTTGAAGACAGGGGTGGATTAAGGGTAACCAGGGCCCCGGGCTGTTTAGGATCTGTGGGCCCCCCATCCCTACACATGAGTCATGTGACGGGTCCATCACCATACACCTGAAACAGATAATTTTTAATATCTTCATTTTCAATGGGAGAAAAATAGCCAATGATTGTAAATTGTATTTTGGGGTTAAACATTTATTTTTTACTGTGTTAGTCCATTTATGGAACTTGAACCTGGGAGCGTTTGATCACTTGTACTATATACAAGAGTACTTTTGTATTGCTGCATATAGCAAATCACTATTGCCTTTGAAGCCTAGCTACAGAGATTGATAGTGACATTTAAAGAGAACTTAACGCTTTTAACCTGCAGATTATTAGTATTAGAAAGGTGCATAGCCACTGTACTGAAAATATGGGTCATGGGGGAAAAAAAATGAACTTCATTCCTCCCAGGAGCTGCCATCTTATGAAGCGTCTCCAGTTGCAGCTCACGGCACTGGGAGTGGTTCCTGGAAGCCCTGGCACTAACTGACAGCGGCCTCTGCAATGATGCACAGGGAAAGGCTGGACACCTTGCTCACACTAATAACCTGCAGACTAAACCTACATCTGCAGATTAATAGCATTATCCAACTTGACAGGTTCCCTTTAAAGTGTCCATCTACTTTCCTAAAAATGGCTTGTTTAAATCTCTTTTACACCAGCATTTTTTAATCTTTGGCACAGATCCGGTGTATTGGCGCTAAAACCGCATCTGACTGGATGAGGTTTATGCCCTTAAACCAGATGTTACTGTACTATAACAGATCAAATTACTGGATCCGGTAAAATACCAGATGGTATCATGCAGTACAGTCCGGTTTTGCTCGCTTTTTTTTGCCGTCCACTGCTCTCACCTTGCTTCCAGGCCACTCATTATAGCTCATGAATATTCACTTCACTTCACTGACGTCACTCCTGGCCACCTGTCACTGATCATCGTATCTAGCAGAGCCGAGTTGCTTTGCAGGACCTTTCGTGGATTATCGGCAGAGAAGGTAATAAAGATGGGACCCAGGGTTTTCTATGTGTTTTCTTCTAAATAAATGCTTTTGGTCTGTGTTATTTCAAATAAAGGATTTCACTCCATCTGTATTTTAACACTTAACTCACGGTATTGATAATATATGGCCCTGTATGAGCTTAATAGTCGGCCCGGAAGCAGCATGCCAAGAGCTACGGAGACTAGTATCAAGTCTCTTGTTTACTAATCCCATTTTCCAGCCCCCAGCCCCCTGTTTGTTTTCTCCGCATACTCAGTAAGTGTACCGGATCCGGTATTACCGGACCAGACATGATCTGTTAAAACCGGATCCGGCTCCTATTGACATCTATTATAAAGTATGCCGCATTAGACTGGCTCTCTTTGGATCTGTTTTTTAATGGAGTAAAAAAAACATTACATGCAACGTTTTTTGAACCCGTTAAAAATTTTCCAGATGCAACCAGACTCTATTATGAGTCTATGAGCAAAAACCGGATGTTAGCCTGATCTTCGCCAGCCGGATCTTCACAGACCGGACCCCCACCAGATCTCAGAAAATGCTGGTGTGCAACTAACCTAAAATTAGGGTGAAGTCACCCTATGTGACTGCAGACCGTGAAATAGTGACAGTGGTATGAATGCATAGAAGTAGAATGTGCAGTGGCGCTCTGTATCCAAGTTCAGGGGGCCGCAAAGCCTGAGTCGTGCACACTGAGTATTAGGCCAGTTTGTTACCTCAGGATTTTTACAAATACTGAAGCAAAAACCTCACGAAATACTGAACATGTGCACGAGGCCTTACAAATATTGAGGTAAAAAACTCACCAAATGCTCAACATGTCCACGTGGCCTTACAAATATTGAGGTAAAAAACTCACCAAATGCGCAACATGTGCACGTGACCTACAAATACTGAGGTAAAAAACTCACCAAATGCTCAACATGTGCACGAGGCCTTACAAAAACTGAGGTAAAAAACTCACCAAATACTGAACGTGTGCACCTGGCCTTACAAATACTGAGGTAGAAACTCACCTAATACTCAATGTGTGCACATGGCCTAAAGGGGGCTTTACACGCTACGATATCATTAATGTTTTATCGTCGGGGTCACGTCGTTAGTGACGCACATTCGGCATCATTAACGGTATCGTAGAGTGTAACACTTACCAGCGACCTTAAACGTCCTCCATAGTGGTGAAAATCGTTCACCATAGAGAGGTCGTCCTAATACCAAAAATTGTTAATGGTTGTTTATAGATGTTGTTCCTCGTTCCTGCGGCAGCACCCATCGCTGTGTGTGACACCGCAGGAGCGAGGAACCTCACCTTACCTGCGTCCCGCCCGCAATGAGGAAGGAAGCAGGTGGGAGGGATGTTCGTCCCGCTCATCTCCGCCCCTCCGCTTTGATTGGCCGGCCGCTTAGTGACGTCGCAGTGATGGCGCCGTGACGTCGAACGCACCTCTCCCTTGGGGGAGGGATTGTTCGGCAGTCACAGCGACGCCGCCGACCAGGTAAGTGCGTGTGACGCTGCCATAGCGATAATGTTCGCTGCGGCAGCGATCACACGATATCGCATGCACTATGGGGGCGGGTACTTTTACGAACAATATCGCTAGCAATTGCTAGAAATATCATAGCGTGTAAAGCCTGCTTTATTGTAGTAGTAAAAACATATATGGGGTATGGGATTGGTGTGTACTGAAACTACATGGGGCAGATGTCCCTGGCCTGCACACTGTGTGTGCCCCTCCATTCTGCTTGTATCATGTGTTTATAATCCCCTACATACATCATGATACATGCAGAATATCTTGATGGAGGGGCACACACAGTATGTGGAGTCAGACATAGGACATTATGCTACAACTACAAAATATCCAAGATGGAGAGAAGGCCAATGGGGCACAGTGTGCTGGGGCGTTTCACCCATGGAGTTTCAATCCTTCATTCCCAATCTATACATACACAGTGTATGGATTGGGAATGGAGGATTGAAACTACATAGATCAGATGCCTCAGAACACTTTGATAGAAGACACCCTCATCCCCACCTTATAGAAAATTAACCCCCCCCCTTTCACATAGTGTGCGGCCGTTGCCTGCTGCTAGTGAAAAGGTTGGCAGGCACCTACAAAGAATAGGTCACCGGTCCGTCTCCACTCCTCAGGTTGCTGGACTCCAGCGTGGCCTGCAACAACGCCGTCTGCCGCCACCATCACAGAGGACACTCCTCTTCGGCAGACAGGTGGGCGGGACCAAGGTCGGACTGGGGTGTCTGGGGCCCACAGGGGGAATTGCCTCTACGGGCCCACCCCTACAGCGATATGCAAATACCTGCCAACTGTTATCCCCTTTATAGTGGAGCATTGACTGTGAAACACAGGCAGCTCCTGCACATCTGTGCGCATCATAACTGTGATGTGTAATTTGCAGTAAGGGGGATCTTTGGTGAAAACAAATTATCACTGATTCACAGGTTAAGTAGGTGATAACTCGTTGAATTAATGGTTCAGTGGTCTAGTCAGACATTAGCTCCCCTTTAAAGGGGATAAAAGTTGCATTATCGATGTTGGTCTCAACAATCAGTCCCTGCAGATGAATAAGTTATCACATCCTTAGGCCACGTTCATACGTTAAGTATTTAGTCAGTATGTTACATCAGTATTTCTAAGCCAAAACTAGGAGTGGGTTAAAAATGCAGAGCTGTTTCTATTGTACTTTTCCTCTGATTTTACCACTCCTGGTTTTGGCTACAAATACTGATGTAAAATACTAACCAAATACTGAACGTGGCCTTAGAATAGGTGATTACTTAGCATATTTGCTACAGTGTAATAGTCACAGGACAAGGAGGGGTTAAACATTCAAGTATTTTATCTCTACTTGAAATAATCTTCCCTCTATTGATAGAGAGAAACAGTGACCTCCAGACACAACACAATCTACTATAGCAAGACCAATAATACCACATACAAGGGAGAAATACCACCACACCACATACTACCACCACATAGTAAACGAATACAACCACATACAAGAGAGAAATTGCCCCACACCATAATCAGAGCACATAATGACCGAATATTACCACATACAAGGGAGAAATACCTCAACACTATGACCAGATCACATAAATTACAAAATGATACCACATACAACAGAGAAATGCCACCACATTGTGACCAGACCACATATTACCACCACACAGTGCCCGAATAATACTACAATAATGATCATGAATGAAATCCACAATACTAATAACACTAATATTACCATCAGTGCCTTTATACACAGGAGCTCTGGATATAGTGTCAGTGTACAGTTAATACAGTAATTACCGGTGATTTTATAGACAGAAGCTCTGTATATAGTGCACAGGTAATACAGTGATCACCAGTGACATTAATTTAATTAGTGACATTATACACAGGCGCTCTGTATATAGTTTATAGTGTGTGTAGATGTAATACACTGACTTACTACTAGTGACGTCTCTAGCTGAAGTTATTCATCTTTGCTTTTCCTCTTCATCCGTCGCTGACAGCCATCACTTCTTCCTGCCATGACTACAGAAAATAACACAAGTCACCTAAAGCTGATCACTCCCAGAGCACATTCCTCACTTTTCCACCAATTTCTACACTACGTTAGACTTGGTTACCCCCATGGAAGACAGTATTCTCAAAATTAAATTATATTACAGTAGTAATAATGTCCCCTAATTTGCCCCTACAGTAATTAGCTCTACTATTTGCCACTATAAACTAATAATGTATGTTCCTCGTTCTGGCCCCATATAGTAATACTACAATAGGGTAAAAAAGTATTTAGTCAGCCACCAATTGTGCAAGTTCTCCCACTTAAAAAGATGAGAGAGGCCTATAATTGGCATCATAGGTAGACCACAAGTATGAGAGACAAAATGAGAAAAAAATCCAGAAAATCACCTTGTCTGATTTGGCAAGATTTTTTTTTACAAATTATAGTGGAAAATACAGTAAGTATTTAGTCACCTAAAAACATGCAAGATTTCTGGCTCTCACAGACCTGTAACGTCTTCTTTAAGAGACTCCTCTGTCCTCCACTCATTACCTGTAGCAATGGCACCTGTTTGAACTTATTATCGGTATAAAAGACACCTGTCCACAACCTCAAACAGTCCCACTCCAAAGTCCACTATGGTGAAGACCAAAGAGCTATTGAAGGATACCATTAACAAAATTGTAGCCCTGCACTAGGCTCGGAAGACTGAATCTGCAATATGTAAGCAGCTTGGTGTGATGAAATCAACTGTGGGAGCAATAATAAGAAAATGGAAGACATACAAGACCACTGATAACCTCCCTCAATCTGGGGCTCCACGCAAGATCTCAGCCAGTTAGGTCAAAATGATCACAAGAACGGTGAGCAAAAATCCCAGAACCACATGGGGGACCTAGTGAATGACCTGCATAGAGCTGGGACCACCGTAACAAAGACTACCATCAGTAACACACTACGCCACCAGGAATTCAGATCCTGCATTGCCAGATGTGGTCCCCTGCTTAAGCCAGTACATGTCCGGGCCCATCTGAAGTTTGCTAGAGAGCATTTGGATTATCCAGAAGAGTATTGGGAGAATATCATATGGTCTGATGAATCCAAAGTAGAACTGTTTGGTAGAAACACAACTCGTCGTATTTGGAAGAAACAGAATGCTGAGTTGCATGCAAAGAACACCATACCTACTGTGAAGCATGGGGGTGGCAACATCATGCTTTGGGGCTGTTTGTCTGCAAAGGGACTAGGATGACTAATCCGTGTACATGAAAAAATGAATGGGGCCATGTATCGTGAGATTTTGAGTGCAAACCTCCTTCCATCACCAAGGGCATTGAAGATGAAAAAAGAAAAAAGATCCCAGAGGTCACTGAGCCCGGGGGTCACGGAGCGGGGAACAGCGGTCCGCAATAGCGCCTCTCACAGGCACTATTGCCAACATAAGGTATTTGAGAGAAACATTGTTTCGCAATATAATATCGATCTAGACAATAAAAAAATATGGGTGAACCACACCTTTAATTACAGGCCTCTCTCATCTTATTAAGTGGGAGAACTTGCACAATTGGTGGCTGACTAAATACTTTTTTTCCCCACTGTATCTCCCATCCTGGCCCCCTTTATTTAATAAAGTCTCCCATCCTGGGCCCCTATATTCCCTCAAATGATAGTTCTTTCCTAAGGTGGGGAGACAGAAGCTGGCAGTGATTGGACGTGTGGCTCCCATGATGTCACAATGAAATGTGAGCCACGAATTGCGATTACTGACAGGGCTGAAACGGTGCCAGGGTCTTTTATGTTAGCTGGGGGAAACAAGGGGAATCAGAAGGCATAAAGAGCCCTCACTCCTCATTATGCTAATTACACCATGCCGCCTTTCACTATCTCTTTCCTAATTGCCTCATTATGTCCCTCATTGACCCATAATATCCCCCATTGCCCCATCATGTCCCCCATTGCCCTGTCATGTTCCCCATTGCCCTGTCATGCCCCCCATTGTCCTGTCATGCCCCCCATTGCCCAATAATGACCCACATTGCCCAATAATGACCCCATTGCTCTATCATGTCCCCCATTGCTGCTGAATAATGTCACTTGTAAAATAACACCGCTCCTCCTCCACCACAGCACCTGCATCTAAATTGATTCTCTATGTCATGTTCGGGTGCTCAGGAGCATCCTCTTTTTCCATGCGGCCCTGGTGATGACAGTATGTCGGTGCAGGGCTGAAGAGCTCCTCCGCCTCAGTCCTGGCGCCGCACTGTTCAAATGTATGCACACCTGAAAGACGCGCGTACATTTGAATATGAGAGGTGAAGACTGCAGGTCCTACGTGCACCTTAGATTGTGCAGGATTTAGGACTCCCGTAGAGCAAGGACCTTTGGTGAGTCAAATTACTGTGATGTCACCACAGGTCACTCTGCAACTGTGGAAATTTCACAGATTGCACAGAATTTGTACAATCACTGCAGTTTATGATAGAAAGGCTGGGGGCCCCTCAGAGCATGGGGGCCTAGTCTGCCCGCTCTAACTCTGAAGGCCCTGTCACACACAGAGATAAATCTGTGGCAGATCTGTGGTTGCAGTGAAATTGTGGACAATCAGTGCCAGGTTTGTGGCTGTGTAAAAATGGAACAATATGTCCATGGTTTCACTGCAACCACAGATCTGCCAAAGATTTATCTCTGTGTGTGACGGGGCCTTGACTCTGAGAAACAATCCTGCCGATCCCACAGTAACAAGCCCACGGTACCCAGCACAATATAAAGCATTGAAGCCCACTGGGGATCCGGGCCGGTGCCCCGGTGGGCCAGTCTGACCCTGGGCGGGACTCCCTCAGCTGCGCCGCACCCAAGCCCTGTATGTTGCTGGTATGTCCTGTTAACATGCTGCATGGCGGGCGGACGACCCAGCATCTTTTAAATGTTTCATGTGGATTATAATGGGAGCAATTTACTTTTCGGAGCATGGGCCCCCTGGAGTCTAGGGCCCCGGGCGGTAGCCCAGATTGCCCTCATTATAATGCATCTCTGATTGAGGATAAATAATGAAGTGTCCAGGCAGCTAAAAAACCTAGAGAATACAACAAGACACTTCATTAAAGAAAGCTGACACCCCAAAATAAAGAAGACAGCTCCCCCCAAAAAATTGCACTCACCAGACTTCAGACAAGTGCAGCTGGCAAGTGCTGATGGTGGATGAGCTCTCCCACAAAGATCTGCACTGCTATCAAGTTCCTCGCCGCTCTGCTCACACATACAATTCGGGTTCAGTATCCCTCCGCTCTTTCTCACACACACACACGCACACAGACACACACACACACACACAGATTGGGTCCAGTATCCCTCCACTCTCGCACACACACACACATAACCAATTGCAGTATTATGCCGCTTTCACACACACACACACACACACACACACACACACACACACACAGCAGTATCACTTAACTCTAAATAACCCTGAGTGAGTGACACTGCTTCTGGCCAGCAGGAGCAGCCCACCAATGTGGAATGCAGGGGGACCTAACAGTGACGCAGATCTGTATGTGAGAGGAGCCCATTCACTTACCAACTCATGTCCGGAGTCTGGTAAGTGAGATTCTCCTGGGCGTGTGTCTGCCTCTTTTGGGGGGTAAACTTAGCCGTGTTTACCCAAAAATAATTACGCACCCCAGGGCTTTGGGGTACTCGGTCCCGGGCTGTAATTTACTGGGACAGTTCACTGGATGGCCGTGGCCCGGTTCCATGACCCTGGGGGTCGTTTAAAAGTGGGAGTTTGTACAAGGGAAAAATAAAAATAAAGTTTTTCATGATGCCACTTGTGTTATGCAGCTATATGGGAGAAGCCACTGCTGCAAAGTCTCTCACTGCTGGGGCTGGTGGTATTGGGCAGCTTAAGAGTGATTGCTCTCCGCAAGTAGACGTAGGTCCCAGGGAAGGATGATGGTGGTTGTAGTATATAGGTGCAGAGGTGTAGGAAGAATTCAGACAACACAGGGGCTGCGGTTTAACTTGTGCTTTACTCACTATTTTAGAGTTGCTGCTACCCGGTTTGTGCTGGTCTTTACCAATCTGGTATTCCCTTTGTTATAGTGCCGGTGTAGTGAATTGGTGAGCTTTACTTCCATGCACCCTGTAGTAGTTGGTGGGTCCCCGTGGCTTGGAGCGTTTTGGGGTCCCCTCCTGTTGTCTCTGTCCTGGCCCATACGGCAGGCAGCTTGAACCTCTCTTGGGTCCGACCTCTGTCCTCGTTCCCAGGTTCCCTCTCTGCTGCTGTGCCCCGAAAACTAAGGCAACGTCCTTGATGGTTCCCTCACTGGGCAGATTGTTATCAGGTGAGCCTAAAGCGTCTTCCTAAACTAGAGCTCTGTACCCAGTCGGTGCTCGGTCCAGTGAGTACTTGCACCGTACTCTCCCTGGCAACCATACTCCTTTTTACTCAGTAGTCACTTTACACTTTCCTGTCAGCACGTCAACTTCTGACAGAATTGGTGTCTGGTTACTATTCAACTGACAAGATGTCCATCGTTCATCCACTCCACTGACTAGCACCTCCTCCTCCCAGGTTTCTGACTAGTGGATGGATGCGTCCCAGCCTATAGGTGACCACCCGTTAGGTCCATCTCTAGCCTGTTTCCCAGTCTGGGGAAAATGGCGTGGATTTGTGTGTGTGTGATGTGTTAGTTAGTTCCCAGCACTGGTCTCCAGGAATATGGGGTTGGATGTAGTAGCCTGTGGCACCTGACAGTCAGGGGCGCCACAATAAAACCTGCCTTGAAAATAAGCCCTAGCACAGTTTTCAAAGCAGAAAATAATCTAAAATACTGTCTTATTTTCCGGAAAACACGTTACATACATACAAATGAACGTTGACTTGCTATTGTGAGTAAAGTCTTCTAATATACAGTTTCTCTATTTCTGACCTATGCGTATATGCATGTATATTCATAGTCTACCAGTCCTTGCTGAGGAATTGGGGGAGCGAAAAAAGTGCCTGAGAGTCCATTTTATTCTGTTTTAGGTGCCATAATTGCATAATATACAATAATTTCACAATATTTTATTTGTGCTGTTTGGGCTAATATTATGTGGCGCCCCTGACCTGGTCAGGCACCACTGAGTACTGCACCCATGCTGGGGACAGTGCAACACAGGTAATCCAGAAGGCTGACCGAGGTGTGACTACACAGGCGCATAGTGATCAGGTCTCACACATGTACCTTTGGGAGGACCCCTGGGGATCCCAGGAGGGGGCGAAGCCGGTGCGAAGCCTCCATCTCCACTCAAGGGGTGTGGTAGAGAGCCTGGTTGCTAGGTGACGTAGGCAAGAACAGGAGAGGAGGGAACAGTGAGTCAGTTTAGTGTGCAGCTCAGGGAAAGCAGACGTGAGGAGCAGACCCTGGAGCTGTTGCAGTCTAACAGCGTCCGTGCAGTGACTACCGACGGGGGAGAATGGTCACCTGGTAGTGCTGCCCGAAATCCACACACAGCTAAAGAGAGAGCAACGGAGTGGAAAGTAAGGAGACTGTCAGGGAGTTACCAGGCCCAAACGGGTAGCAGGTCCCAGTGCGGAGATAGATCCAGCTTTCTTCTGCCAAACCTGCTTGAGGGGGCACTTCAAACCCCCAAGACAACACCACAGAGTCTGCAGCCACGTAGCCACAGTTAGGGCCCATAGGTCACAGGAGGCAAGCAGCTGGAGTGATCTGGTCCAGGCTACAAGCAAACGGGCCGAAACGAGGGGAGCAGTTACTTCCCTGGGTGACCCCCATAGGGACTAAAAGTCGGGGTTACCACAAACCACAGAAGGGCTAAGGAAGGCGAGTCGGTAGCCACCCTCATCAGTCAGCCTGAAGGACACCTGGTTCCAGCCTGGTTCATCCCAGCTACGCCCGGGTTACTCACCCTGCCATCAACAGTGAGTAAAACCCCTGAAAGACATTCTGCTTGTGTTGAGTTATTCTGCGCCTTGTGGTTCCACACACTTACACAGGGCCCTGGGGCTTGCCTCACTCTCAGGAGGCTATTACAACTGACTGCACCCACCATCAGCCCCAGGCATCCCTTAATCTGCAGTGGCGGTCCCCATTGACCGCAATTCTGAGAGTGGCGTCACGACAATCCTAAATAGAAGATCTCCTACCTGTGACAAGATCCGGCTGCGTGGAGTCCCTGAAGGTAATGCACCGACACAACACTTGTGGGGCTTCACATCTGGCGTCACGAACAGGATAAGGACTAGACCTGTTCAGACAGGTGACCATGTGCCTGGGCGGTCCGCTTGAAAAATTGGAAGCGCCGCCATATTGCCACCATGAAAAGCGCGCTGAAAAACAACAGCAGCCCGCGCTGGGAGAAGTTACCGCCCACGAAGAGGTGTGGCTACCCAGAGATCCCCTGCAGAGTCCTGACCTCGCAAGTGATGAGAGCGGAGGCGTTCAGAGACGTCGGGAAGGAAAGGGAGCCATAAGCCTGCTGCTGGGAGAGGAGTTGCAGGAAGTGAAGGAATTGGCACTTCGGCTGCAAGAAGAAGTCAGAAGTCTGCTGCTGAGAGAAGATCTGGAGAGCAGCGACGACGCGGTGAAGATGGCGTCTGAAGATAGGAGCCCAGAGCCGGGTTCCGCTGCCTGGTGGGCCCGGGAGCTTGCCCAGTTCAGTGACCGGCTGGAGGCGAGACTCGTGCAACAGATCCGAGAGGGACGTGCGGAGCTTCTGGAGATGGCTGCGGCGGTTCAGGCCTACGAGGGGAGAGCCACGCGACGAGTGCCAGACCGAGCGACGACGACTCAGACCCCGATGGTGCCACCGATGGGTGAGTCCAGTGTTGCCCTTGCCAGCGCGAGTGCCCCGACCCCTGCTGCCACGCCCGCGGTCCCTGAAGAGGCGCCCGGCGCGGCGACGCTGAACCAGGCCGCAACCACGCCAGGTGCGGCCCGCCAACCCCAGGCCGCCGCAGCGATGCCCTGCCCGGCCCGCAAAGATCCGGCTGCCACCGCGACCCTCATCCACGCCGCGGGTGTGACGCTGACCCAGGCCGCCGCCCTGCTAGGCCCGGCCCGCCAAGACCCCACCGCAGCAGCGACGCTCGTCCGCGCCGCAAGAGAGGTGCTGAACCAGGCCGCAGCCACGTCAGGTGCGGCCCGCCAAGCCCAGATCGTTGCAGCGACGCCCAGCCCAGCCTGCACAGATTCCATTGCGACAGCGACGCTGATCCAGGCCGCCGCCATGCAGGGCGCGGCCCGCCAAGACCAGGCCGCCGCCATGTCAGGCGCGGCCCGCCAAGACAAGACTGTACCACTGTTTACCCCGGCCTGCAAGGCCAGAGCAGACACCGCTCCCCAGTCTAAGGAAGTCCCTGCTAGGAAGTCCCTGATAGGAGAGGACCCCGCATACTGGAAGCTGAAGGCTGGTCTAGAGGCCCAGTTCCCACAGGAGATGGTGGACCGGTATCTGCTCCCTCCGCACACCCCCAAGGCGACTCCTGCAGCAACCACGCCAAAGAGTCCCCCGCCCGGGCCTGCTGATGAACAACCATCCCCAGCGCTGCCACAACAGGAGTGCTCAGAAGAACTAAGGGGGAGAGGAGGCCAGGAAGCTGAGAAGCTGACCCCGGAGCCATCAGCAGTGGATCCATGCCCAGAGCCAGAGATGTTGCCATACTCCCGCTGGGATGAAGAGGAAGATTTGTCCAGAAACCTCACCTGGGAGCCTGCAAGCAGTGAAGTAGCAACCCAGCAGAATCCAGCCCGCAAGACACGGCGCCGCAGCAGAACAAAGTTTTCCCCTTCCCCTGCACAGCAATCTCCAGAGAAGAAAGATGAAGTGACGGCCAGAGACTTGGAGGAGAAACGGTTCTTGAGAAGGGCCAAATCCCAGGTCAGAGGTCCACTCTGTCGTGGTGTAGTAGAAGACTTCAGCTTGAAATCAGGATATGGCTTCATAGTTGCACCTGGCATGAAAGAAGGCATCTTTGTGAACAGAAGGGATGTTAGAGCCCATTTGCCCAGAGGACATCCAGGAAGGAACCTACGGACAGGAGATTCAGTGGAATTCACCATGCACCAAGGAGAAAGGGGATGGTATGCATTGGATGTTACACCATGTCCCAGACATCCCTACAGTGAACCTGCGGTCTCAACAGAAAAAGAAACAGATACAGAAAAAGAAACAGATACAGAAGAAGAGGAAGGAAAAGACAAAGAACCCATTGATGAGACCACAACAGATGATGACAGAGATGGAGAAAGCAACAGGTGCCGCAGCCCTACAGGCCCAAGCCCTGGTGAGGAGGAATCTATGTAGAGAAAAGTAAAGTACAGCAAGTTAAAGTTTTGAAAAGTTTGCAACGTTAATGTTCAAGAAATGTGCCCACATGAACTAGTGTGAGAAACCCATGAACCTTAAGGCTATGAACTGGCTATAGCCACAAACTCTCGCAGTGCAAATGGTTACCCCAGAGGTACCACCACCAGAGCCAGCCTGTTTATGGGGCCTGGCTCACCTGCAACCAGGGAGCACGCCTGTTTATGGGGCCTGGCTCACCTGCAACCAGGGAGCACGCCTGTTTATGGGGCCTGGCTCTCCACCACAAAGAGGGTACCTGGTCAGCACCAACTGTTGAGGCCGCCTCTACATCCTGCCAGAAGAGGCTGAAGGCGCGGCTCCACCAGGCCAGGTATACCCTGAAACCACCAGCCCATGAAAGCCGCCTCTACATCCTGCCAGAAGTGGCTGAAGGCGCGGCCAACGTGAGAGGGTTTTGGGTGGGTTAACGGACTTGTGGGTGGAGGGTGGTGATGTATGGTACCTGGTGGTTTTAAAATGTTTTACCATGTTTTAATGTTTTATGCATTTTAAAATGTTGTCTTGCAGCCCGAGGACGTGCTGGTGATAACTAAGGGGGAATGTGGCGCCTCCATCTCCACTCAAGGGGTGTGGTAGAGAGCCTGGTTGCTAGGTGACGTAGGCAAGAACAGGAGAGGAGGGAACAGTGAGTCAGTTTAGTGTGCAGCTCAGGGAAAGCAGACGTGAGGAGCAGACCCTGGAGCTGTTGCAGTCTAACAGCGTCCGTGCAGTGACTACCGACGGGGGAGAACGGTCACCTGGTAGTGCTGCCCGAAATCCACACACAGCTAAAGAGAGAGCAACGGAGTGGAAAGTAAGGAGACTGTCAGGGAGTTACCAGGCCCAAACGGGTAGCAGGTCCCAGTGCGGAGATAGATCCAGCTTTCTTCTGCCAAACCTGCTTGAGGGGGCACTTCAAACCCCCAAGACAACACCACAGAGTCTGCAGCCACGCAGCCACAGTTAGGGCCCATAGGTCACAGGAGGCAAGCAGCTGGAGTGATCTGGTCCAGGCTACAAGCAAACGGGCCGAAACGAGGGGAGCAGTTACTTCCCTGGGTGACCCCCATAGGGACTAAAAGTCGGGGTTACCACAA